>NC_053025.1:196727734-197055776 GCF_003073215.2 Triticum urartu
AGGACAACGTGAAGCTCGCTTACGCCTTTTGACTAATGCAACATACCCTCGCCCAGGCGGTGGACATGCATCAGTTCATTCAGTGTCAGATTGCCAGAGGCATACACTATAGGTCCAAACATGCAGAGTACCATCATTGTTCGACTTCACGAAGAGGCAAAGAGCCAAGCGAAAGGTTTAGTAGTACGAGTAGTACTACTACTAGAACCGCATGGTGGAGCCTCTGTACTCTTATTTTTCTTAATCTTTGATAAAGTACACGTTTATTCCAGAGAAGGGCGGAAAATGGTAGCCCAACATGTAATGACGATATCGATCAACCATGCTCGAATATATCTTGGCCTCCGTGCGAGCCCGTCCGTGTGTTCTCGCTCCTCGTCTCTCTCAAGGAACGGTGGGTTGGCCATTTTGCCGTCAATTGAGATCGGTTTGCTCACACTCCGGTCCCACATGTTAGTGATATGCCAAGAGGAGGTGAGTTGACCGATTGGCCATACGCGTACTTGGTTTTGCACCTTCATACTACTCCTCCCTCCGCCATACGCCCATTTGAAATTTGTAAAAAGACAAATATTTAGGAACGAAGGAGTATAATTTTGTGCATGGCACATGGACCTGGATGCCGAAGAGGCTTCTGGCAATGCTATCAAGCTTCCAGCATTTGTTTACATAATTGACGTACTATACAAATAATTTTCCAGCGACATGAAATTGTACAATGGTGTGAGCTTTCAGCTCTTGTTTCGTGTGTCTTGACATGGATGCTCCTTCGGAAACAGTAAAAACTAACTTTCTTGCTAATCAGAGCTAATATTTACATCACAACTGAACACAAAGTTGTGAGAAGGTGTTAAATTAAAATTGATCCATGCTTTCATTGGCAGCAACGTCCCCACAGCTCTGTCTAAATCAACAAGGCAAGTTGGGAAAAAAAGTAGCTGTCTGGAGCATGCAACATTCCGATCATTTTGTGCAGTTCCACTAAAATAGAGCTGAGCGTCCCTGTTCCAAAGATATTATGTGTGATTACGATAATAGAGGACTGCTGATGAAACAATAAACACACAAATAGAAGCCGGTCACATTTGCAGTCTCTCTTAAGACTAACTAGTTGGAGAAGATTAGGCTTGGAGTTGGATGAGGAGGATAGAGAAAAACCAATCTCCCTTTGTGCAGTCGCAATGAAATGTAGAGACGTTGCCCGTGTGACATTTTGGCAGAACTGCACAAAACACTCTTAAGAAAAAGTGATTTGTGCAGGTCACCAAAAGGTCGCAATAGCAACGAGGTGAAATGGATAGCCCTGTTTGAAAAAAAGAGGTAGAAAGGAAACAATTACTGGCCAATAACAGTTGATGACACATGCGACGACAAAAAAGGAGCATATTCCTTGTCCTAAGGGAAGATAACAACACGGTTGTGTTTGTCCAAAACGGTGTGAGGACGAGATTGCAGTATGGAAAGTACTTCGGACGAGCTACGTTTTGGGCAAAGAATTATGGAAGATCCACATGAAGCGATGTGGGAAGACGGGCACTGGAGCAAGGCCGGAGGGGATACCTGGAGGTCGTCGGGATGTAACTAGGTGTGCGGCGGCAGGCGGAATCTGCCCATACTGCGGTAGCGAGCAGGTGGCATAGGCCCTACCACGCCGAAGCTTGGTCAAAGAGAATGGCGTGTACCGCAGATCGGGACGTGCTGCCTCGGCGCCGTCGAATGGAGAAAGGATGCACGTCCTCCCTTTCCACCGGCGGACGGGATGCGGCCGGATCAATGACCAACGGTGAGAGAGAGAGGCCACTGTAGCCTTGTGTGAGATACTCTGAAGAGAGACAAACCAGGCAGGCAGGCTCCATTGTATATAGTGGAGCAGACTACTTTTTTCTCCATAGATATCGTTTTATATTCTGTGTATGTGCCATTGAGCGATATAACTTTATTTAAAAATAACGTGCCACCGCATCAATTCAAACTTTGTTTCATGCATGCGTGGTACATGACCTCCGTAGGTAAACAACCGCCACACGCGTTCAAATTAGCACGTGGGCTGCCATTTCATACAGAAATGAGCTTCACCGTGTACCCGCGCGGGTGTGGCTGGGCACGAAGCGTGAGTACGTGCACATGCACCTATTCTTTTCTTGTATATGTACACCACCCATGTGGGGTTGTGTGAGAGAGATACAAACGTAGAGAGATATAGTGTGTGGGTTTGTGAGAGTTTTTTTGGGGGGGTGTGGTCAATCAAAAAATGTAACATATGCAATGTGTGTGAAATAGAGTCCTAGATATATCATATATATAGAGGGGGCGATCCACGAGAAGAGAGTGGAGGTATCATCGGCTTGAGGTGTCCATGGAATTGAAGAGAGGGATGATGTGTGTGTGTGTGCGTGCGCACGATTGATAAAGAGTGCCATCAAATTTGTGTGTGCCCACGTCAAAGATATAGAGTGACTGGCCTACTAGAACATGAGAGGGGACAGGTGCAGTTTGTCTCTGTGGCATGGATACCTACCTACAGTGCTCGACTATCGGTGTGTGGTGGTGGGGGGGCCTAATTAACTATAGAGGTACAATGGCTGGTATATGTGTGGAGGAGGAGAGGCCTACCTCATGTATTAAGGGAGATCAATCTACCTCATGTATTAAGGGAGATCGATCAGCATCCATGCATATGTGTAGGAGAGGAATAAGGTTGGGAGAGAGACAGAGCTAGAGTGTTGGAGGGGTGGTAGCGGAGTTGCTTCTAACAAATGGTGGGATAGGCTTGCTAGACAACCGGAGGGCACTCCTGCAATATCAATAAGAGAGGGGATGGCTGCCTGTCTGTCCACATGCGTGTGAGAGACGGGTTAGGAGGCATGCACGAATGATGAGGGGGGCGATATGGATGTGGTAAGCAAACATAACTACATAGGAAGATCAATCGTCCTTTGTCAGAGAAAGGAGAGAGATAACTTGTGAGGTACGTCGATCGATGGGGGGGAATAGTTAAAGTCGACCTAGGTATATGTTGGGAGATCGATTGGTATACATGCATGTGTGTATTAGAAGCAAATAAGGCACGAGGAGAAGGATAGAGAGAGAGGGATGCATCTAGGAGGTGGTGCGAGAGTCATACTATATCGAGGGAGGAGAAGTGTGCGAGTACGAGATCGATGAAAAGAGTGGTGGGAGTGAGGCAAGGACGGTGATAAGAGAAGAGGGCAAGCTTGTGTTTTGTGCTAGGCACACCTGGCTAGAGAGGCATATCGATCGATGTGTGTCGTAAAGAAGGAGCTGGGGGGCCTACACACACCGTGGGTGAACGACCTAAAGTGAAAAGACGAATTTGCGCGATGGAGCTAGAGAATGCTGAGGGAGGGTTAGAGGGATGCGGGCATCGGCATGCATGAGAGAAAGCTAGCGCTAGCTAGCTACAAAAATAAGAGGATTGTGTGGGTGTAAAATACGAATAGAGGATCACACTTCTCTACCTACTAATAAACCAGCGATCGCTTCTAGTCGTACTTCATGGGCATTTTTGCATAAAAGTCCCTCTGTTTCTTAGAATTCAACCCGCAATCCCTTTTTAAGTAACTACCAGAGAAAACGTTTCATTATTGCAAAAGAGTCCCTGTAGTTTGTCGTATTCAACCCGCCGTCCAATCAGATTTGCAATGAAAAAATAGACACAACCACACGCACAAGCTCGCCTCCTCTCCCTCTCGCCCACGAAGTCCTCGCCGCCGCCACCACCCACGCCGGCTGCTTCCGGCGAGCTCCGGCGCCACGCAGCACGCCCCCGAACTCCCCATGGTCCACGCCTCCCACCCCTCCATCTAGATTCTCCGCTCCCGGCCTCTACCACCCTCTTGCAACCCCACCCCCGTGGCTAGGGTTTCTGGCAAGGGTTCGCCGACGCGTCTCCGGCGGCCCTAGGTTCGTCCCTCCCTCTATCTTGGCCGGGATATGCCACCTCTACACCTCACCTTCTCTTCATATCCTCCGCTGCAGATGCAGATGTAGCACACCATGGGAGTTTCCCATCCACCACGGTGGCAGCTTCTTCACGGAGATGTGATGCAAAAGAAGCACAATAGTTCAGTGATGATTAGCTTTGTTTTTTCCCAGTTGAGAATTTGAGGTTGTGTGTGTACACTGTCAACAGTATTTCCAGAAACAAAATAATCGTGTACATCCTTGTTTGGGGAAAGGTGGGCTCTATAAGCATGGACATTAATCTTCACTTTTTGTGCTATATAAGCATGGACATTAGGTAGTCAATTTAGCCACATATAGAATTCTTTAGAGTATTACATTTAAATGGTTGACACAAGGTTCAGTAGGAATTTGTTACAGTATTACATTTAAATGGCTGACACAAGGTTCAACTAGATATAAAAGGTCACATATCATTTTAGTTGTAATTATTCAAATGGCTGACACAAGTTTCAGTAGGAATAACATTATGGTGTTCCAAATATGCAGCGACATGACTAAAGCTCAAATTTCTAAAGTGTTTGTCGTGCTTGCAGTAACAGCATAGATCTTTTCACATTTTCTGGATTTATTCATGCCCGTGGAGTTTTTGTGCCCATCATATGTAGATCTTTTATTGGTAAGTTTGGATGTTGTAGACTGATCTGCTTTGGTAAGTCATGTTTGCCTGCAGGGTGATGATGTTTATGCATCTAGGGAACCATGGAGATTTTACCATGTGATATTTCCTCAAGCAAACTAAGTTATTTTGCAATTTGCTGCTCAAGTTGTGGCTCTTCTGCAGGTATGTCATTGTGGTCCTTTCCACTATATTTATTTGACGTATATGCTTCCAGACAATAACTTAGGTTTTGTACTACATGGTAAATGAAATGAAATTTCTAATATGCTAGAATGTACAATGGTAATTGTTAGTTTCATTAGTATTTCTCGGCAAACCCTTGTTCTTTCTTGGTCTGCTAAAAATAATTGTTATCAGTTTTTCTTTACATTGTCTATAGAGAAAGTGATGTTTTTAAGAGATATTTCTGTAACATCAGCAATGGTTCTTACTTCTTATATCCCATATATTGTTGAATTATGTGCTTATGAGGCAAAACAGTCATGGCGGTCCTGCACAAGTGGATGAATGACTAGAAGGGGCGGCACCACGACAGTTAAGGTGGTTTATACCCAGCCGGGGAGGACGATCCCCTGCAATGGGCACAGAAAGATGTTGCAGCAGCGAACGAGGAGGCGGAGATGCGCAAAGCAGAGTAGGAAAAACGTGCTCTGGTCCTCCTCCAAGCCTGCCAGCGACTCCCTAACATGGTACGAGATTGTTACCCCCTGCCGCGTCATCATTACTTGAAGTACAAGGAACCTAACAACAGTGTGAGTGCATTATTTCTGTTATATCTACAATGCTTCTCTGTCTTTGATCATACATATGCAACAGCCAGATAATCTTAAGAAAAGGGCAGGAGAACTGCCTATTCATGAAGCTGAGATTGGTTAAAATTTATAGTGCGTCTCTGAATTTAAAGGAACAAGGCCTATAACCCAACAAGCCAAAGAAACTACTTGTCCTCAATTGCTCTGCTTGCCTACATAATAATAGGCCCTAAAGTTAATCTCTTGCCAAGCTAAATGACCAACATGTTCACCTGGAGACCTCCCTGTAAATGACTGTATCAACTAGACAGCAGAACAAGGAAGTAGGAAGAAGGCAATAAGCAATTCATATGGATTATCCCTGAATGTTATCCTGGAGTCTGATGTACCTAATTTTTTTCTTGCTTAATTAAATGGCAGAGCTCCGGCCTTTTTCTGCCAAAAAAGACATGGCCATTCCCTTGAGTAGTTGCATAAAAAAACATGGACAAACATGAGAGAAGAAAATAGAAAATATTGTTAAGCTTTGTTTGTTATTAGTTGCATAATGAAGATTGAAATTTGATAGTTTGCTTCCTCTCAATGTCTCCATCTTACTATCTTTGTTTGCAAAGTTAAATAAACCTGTGTCACTTTGAGGCTACAATTAGCGACGATGCCTAACCTACATGATTAGCATACAAAATAAGAAAATGGAATGGTTTGTTACCCTTTTGATTTCTCTGTGGATCAATGGTTACTTTGCATTCAATTTGGACCCATTAAAAAAATCATTTTGTGAAATACCGTGTGGGATAACTTAGCTATTGAAAATTTGCATGCATATGATTTTAGTAGAGTTATACAAGTTGTTACATAAATGTTAATTGCCATTTAGATGCAACCAATCACGAGGACTAGGATGTTGAGGAAGATGGTGAATGGGCAGCTCCAACCATATGCAAAAGGAACAATTTCAAATCCTAAGTGCAAGGACCATGTACGCAAAAGGTATAACTGCAATTGTACGACTAGAATGGTAACTGTTCTAGACAAGCGAACACAAACATTGTTGAAGTTGCACGTATGTGTAAATTTTTGTGTTGGGAAAACATTCAGATTGGAGGTGAACGAGGATGACTCAAGCATTACAAAGAATAGTTGGTAAACAATGTACCGGTATCAGCTGACCTTATGTATCTTGCAGTGTCAGTGCCATACTTCTGTACATAAAACGATGGAACCGGCATCAATCACGTGAACGGGCATGTTGATTTAGTTTCCTGTCTACGTGCCTTGAGCATTTCTTCCTCTACACCAGGCAATGATTGAGGATTCACGGATATATTGAGATCAACTTTTCGATGCAATTTGGATGGTCAAATCACACCACTATCTGAGCATATATGAGATGTTCGCACAGTAAGTTTTAATGTATGATTGTTTTTCATATACCCTTTTACTTTTTAATCCAGTTCGGGTGAACAATATTGTTTAGATGATTGTGAAAATGCAGGCTACATTTTTAAATGTTCATAAGGTTTGTGAACATACAATTTACTACATGAAGGATGTGCCTGGCTTCCATGTTGAAGTAGTAGGACTATTTCCACATATGCGAGAGAAGAACTATGATCGGGTAAACTGAACCGCACTGGTGCTAATTTTATCCTTTGTTTATTGTAGCCAAAAATATGAATTATGTTGGTTGCATCATTTCTTTTGACAGAATCATTCTCGTGTAATTTGTGCAGAGGTACTATGAATGCTTGATCCAATTTAGACATCAACAATTATGTATCTAAAAGCTGGAGTGCTCCTTGAACATTGTACTGTATATATGATTGAAATGAGTTGCATGTTGTCGGTGACGGCGAGTTGAACCAATGGAAGTGGCTGTAATGGTAAGATAGAGAAGATGGCCGTGGGAGAAAAAGAGGACGGCAGTAATGGTAAAGAAGAGAAGATCATTGATGTAAAAGGAGGACATGTGTTGGACCTAGCATGTCTAAATATAAGCATGTGGTCATAAGTATTTTCTTTTCCTTACAAACGAGAGTTGGTTATTTGGCTTCACAACCTCCATATTTCAATTTGGCATGCAACGACATGTACATGCATGTTTTGTCTTCAGGTGAAGACTTTAATTGGTTAGTCTATTAGTCTATTTTTTTCAAACGGAGGCAAAAGATTTGCCTCATTCATTAAATAAGAGAGAAGAGTTTTAGAGTGTTACAAATGACCCACATGCCCGGCATGGCAACTACTCGCACACAAGAATACACCCCGGTTTTTTAGCTCCCGCGAGAACCCAAAGCTTGATGTTGTTGATGATAGCATGGAGAAGGACCAGAGGCGGCGCGCTCTTGCGTTGGAAGACCCAAGCATTACGCTCGTTCCAGATTGTCCAAGAGACAAGCATTGTAAGCGAGGCCAAGGCTCGTCGGTTTGGGTTTTGCAAGTAGGTTCGCTTTTCCCACCATTCCAAAATGGATCCATCCAAGTGCCAAGAGGAGGTGTCAATGTGCGCTAGACCGAATTCAAGGATGACCGAGTTCCATAGCCTTATGGTGTAGCGGCATTTGTAGAAGAGGTGTGCACCCGTCTCGCCAACACGTTTGCAAAGCGGGCAAAGTCCACAGTTTTGCCAACCGCGCCGCTCCAATCTGTCGGCTGTCCAAATCCGAGCGTCTATTGGTGTGTGTGTGGATGAAGAATGGCCATTACCCTTGCTTAGGAGCATATTTTTTTTGTGGGAGGCACGTGGTGGGTTGGGAATTGAGGATTGGGTGAGAGATTGATAGATTATTTATATGTATATATGTCATGTGAACTATATTTATGTTCCCGTGGCAACGCACGGGCACCTTACTAGTCATTATAAAAAGCGAATTCAGATATTTGAAGAATTTATCATAGTGTTTTAAACCGACGCATGTGTGAATATATATAACGATGATACACATGGTGTGGTTATGAACATGTTATACTACATATAATGTATTTTATCTCTACTCTTATAAAAAACGGAGTTGTTGATGATGGTGCCATCCTGCAATATAGGCCGTCTGATTTATATCTGAAGGATAGGAAGGAAACTATGGCAATTTTGAAAAAAGATACCCACACCGGTCTCCATATTTGCAAATTAGGCCTCCCCTTGATCATGTTGATGTTTTGTGGAACACATGGGCATCTTGCTAGTACTACGTATAACATATAGAACATTGATCATAATTTGGGCTAATGTGTGGCTTTTGCAGCTCAGGTCTAAATACTTGTCATAATGTAGGGGGCGGGGCACTATACTATGTGTGATAAACACGGTGTACACATATGGAACATGGTTTAGATTATGAATATATAGTTAGTACATCAAATGTACTATTATTTGGAATCAACATCAAGTGTATTCAAAAAATAGAATTCGAGTTCTTGTAGTACACATAGTTCATATCTATCTCTATAGTAATCATGTGGTGTGTTATTAAGGTAATACACGAATGATGGTTGAAGTTGGCAACAATCATGATTGTAGATTGTTTTTGAAATAGAGAAACGAATTCAAATTCAGTTTGAATTGCAGCGGTAGTATAGACATTTGGAATGCACTAAAATGTTGGTATGAGTTGGTTACATGCATTATACAACAAGCGAAAAACTTAATTGGACATAACATGGATTCATACTACCGAATAGCAGTTAATTGCACTAAATTGTTGGTATGAGTAGCTTTAAATAGCATTTTTATAGTAAAACGGGGCAAGACTATCTCTTTGTGTGGTGTGAATAGTTTTATTTTTTTCGTTTTCTTTTTGGTTGAGGGAAGTGCAAATTGATTTGGTACGTACAAGTACAATATTACACGTTAGGCTTGTCCCTAAAATTCAACCCGCGCCTTGTTATATCCCGAAAATTCAGATATCGTGCTCCCAAAACTGGCGCCTTCACAACCCGAGCCTTGCTATCCCGAAATTACAACGCGCACGAAAACTCCCTCCAGCTGCCAAATCCCGACACGCGAAATCCCCCTTCTAACCCTGATCCGAAAGGGCCGCTAGTTCAAATTGGTGCGGGGTACTTTTGTAACACACCCTAGATTTTGGACAAGCGTGTCCCTAAGTCATGGTTCACCCCCTCCCATCACCTCCTTTTTGCCATTCGAAATCCCAGGCCGCCATAACCTCTCCGCTCCAGCCGCGAAACCCCACCCTCCTTCGTCCGCCACCTCACCGCTGCCCAGCCAGAGCCTCTTCCCTGACGACATCGTCCACCGCAACAGCTCGACGTCCCTCATCCACCTCCCCGGATGAGGATCCGTCGTCCATCTCGTTGTCCCGCCGGTTCAGCCGCCCTGTCCTCCACCTCCAAGGAGCTGCTCCGACGATTGCCTTGTCTATCGCGATTGCTCCATCCCCCACAGCGCCGCCTTAACCTGCTCCACCGGAACCGCAACATCCTCACTGACTCCTCGGACGAAGCCGAGGCCTACTCGGCGCCACCAAAGAGGTTGTACACTCATCGAATCGCACCTTCTCCTTAGCTCGACCTCCCGGCGCTGACGATGCTCCATCCCGCACCCCCATGGAGTGGCTACCTTGAAGCCGGCGCCGCGGGCGACATCTCCACAGTGGCTCTCCCCCAGTGTGAGGCCCCTTCGGCGGCGGTGTCCATACCAGCCAGATCTGCTGCTGCTGCTCTGGCTCTCGCTCGCTCGCTCGCGCTATTGCTGCTCTGGCTCTCGCTCGATCGCTCGCTCGCCCAGCTGCTGCTGCTCCGGCTCTTGCTCGCTCGCTCGCGCTGCTGCTGCTGTTCTCCCCCTCGTTCGTGCTGCTGCTCTGCTCCGATTTAGCTACACTTCAGTCGACTGAATCGACTTTTGGGTCAGTCGATTTTTAGGGGGTGGGGGGCTCGCTAGAGTTAAGGAAGAACTACCCGCAGTGGGGACAGGGGCTCGCCGGAGAGGTACCCCACTATCTATCTTAGGGTTCAGGGTGGGGGCGGGGGGCCTATAGGGCTGGCCGGGGCGGCGGCAGACCGGCAGTGGGGAGTTGTTTCGGGGCGGCAAGGCGGCGCTGGGGCCGGCGGTTCGGCCGGTGGTGGCTGGTGGCTTAGGGGATGTAGGTTGAAGATGAACTGCAGGACCTCCCTAAACTACATGTCAAGTGCCTCTCTGCTACCATTGTGTTCAGTTTCGACAGTAATATTCAGATTCCACAGTAAATTTCAGTTTCGATAGTTAAGTTCAGAGTCAACAGTTTTTACATCATCTGTTGTAGTCAGGTGGTTTCTGGTGATGTAAATTTTACATCTATTTTACATCATCTATTGGAGATGCTATTAGAATCCCACTTGAGATTGACGATGTCTGTCTTGTCCTGCTTCAGCCTTGACGTCTTAGGGCTCACCGGGGCTGCTCCAACGACAGAACGATCCATCACAACAGAGCAGTGCCCTAGACGCCGTCAACAGATTCCTCAGATCTTCCTCCACACCTCCGACAGCCACCTCTGCCTCAACTGCTTCAGTGACCAACCCAATGATGCTGAGGTCGACACGGCTACGGCAAAGAGGTTGTACACTTGTTGCATCACTTATTACTATACATTCATGTCGATCCATTAGGGCTACTTTGGTTCAACGGAAAAACATAGCAATAGGGAATTTTCCAATGGCACTCTACTATTTAATTATTCATGCATTTTGTTGAAAGGAATGAAGCAAAACATCCACCTGGACCTACTTTTCAAAATCCTATGCATGAAAACAAGACCAAGTGCATTAGTGGCAGAATAACATTCTAACTGTACATGCTTTCATATGGTTTCACTTTATTTTGGCCATGTTTCTTTGCATTCCTCTGCTATTCCAATTCCTGTAAACCAAACACTCAAGTTGACAGAAATCCTGTGTTTACAAATGCTTTGTTTACCATGTGCATTCCTATCCTATTCCGGTATTTTTCCTGTCCCTGCATTTTTAGAATCATGCAAGCCAAATGAGCCCTTACAGAATTACTTCAGTTATAGGTAGGTGTCGAAGGCAACTTTGTGTGGTTTGTCCTGCTCCTGCCGCGACGTCGTCCACCTCAACAGAGCTGCTCCATCGACAGAAACATCCACCAAACCAGACATCACGACTCCTGACCGTCTTTCGCCGCCTCAGATCTCCTTCCCTGTCACCGGCACCCACTGCAATGGCATCACCATCATCGAATCAGCAGATGAACCTAAGGAGTACACGGGTCCACAAGAGAGGTCGCACTCTTTTGTTTCTGCTTATGTTATGCATTGCTTAAAATTACCTACTACTTTATCGTCCTGCTCACCTCTTGGACTCCAAGTTAGGTCCAAATTAATGTTCAAACTTGAGTTCTAAATTAGTTGTGGGGCACATATCGAGGAAGCAATGAATAGTATCTCTGTCTAATATCTGGTTCACCTAGGGTATGCTTATGTTGTTCATCTTGGGTGGGAAACAAATAGTAAAGCAATCATTATCTGTCTTTTTATTAAATTAAAGAAATCATCATCCTGCTATCATTATTTTTGGATCCATCCACTGGTTGTTACCATCACTCTAAATTTCTGCATGATCTCCTTACATAATCTCACCATATTTTTTTCGTATGCATGTCAGATATTGTACACAGTCATGCTGAACATGTAGAGAAAAAGAGAAGAGTTTTGCGCGGCAATACAATGTCATGCAGACATCGCTCCATGGTGGGTTCAATGGAAAACCCTCCCCACCCCTCTCCAGATTGTAATCCAGAGGAAGATATATGTTCTAAGGCGGATTCAGACACTGCTGACCACTCCTATTTACCCCCCCCCCCCCCCCCCCCCCCCCCCTTTTTCCCCCCCCCCCCCCCCGAGGTGTTTGCTCTACCTTGGCATGATGATGTTAGTCATATCATGCATATGTTGCCTTGTAGTGCCTACTTTTGACATCATATATGTCATCTGCTTAGTTTAGACATGTTATGTAATGCCACCTGTTTAGTTTCTATATCATATATGGGAATTGTGCAGTCTCATGTCTTTTAGCCAGTCATAATATACGTGAAATGTGCAATACCATCCTGTTTAACCAGGCATCATATATTTCAATGATATCTTGCCCATCCTTTTCTTCATTACATTTCCATTTGTCGACAATGTTTGTACATTAAACTACTCTTCCTGTGAATCATCCATTTGGGTGGGAGATTGAAAAATCTGGAGTGAAAACAAGGCCTTCAGCAAAGATAGTGCTACCTGTCGAAGCAGATCTCTTGTTGGGTCCCGATAGCTCCTCAGAGATGGATTCAGAGATAGATGACCACTCCTATTCCCCCACCGAGGTGTATGCTCTAACTTGGCATGGTTATACTGCTCATAGCATGCATATGGTGTCTTGCATTGCATAGATTAGACATCATATACATAATATTCAACACCATGTTCTTAGTTCAGACATCATATCTAATGCCCTCTATTTAGCATATAAATCACATATGTGAATTAAATGATGCGATCCTGATTACTTAGATAACATGTAGGTGAATTATGTCATGCGATCATGTTTAGTTATTCATCATATCTTTGAATTAAGTTATATGCTATGCTATCCAGTTTAGATAGACATCATATATGTGAAATTATGTCATGCTATCCATTTTAGTTAAACAATATACATGTCAACTATTTCATGCGCTCTTTTTTCCACACTATCTATTGCATCTGTCTCTCATACAATGTTTGTACATTCAACTATGTTTCCTGTTTATCAGCCATTTGAATTGGAGCGGGTGATGCCAGCATCTAGCGGACTAAAAACACGGTCTTCAAATAAAACAGTGCTACCTCTTGGTGGAGATAGCACCCTGGTTGTACATGCACGAGAACCAGCCCTACCACACATAACCCAAACTCTCGCAGATTGTACCCCTACTGCGATGGACAGAGAACCAGCTTCACCCAATCTAACCCCAACCGCAGCAGATAGTAACCCAGTTCCTGTTGACACAGCACCATCTCCACCATAGAGCTCCCAAATGAGAGCAGTTAGTAAGGCAGCTCCAGTGCCCAAAGGGCCAGTACTACCACGGCGAACCCCAACTCCACCAGTTAGTACGCCTATTCCTGTGGAGGAAGCACAACCATCTAGTCGTAGTTTAGCATCTATTGCATTTGATGTTGTTAAATCGTATGTGTGTATCTTCCCATCTTGTAAATATTATACTCCTACTGAAGATGAAGGAAAATGCCAGTTGCAGGTGTTTGTCTAGGAGTTATGTGTAAGTAATGTTATTCATGGCAATTACTTTGCTTTGTCCGATACATCCTAACTCCATGATGGTTATAATACAGCAAATTTTCCCATTTTTCTCTATAGATAAGGACCAATTTGGAAACTCAGGATGAGGTAACTTGTGCTAATACCTCTGCTATCTTCAAGAATGCTTGGTGGCAGTATCGGAATTACCTGAAGAAAACGTACTTCACCGGCAAAGAAACTCATCAAATTCCCTTACGTTCTCCTGAGACACATTTACTGGAGGATGACTGGGAATGCCTTATTCTGTACTGGTCCCGAACCAAGGATGTGGTAAGGTCTATGAGCTCATTTTCTATTTTAAGTACTATATTCTTGCATCTTATTGTACTCTGTTCATGTAGAACAAGTGCCTAAACCTGAAGAACAACTGTTCTAATTTAAGATTCCATTGCTATCATAGTTCCAAAAAGCACTAGGCGTTAATTGTGCGTTTTGCCACCGCCTTGCGCTTTACTGACCAAAGCACATGCTTATGCATAGTTATGCACAGATTAGGCATAGTTATGCGCAATGCGTTTCGCCAATGCCTAGAGCCTAGGCGTGCTTAAGCGCTCGCTTAGGCGCGCCTTTTTTAACTATGATTGCTATCGTGCATACTGCTTTGCTCTTGTATCACTGTATTTACTCATACAAACTTATTTTCAAATTGAAGGATCCAATCAAAACTTCAATGGCACAGCAGGTATGTTCACGCATGTTTCTTTAACAGGCTTGCTCTTGTCAATAGCTCTGTTGATTTCAATTTCAATTGTGTATACAGTTGACTTCTCATATCATGCACATTACTAGCAACACAACAGAGCCAATAGTGTTGTTGTACATGTAGACCCGTGGTACCCATCTGAAATCTTGTTGTGCCATGTAGTTTCCCACGCTTTGTATTCTTTCACTGCTACTTTGTCTTGAACTGATATGATTTGAACCGTGTCTCCATTTTGATTTGGCAAGACAATGCAGTGACCATAGGACATAGATATATGTTTGTTTGATGCTTTTATTATGTACTAGTAGTTGGCAATAGAAGACTTGGTAGTTTAATCCTGTCCACCTTACTAATGAACTGGTTCACCGAAATGAGTTTCATATACTAGTACATGCTAAACTGTTATGTGTCTGCTTGTTTCTTCTTTTAGAATGCTGAAAGAATATTGGGGAAGAGTGCCTTGTTAAGCAATGTAAATGAAGTAATCCAGATAAGGTTCAGGATAGTGACAAATCCTTGTTGGTCTCCAACAAAGCTGATAAAACAGCTAAGGAAGACTATCTCGAAGACAGTGAGACAACCCCAAAGTCCTGTCTTGGTTTAGTGTTGGAGTTACTGGCCACTACCGCTTGCACAAGCTATTCAAACTCACTGTCTGAATTAGTTCGGTTTCTTGAGTCTCAACTACAAGCTGAAAGACATCGATCAGCTGTGCTGCGACAAGAGAAGGACTGTGGAAGTCCCTGGAGCATTCAGATGCATACTTTCTGGTGCAACAGCAAGCATTGGAGGATTTTAGCGCCAAACAGGACAAAGCTAATAAGCTTGCTAAGCTTACTGCCAGCATGGTGGATACCATGTTTCTTGAGCTCTTCTAAAGTTGTTTTAGTTATGCTCTTGTTTTGCTGCCACATTTATTTGCACTGGTGGCCAATTTTGACGGCCAGTGTATGTAATATGCTGCTTTGTTCCCTATATTTGCACTTGTGGCGAACTTTGATGCCCAGTGGATGTAATATGTGTAATAGCGGTAATAGGCTAGCGTTAATTGCTTGATTATTTATTTCCTTATTGTCTTGTTTAGTTGTTTGCTTCGCTGCAGTTCTTTTTATGTGTTTTTTAGTGACCATAATAACCTATTTTTGGAAACTAGGCCAAAATAATCATGGCAACACACGGATTGTTTTAACCATGGGCCTCCTGTGGGCCGTATGATCCGTGGGCCTTCTATGGGCCGTAGGATCCATTGGCGTTCTATACGGGCAATAGGATCCATGGGCCTTCTATGGGCCGTACGATCCATGGGCCTTTTACGGGCCGTAGGATCCATGGGCCTTCTACGGGGCGTATCGTCATTTCGCCAATCATGGGCCGTACTATTCATGGACAATAACAGGTCGTTTATCGGCCGTATTTGATAACTCTATGAAAATAGCCCAACAGGTTTTTTTCGAAATGAAAACGGCCCAACGTATTAACGGGCCACAAATGGGCCGACTGTAACCACGGGCTGAATTTGGCCCACAAGCAGAAAATGACAGTAACAGGCCGTAAGTAACCGAATGCTGGAAATGAGCCCAAGAATAAATGGGCCCTGAGAAGGTCGAAAGATATCATGGGCTGGAAACGGCCCAACGGAATAATGGGTTGTTAATGGGTATAAAGTGATACACTGTTCATTATGGGCCAGTTTTACCACGGGCCGTTAAGGGCCGAGGGTTACTAAGGGCCTCATATGGGCCGAAAGACGTCATGGGCCATACATGGGCCGGAAGTTAAAACAGGCTGGAATTATATTGGACAGCCCAGATGACGCTACTGGGCCTAATTCGGATAGGCCGTAAACAGGCCCTAGGATAGCGGGCTGTAAATGGGCTATATACGAACAGGCCGTTAACAGGCTTGCCGTGGGCCGGCCCGCCACCTTTTGACCAAGTCAAATGGGCTGGCGTTTTCACAGGAATGGGCCTCTGTTGGGCCGTGCCACGTGTCGGCGTATCATAGGCACTTTGGGTCCAATGAGCGGATGACATCTGTCCCAATGGTGAGCCGACACGAGTTTCCTCCAGCCAATGATGATTTTACACGTGGAAAATCCCCATTGGTCGGGGCTGTTAACGGGTTATCGGATCCAAAACCAGACTCGATAGCTTAACGGCGTTCCGTTACGGTGGGTGCCACGTGTCGGTCACCCTTGACGAAAGCACTTCTATGACGCGCGATTTATCATCATGGAAGTGGACACTTCCGTGATGATAATTTTGGTAATGTCATGGAACACTTCTACGACAGCACATGTATGACTATCTTGACTCTGTCATAAATTTGTCATGGATGTACATGCATGACAAAAAATGTGACCTAACGTGACAAACACGTATCATCACGGAAGTGTATTTTTTTTGTAGTGGATGGGCCCAGACCACTGCGTGCATAGGATTTAGACCGGCGTGCTGACCTCTCTGTTGTGCTTAGGTGGGGCTGCGACGTGTTGATCTTCCAAGGCCGGGCATGACCCAGGAAAGTGTGTCCGGCCAAAGGGATCGAGCGTGTTGGGTTATGTGGTGCACCCCTACAGGGAAGTTTATCTATTCAAATAGCCGTGTCCCTCGGTAAAAGGACGACCCGGAGTTGTACCTTGACATTATGACAACTAGAACCGGATACTTAATAAAACACACCCTTCCAAGTGCCAGATAGAACTCGGTGATTGCTCTCTCACAGGGCGACGAGGAGAGGATCGCCGGGTAGGTTTATGTTATGTGATGATACTTGGTTAACTTACCATCTATTCTCTTCTATTGCTTCAAGATGGAGGTTGCCAGAAGCGTAGTCTTCGATACGACTAGCTATCCCCCTCTTATTCTGGCATTCTGTAGTTCAGTCCACATATACTACCCCTTTCATTGATACCAATGCATATGTAGTGTAGTTCCTTGCTTGCGAGTACTTTGGATGAGTACTCACGGTTGCTTTGCTCCCCCTTTTCCCCCTTTCTATACCTGGTTGTCGCAACCAGATGTTGGAGCCCAGGAGCGACGCCACCATCAACGACGACTCCTTCTACACTAGAGGTGCCTACTACTATGTGCAGGCCGCCGCCAACGACCAGGAGTAGTTTAGGAGGATCCCAGGCAGGAGGCCTGCGCCTCTTTCGATCTGTATCCCAGTTTGTGCTAGCCATCTTATGGCAACTTGTTTAACTTATGTCTGTACTCAGATATTGTTGCTTCCGCTGACTCGTCTATGATGGAGCTCTTGTATTCGAGCCCTCGAGGCCCCTGGCTTGTAATATGATGCTTGTAAGACTTATTTTTTTAGAGTTGTGTTGTGATATCTTCCCGTGAGTCCCTGATCTTGATCGTACACGTTTGCGTGTATGATTAGTGTATGATTGAATCGGCGACATCACACTCCTGTTCTTGTAAAGCAAGGGATGTACTGCTTGAAATGAAAATTAAGATCATAAATTAGATATATTGAAATAACATAGCAAGATGCAAATATGGGAGTACCTAATAGAACTGATTAATATGTAGATGAAAGCAAAGTACACAAATATATAATAAAAATAGATAATGTAACAAAGATTTGATGCAAATATGAGAGTAACTGAATGAACAATACATCATATATTTGCCTAATATAGGGGGGGAATCGGCTTCGACATCTATGCTGCATGTGGCACCGTACCTTTTATCCAAATATAGAAACATACGGTATATGTTCACAAATTTAGGCCATGCCGACCGTGGTAGGTTGGGATTGAACATACCGAGTGCTCCCTAGAGTCATCCGGAATGGTGAGATAGAACGTCGTTTCCAACTGGCCACGACCACACTTGCCCGATTTGTGCTCGCACTGTGGACACATGAATGAACACCCACAAATTAGCTAGAATGAATCCATGGCAATTTTCGCCGGTTGATTAACAACGACGGACAGACTGCAATAAGAGATGAGTGAATATTTCGCTAAGTTGATTACCTTCTCCATGAGAAAAATCCCCGGCCCAATCCCGCAGAAAACCCCAATCGACCAGAGTCTAGAATGTCGGTGCAGTTAGGCAGCAGAAAGCGGTAGGGGTGAAATCCCATGTTGTTTGGAGCACAACCTCCACCCGCTGACAACAGCCGTCGACCTTAGGTTGGCCACCGTGATAGAAGTTGATGAGGTGCAGACTTGCGGAGTAGTCTGCGGCGAGTGGGTGGGGATGAAGTGGGCGAGGGTTTTCTTTTTTCCTTTTGCATGTGTGGGTGAACACACACGGTTTGCAGAGGCGACGGAGATGAATCGTGTGCGATAGTAAATCACCGAGATTGAAGGGGAATCCAAATTTCCTTTGTCCTTTGTCCATGAGTTTTTTTCTACGATGAACATAAACCCTGCAAATCACCGTGTTCGAATTTGGCACTTTTCCGGTTCATTTACAATATTTAGGGGATTATGTGCATTTTCTAGGCATTAATGCACATAATTCAAATTCAAACAATCGGTGCATGAGAACGGTCTAGAAAAACATGATCATGTTACTTAGTAAATTCTCATGACTTTTACAAGGAATGGGCAGATATTTCAAGGAAATGTGTCGCAATAGTCAACCATAAACGCGCCATTTACTAGGTACTATACAAAAATGAAATACATGATTGGAAAACATGACGCCTGGCGTGGTGCCATGGTATGGCCTCACCATGCCCTGGTAAAAATTTGAGAATGTTTGGCTTATGTTGTCATGCACGCCATTCATAAATCGAACCATCACCGAGGAAATTTCATGGTTTCGAGGGGGAAATCACCAAGATTGAAGGGGCCAGGAATCCAAATTTCCTTCCTAGCTTATCATTCAGTTTTTTCTACAATCAACATACCCCCTCGAATGCAACGTGTTCAAATTTGGCATTTTTCTGGGCTCATTTACCATATTAGGGGATTATGTGCATTTTCTTGGCATTAATCAACATAATTCAAATTTGAACAATCGGCGCATGAAAAGGTGCACACAAACGGTCTGGAAAAACCATACTTGTTGTATTTAGTATATTATCAAGCCTTTTACAAGGAATGGGCATAGATTTCAAGGGAATGTGTGGCAATAGTCAACCACAAACACGTCATTTACTGGGTTATCAACTATAGAAAATGAAATATGTGCTCGAAAAACATGATGCCTGTCATGGTGCCATGGTATGACCTCACCGTGCCCTGGTAAAAAGCTGAGAATATTTGATTTATGTCTTAATGCAAGCCCTTCATAAATCGAACCATCACCGAGGAAGTTCAATGCTTTCGAGAGGGAAATCACCAAGATTGAAGGGGAATCCAAATTTCCATCCTAGTTTGCCATTCAGTTTTTTTCCAACGATCAACATACTGCCTCAAATGCAACGTGTTCAAATTTGACATTTTTCCGGGCTCATTTACCATATTTAGGGATTATTTGCATTTTCTAGGCATTAATGCGCATAATTCAAATTTGAACAATCGATGCATTAAAAGGTGCACAAGAACGGTCTGGAAAACCATGCTCATGCTATTTAGTACATTCTCATGCCTTTTACAAGGAATGGGCAGTTCTTTCAAGGAAATGTGTGGCAATAGTCAACCATAAATGTGTCGTTTACTAGGTTAACAACTATACAAAAATGAAATACATGCTCGGAAAACATGATGCCTGGCGTGGTGACATGGTATGGCCTCACCGTGCCCTGGTAAAAATTTGAGAATGTTTGCCTTGTCTCGTCATGCACGCCTTTCATAAATCGAACCACATCGATGAAGTTTCTTGGTTTCGAGGGGGAAATCACCAAGATTAAATGGGGATCCAAATTTCCTTTGTCCTTTGTCCATAAGTTTTTTTTTCTATGATGAACATACACCCTGCAAATCACTGTGTTTCAAATTTGGCACTTTTCAGGGCTCATTTACCATATTTCGGGATTATGTGCATTTTCTAGGCATTAATGCATATAATTCAAGGTCAAACAATCGGTGCATGAAAGGGTGCACAAGAACGGCCTGGAAACCATGCTCGTGCCATTTAGTAAATTCTCATGCCTTTTACAAGGAATGGGCAGATATTTCGATGAAATGTGTGGCAATAGTGAACCACAAACATTTGTTTATTGGGGTTTCAACTATAGAAAAGATGAAATAAATGCTTGAAAAACATGACGCCTGGCATGGTGCCATGGTATAGCCTCACCATGCCCTAGTAAATATTTGAGAAGGTTTGGCCTATGTTGTCATGCACGCCCTTTATAAATCGAACCATCACCGAGGAAGTTCCATGCTTTCGAGAGGGAAATCACCAAGGTTGGAGGGGAATCCAAATTTTCTTCGTTCTTTGCCTTGGAGTTTTTATCTATGATGAGCATACACCCTGCAAATCATCATGTTCAAATTTAGCATTTTTCCAGGCTCATTTACCATATTTAGAGGATTACATGCATTTTCTAGGCATTTAGCGCATATAAATCCAATCTAGCTACAGCTGCACAGGTGTGATGTGAGGGACGTGGATTGTCGTTCGATCGTGGCACATCCTACGGTGCACATGCGCGATCCGCGTGGCTGGGGCTCCGGCCAATCATAACGCAACACAAAATAGGCTCAACGCACACTATTTTCGGAGGCGACGGAGATGAATCGTGTGTGATAATGAACGAGCAAAATTGTAAGGGAAGCATAATTTCCTTTGTTGTTTGTCGTTGAACTCTTAAAAACCACCGCACGGTACGGCTGCCCGGCCCCTCCGTCCCAGAGCTCTATCCAAGCGTCATTCATGGCACCGCAGCACACAGTAACTGGTAAGGAAGTGATGGCATCCCGCCGCGCCTTGTCGTGTTCCTCGCCGTGTCGCGTTCCTCATCGCCCGCGACCGCACACATGGTAAGGAAGTGATGGCATCTCATTGCGTCGAGTTCATCGCCGCCGGCGGCCACACAGTTACGTGGGCGGACTTTGAGGCTGCCATGGCCGAATGGGTGATGGATCTAGAGGCTGCCAAAGCCGCACAGAAGGAGCTGAAAAGGCAGAAAGCAGTCAAGAAAAGAGAGTCCTGCCGCCGCAAGAAAAAGGGGCCGCATGCCTTGCTGAGGAGAGCTCGGCGGAGATCGAAGCATGGTGGGATGCCGCCTACAAGGCCGGGAAGGAGAACACCGGCGTCTGGCCAACATGCCCCGATGGCAGCATGTGAGAAGTAGTTAGTGCGTGTGTCGCCCGTAGTCTTAGATCAAATTACCAATAGTACTTTAAGTTTGTACTATCTATTATTAATGTACAATGCTAGTAAGCGCATCCTGATACGTCTCCAACTTATCTATAATTTTTTATTGTTCCATGATGTTATATTATCAATCTTGGATGTTTTATAATCATTTTATAGTCATTTTATATCATGTTTGGTACTAACCTATTGACATAGTGCCGAGTGCCAGTTGCTCTTTTTGCATGTTTTCTACATCGCAGAAAATCAATACCAAACGGAGTCCAAACGCAGCGAAACTTTTTGTGGATTTTTTTGGACCAGAAGATAACTAATGGGTCGAAGAAGCACCTGGGGGCTGCTCCGAGGGGACCACAACAAACCAGGGCGCGCCTGGAGGCCCAGGCGCGCCCTGGTGGGTTGTGCCCACCTCGGGTGCCCCCCAGACCGCCTCTTTACTCTATAAATACCCCTATTCCAGAAACCGTAGGGGAGTCAACAAAAATCAATTCCAGCCGCCGTAGAGTCCAGAACCACCAGATCCAATCTAGACACCATCACAGAGGGGTTCACCGCTTCCATTTGTGCCTCTCCGATGATCCGTGAGTAGTTCTTTGTAGACCTTCGGGTCCATAGTTAGTAGCTAGATGGCTTCCTCTCTCTCGTTTGATTCTCAATACAATGGTCTCTTGGAGATCCATATGGTGTAACTCTTTTGCGGTGTGTTTGTTGGGATCCGATGAACTTTGAGTTTATGATCAGATCTATCTTTTTATATCCATGAAAGTCATTTGAGGTTCTTTGATCTCTTATATGCATGATTGCTTATAGCCTCGTATTTCCTCTCCGATATTTGGGTTTTGTTTGGCCAACTTGATCTATTTATCTTGCAATGGGAAGAGGTGCTTTATAGTGGGTTCGATCTTATGGTGCTTGATCCCAGTGATAGAAGGGGAACCGGCACGTATGTATCGTTGCTACTAAGGATAAAACGATGGGGTCTATTTCTACATAAATAGATCTTGCCAACATCATGTCATCGTTCTTATTGCATTACTCCGTTTCTCCATGAACTTAATACACTAGATGCATGCTGGACAGTGGTCGATGTGTGGACTAATAGTACCAGGTTGCTGGGGAGGATCTTCAACATATACCACGTTCCTAATCACAAATATCATCTCCTTGCAATTTACATTATTTGCCATTTGCCTCTCGTTTTCCTCTCCCCCACTTCACAAATATTTGTCGTTTTATTCGCCCTCTTTTTCATTCGCCGTTTTGTTGCTGGATTTGTTTTTGTTTGCAATCTTGTTTGCCTTTATTATCGTCATGGATAGTTCTTCCTCTATTGCGTGCACTCCCGAGAATGAGGTTCGCAACTTTAAATAAAGGGGAGGAGAAAATTTAAAAGATGCTTGGTACAGAATTTGCAATGCTCATAATAGATCTATCTGTAAGCAATCTACCATTATTCTTCTTCGTTGCTTTTATGTGGGCATCACCACTTGGTATAGATTTGTCCTTGATACGATTACCGGTGGAAATTTCTTGATGTGTCCCTCTCTTGATGCTTTCAATGCTATGGGAAATTTAGTGGGTTCACCAGCTCTTATGGTTAATGAAACAACTTTGACTCTTGAGCATGTCATGGAAAGATTAGATGCTATTGAAAAGAAAATGCTTACTGAAGAACATACTGAAAACTTGGATAACAAGATGCATAATTTCTACTAAGATTGTGTCAAAAGCGGGAGAAGTTTTTAAGTTATTAAAAGAAAAGGGAACCGTAATTCATGAAAGAATTGAAGAAAGTCCGCCTCGGATTGATAAATTAGAAGAAATCTTTATTAATTTGAGCACGGCTTTTGCTTCCGCTAAAACTATTGAAAAGACTCCCGTAAAGATTGGCAAGACTACTCAAGTTACTAAGAGCAAGGGTGCAGCTTCTAGTAATGGTAAAGAGGATCTTAAGATGATTAGCATTCACTTGAATTTTGTTGAAGTTATAAGAGATCCCTTTGGCAAAAATGAATTATTTAAAATTGTTCCTAGGAGTATTGTCATTGAAAATCTTTATGATAAATCTTTGAATAATTCTAAGTGTTTGATTGAAGAGTTGAACAAGGATGAAAAAATTAGATCCTTGCTTTATGCCTAGCTAAGGGCGTAAAACTATAATGCTCGTTGGGAGGCAACCCAATGAATAAAATTTATTTTTTCTTTTTGCTTTCTATTTTTGAGTGTTAGCACAATTATTCTACTTTTATGATTGTGTTATTTGTGTTTTAATTAGTTTTTTTGCCAAGTAAAAGCCTTTAGGATCTTCTTGGGTGATAGTTGTTTGATCTTGCTAAAAAATAGAAACTTTTGCGCTCGCGAAAATAATTTTTATTTTTAAACAGAGAGCGATAAAATGCCCATTCCTTTTGTAGTAGATTAATATACAAATTTCCTAGGACGTCCTAAATTTTTTAAGAGTTTTTGGAGTTAAGGAATTATTTAAAATATCCAGATTGCTACAGACTGTTCTGTTTTTGATAGATTCTGTTTTCTTTGCGTTGGGTGCTTGTTTCGATGATTCTATGGTTTTCTTTGATGAGTTTTTGCCATAGAAAAGTTGGAATACAGTAGATATAATGCAAGAATAAAATATGAATTGGTTTTCTACAAAACTTATAGTAGTGATTTGTTTTCTTATACTAACGGATCTCACGAAGGCTTTTGTTGAGTTTTGTGTGATTGAAGTTTTCAAGTATTGGGTTATCTTACGATGGATGAAGGAATAAGGAGTAATAAGAGACTAAGCTTGGGGATGCCCTAGCATCCCAAGCTATTATCCAAAAGAGAGCAAGCAACTAAGCTTGGGGATGCCCTCGAGTGGCATCCCCTCTTTCTTCTAATGACCATCGGTATTTTACTCGAAGCTATATTTTTATTCGTCACATACTATGTGTTTTGCTTGGAGAGTCTTGTATGATATGAGTATTTGCTTGTTTTATTTTGTGTTTTTAGTCTTGATCCCTTGCTGGCCACACCTATTGGATAGAGCCGAAATTATGCCATGACTTGTTAGAATTGCTCTCTATGCTTCACATAAATTTTTATGAGCTATGTATTTGCTCTAGTGCTTCACTTATATATTTTTGAGCACAGTGTGCTTTAGTATTTTTGAAGAAACACTCTCTTGCTTCAATTAGATTTATTTGAGAGTTACTAATTTCTTTTAATAAATTCTCTCTTGCTTCACTTAAATTATTTTGAGAGAAAGAAATATTATGCTCCTGATCTTCACTTATATTTGTTTGAGCTTATCAAAAGCAACTCATGAAAATTAGTTTCGAAGTGATAGATATCCAAGAAGGATATGATAAAAACTTTCATGAAGATCATTGGACAAAATAAACTTGATTCTTAGTAATAGTTTTGAGATATGATGATGTGATATGTGAGCCATCTTGATGAGTAATTATGCTTTAGTAAGAATATTGGTGTTAAGGTTTGTTATTCCCTATGCAAGCATGAAAGTCAATAGTTATGCAATGAAATTATATCCTACTTGTGGTGCATTATTCAGTGTTAATTATGCTTAATGCTCGCTTATGAGATTATTTGTTTCTTGGTTGGTCGCTTATGAATATTTTGCTAGCCTTTATTTTGCACTAAGTATGATCACTACTTGTGCATCCAAAATCCTTTAAACCAGTTTTGCCACATGAGTCCACTATATCTACCTATATGTGGTATTCTTTTGTTGTTCTAAGCAAATTTGCATGTGCCATCTCTAATATTCAAAATAAATTTCTCTTTTGTGTGCTCGTACCGCTCGCGAGGCGGTGAGGGGTGGCTAATATTTTCCATGCTAGATGTGTTATTATCACCATGATTGTTTATTCACTTGTCATTGCACGAGAGTAAGGCAAAGGTATTAGGGATGCCTAGTCCCGAAATGAAAAATGAATTTACTTTATGTTGTCAAATAATAAATTCCTTGGAAAGTGTTGGTATGGAAGGCACCCGTGGATACGGTTAGCCATGGAAAGTGAAAGTATGGTGGAAAAAGGAATAAATTTTAATTTCTGTTTGGGAACCACCTATGATATATCTAGCATGGAAAGTGTTGGGAACTCTAGGTCATTTTCGTTGGTGGGAAAGGCACACCTTGCAAAATGTTTTACCTCTAAGTTTTTCTCTTTGAGCTTTGGCACCTCTACAAATCCCTACTTCCCTCCGCGAAGGGCCTTTCTTTTACTTTATGCAATTTTTATTTTTGAATTTGAGTCTCCATCTTCTCTTATAAAAGCACCAACTAGGAGGCACTATGATCATACTTGAGTATTGGGTGTAGTTAATATGCGAGTGTGTTTCATGAATGGATCAATGATTGAGCATGATGGGCTAGGGATAGCTTATTTTAGCATTGATATTTTGAAAGACTTGGTTGCTTGTTGATATGCTTGAGTATTAAGTTATCATGTTAAAACTAGACTATTGCTTTGAACAATATAAAAGTCGAAATGTCCATGCTATAAAGAAAAGAATATGATATGACATGTTAGGCAGCACTCCACATCAAAATTCTATTTTTATCATTTACCTACTCGAGGACGAGCAGGAATTAAGCTTGGGGATGTTGATACGTCTCCAACATATCTATAATTTTTTATTGTGCCATGTTGTTATATTATCAATCTTGGATGTTTTATAATCATTTTATAGTGATTTTATATCATTTTTGGTACTAACCTATTGACATAGTGCCAGGTGCGAGTTGCTATTTTTTGCATGTTTTTTTACATCGTAGATAACCAATACCAAATGGAGTCGAAACGCAGTGAAACTTTTTGTGGATTTTTTTGGACCAGAAGACAACCAATGCGCCGAAGAAGCACCTAGGGGCTGCTCCGAGGGGAGCATAACCCACCAGGGCGCTCCTGGAGGCCCAGGCGCGCCCTGGTGGGTTGTTCCCACCTCGGGTGCCCCCCGGACCGCCTCTTTACTCCATAAATACCCCAATATTCCAGAAACCCTAGGGGAGTCGACAAAAATCATTCCAGCCTCTGCAGAGTCCAGAACCACCAGATCCAATCTAGACACCATCACGGAGGGGTTCACCACTTCCATTGGTGCCTCTCCGATGATGCGTGAGTAGTTATTTGTAGACCTTCGGGTTCGTAGTTAGTAGCTAGATGGCTTCCTCTCTCTCGTTTGATTCTCAATACAATGTTCTCTTGGAGATCCATATGATGTAACTCTTTTGCAGTGTGTTTGTTGGGATCCGATGAACTTTGAGTTTATGATCAGATCTATCTTTTTATATCCATGAAAGTTATTTGAGGTTCTTTGATCTCTTATATGCATGATTGCTTATAGCCTCGTATTTCTTCTCTAATATTTGGGTTTTGTTTGTCCAACTCGATCTAGTTATCTTGCAATGGGAAGAGGTGCTTTGCAGTGGGCTCGATCTTACGGTGCTTGACCCTAGTGACAGAAGGGGAACCAACACGTATGTATTGTTGCTACTAAGGATAAAACGATGGGGTCTATTTCTACATAAATAGATCTTGTATACATCATGTCATCGTTCTTATTGCATTACTCATTTCTCCATGAACTTAATACACTAGATGCATGCTGGATAGTGGTCGATGTGTGGAGTAATAATAGTAGATGCAGGCAGGAGTCAGTCTACTAATCTTGGGCGTGATACCTATATAATGATCATTGCCTGGATATCATCATGAGTATTTGAAGTTCTATCAATTGCCCAACAGTAATTTGTTCACCCACTATTTACTATTTTTCTCGAGAGAAGCCACTAGTGAAACCTATGGCCCCCGGGTCTCTTCATATTATTCGCCTTTGCGATCTATTTTCCTTTGCCTTTATTTTCAGATCTACTAAACCAAAAAATACAAAAATACCTTGCTGCAATTTATTCTTGTTTATTTTATTTGGCGTTCGATCTATCAATCTACTACAATTTATTCACGTCTGTTTTGCCTATCTTGGGCGCCGTACCCGAAAGGGATTGACAACCCCTTTTACATGTCGGGTTGCGAGTATTTGTTATTTGTGTGCAGGTGCCGTTTATGTTGTGTTACTTGGTTCTCCTACTGGTTCAATAACTTTGGTTTCATCACTGAGGGAAATACCTACCGTCGCTGTGCTGCATCATCCCTTCCTCTTTTGGGAAATACCGACGTAGCTTCAAGCCGCTATCACATCCTTTGAGGGATTTGAGCGTTGATTAGCATGTGTTCACTGAAGTTTTGTAGCCGCACCCTGGTCCCAAATACTACCGAAATGTCCGCCCGCAGCCATCGAAGGAGACTTGAGCTGGTCGCAGCTGGTTTTTAGTCCCACCTCGCCACGCGAGTTGGCCGCACACCGGCTTAAATTGCCGCACCGGTGGATGGCAGCAAGCTTCTCTCTTGTTGCATAGGATCAAATCTGGCTACGCGAGCGAGCAAGTAAGTTGACACTTGATTGCATTTCATAAACCGGTGATTGCTCATCGGATGTCATGTTGCCTCGTTCATGTACATTGAATAATCCTGATACAATGAAAGAGACTTTTGAAATTAGGTGCGGTTGGAGATGCTGATATATATATATAAGAATTATTAGAAGATCACAAAACACATGGTTTCTATGGCGTACCCATGTGTGTTTTTTGCGTTAATGATCCATACATCAGTTACATGTGCGATGTTTCCTAATAAACCAGGCGTACCATTGACTGAAAAAATCAACTGCACGTGTACATTTTTTTGGAGATTAGATCTGCCAATTTTCTCTTTTCTCGCACACGAGTATTTTATGCGCTTCGTCTGCGTTGTGGGTTTCCCCGCCCAAGTTTCAAGTTTCGACCCTCCCCGGCAGCTGAAACCACCGCCGCCACAACCACAGCTTCAACCACATCTACATTCTGCTCGAATCCAATCAGGTAACCCATCGATCTCTATCACGGCCCTAACATGATTGCTTAAATGGCGCCTGCAAAACATCCTCATGCCTCCAAATCCCCACTGCCCCTACCTCCAGAGCATCGCCGCAGAAGCCCAACCACATATCACATGGAGGTCGAGGAGCTGATGGCGGTCCATGGTGTGATGGCCGCTGTGTGTGTTGACCCGGAGGAACACCTCACCTCCGCCGCCGCCGACATGGTGCAGGCTCTAGTGCAGATGAAGTACCCCAGCGACTACCCCCCAGGACTTAACAGGTACGATCTGACCAGCTAAATCTTACCAATACCACTTGCAATGGCTATGTTTTGTATGATTGATGTATTAAGCATGTTCGTGCCTTGTTTATTTCAGTAATGCACACTATGTGATGTTCAAGTATTAAATGTCCAGCTCAATTTCACCAATACTAGCAACAAACTTACAATACAAGACTCAGGATATCACTAGAGATGTTGCCCATTTACTATTTTTGGTGGATGCTAACCCTGCTGTAGTTAGCATGCCTGTCCATGTACTTACGTAGGGTCATAACGGCTGATGCTGTTGTTTGCTATCGAGGTTAGCTGCATCCCATGTCTTATAGTATTTCACATCATTTGTGCAATTGCAGTTTAACTTCTACCATTTGCTGGTTGCCTGTAGGTACACATGTCAGTGGCACTGATCCATGCTTCGACCCAGAGGAACAGGTCGCCTCCGCCGCCGCTGACTTTGGGCGGGCTCTGGCCAGATGAAGTGCCCTAGGAACTACCTCTCAGGACTTACCAAGTATGTACTCACCAGTTCAATCTTACTAATACCAGTTGCAATTATTGGCTATGTTTTGTACGGTCGATGTATTAAGCATGTTGTAGTAAACATGCCTAATATGTTTTAGCTATTTCCCCTGCCTTTTTGTAGACAACTGGGCCATTCTCTGCTCTGGCAGCACCTGCCTTGTGATGTTTAACCCTGCCAATTGCATTTTTATCAGTACCAGTTTCAATGGCTATTAAGCCTGTTGCAATTAACAGTTGAATCCATTTTTAAATAGTTGTATTTCAATGGCTACAACTTACAAAACGTGACTTAAGATGCTTGTCGGTGTCAAAACCGGCGGATCTCGGGTAGGGGGTCCTGAACTGTGCGTCAAGGCCGGATGGTAACAGGAGACAAGGGACACGATGTTTTTACCCAGGTTCGGGCCCTCTCGATGGAGGTAATACCCTACTCCTGCTTGATTAATATTGATGATATGGGTAGTACAAGAGTAGATCTACCACGAGATAAAGGAGGCTAAACCCTAGAAGCTAGACTATGGTATGATTGTTGTATATGGAGTTGATGTCCTACGGACTACAACCCTCCGGTTTATATAGACACCAGATAGGTTTAGGGTTACACAGAGTCGGTTACAATGGTAGGAGATCTTGAATATCCGCATCACCAAGCTTGCCTTCCACGCCAAGGAAAGTCCCATCCGGACACGGGACGAAGTCTTCAATCTTGCATCTTCATAGTCCTGGAGTCCGGCTGAAGGTATAGTCTGGCTACCCGAACACCCCCTAATCCAGGACTCCCTCAGTAGCCCCTGAACCAGGCTTCAATGACGACGAGTCCGGCGTGCAGATTGTCTTCGGCATTGCAAGGCGGGTTCCACCTCCAAGTCCATCATAGAAGATTGTAGACACCAAGAGTAGTGTCCGGCTCTGCAAAATAAGTTTCCACATATTGCCGTAGATAGAATGATATAAACACAAATCAAATCTGCTGACGTATTCCGCAGTGCGTCATCACACTACGGCCAAGTCCTTTACTCGAATCATTTTTACTTTTCCACCTCAACACGTTTTGCGAGGCGGTTTCCTTGGCACGTCTTGTCAAAGCAGAGATCGTGTACCCCCTTTACGGGATTCTCATCAATACGGACGTGGGTAACCCAACCGCGCCATTTATCACGGCGCTTGGGAGGCAAGCGAGTTTTACTAGGCTGGTGGGGACGTACAACCGCATCCGCCCATATAAGGGGATAAGGATCCACCTTTTTACCTACGCCTTCTTCCTCCTTTGCCTATCCATCTCCTGGGCACTCGAGCTCCAGCGCCCAAGCCCGCACTTCCCACCTCAACCTTCTCCAGCAATGTCCGGAGCGGGAGGCAAGTGGATGGTCTCCTCCGCTACGGAGGGCCAAGTCAAGAAGCTAAGGAAGGCCGGATACCTGTCTAAGGACATCGCGCACCGGCTTCCCGAAAAGGGGCAGCTTCTCCCCACCCCAAGGCCCCATGAGAGGGTAGTATTTCTTCCCCACTTCCTCCGCGAACTGGGTTTTCCACTCCACCCATTTGTCCAGGGGCTCATGTTCTACTACGACCTGGATTTCCATGATCTGGCCCCGAACTTCATCCTCAACATCTCGGCGTTTATCGTCGTGTGTGAGGCTTTCCTCCGCGTCCGCCCTCATTTCGGCCTCTGGCTCAAGACCTTCAACGTCAAGCCCAAGGTGGTGCGCGGCAGCCAGGCGGAGTGCGGAGGCGCATGGCGGGCAAGATGGCCAATGTCCTATGGTTCGAGGGCTCTTTTGTGGAGACCCTAAAGGGGTGGCAATCCGGGTGGTTTTACATCACCGAGCCACGCGATCCGAACTGGATCGCAGCCCCCGAGTTCCGATCCGGACCCCCCACGCGGCTTATGTCCTGGAAAGAGACGGGCCTGTCATGGGGTGACGAAAAAGAGGTGACCGGATTGCAAACATGCATCCAGTCCCTGGTGAACAAGCCAATCCGGATTGTTAATGTAATCCAGGTTATGCTCGTCCGCCGGATCCTCCCGTGCCAACAACAGGATTTTAATCTGTGGAAGTTCGACCCGGCGCAGCACCAAACCCTTAGCAGGCTCTTCGACACGATGTACGAAGATGCCTGGAAGGTGCTATTCAAGGGTGCCGAGGCTCCCGCATCCGCTTTTGAGGACCGCGGATACAGCTCGCAGCGTCACACTAGCGAGGTAAGCTATCTTCACCTTTTACAGGATGTTAAGCTTTTTTCATAGTTTGACTCTATGCGGGATCTAAACTCCCTTACCTTTGACAGGCTTGGCGAGCGATATCCGGACCGATTAACTGTCCGGCTCCGCTGCCCGAAGACCCAGCCCCAGCTCTACTAGTGAAGCTGCTGGTTCCGGCGCCTTATGTGGTGCCGGAGAAGAATGCCAAGAAGAAGAAGACCAAGGGGACTCGAAAGAGTGCCCGTAACGTGGTGGTGTCGGACTCGTCATCCGACGAGTCCGAGACGCCCTCTTCCCATGAAAACGAGGAGGAGGAAGAAGAAAACTCTCCCCCCCCAGAGGAGGGAGGAGAGAAGAGGAAGGCCGCCCCAACGGGGGAGGCCGAGGGGTCTAGGAAAAGGAAGACCCCTCCGCCGGACTACTCCCCCGACGCCGAAGAGGGCGGAGAGGAGTGGCCAAACAGGGCCAAGCGTCCGGTGAAATCGTAAGTTCGGATATCAGAGTAACTCATGATGTTCCTTTGTTGCACGGCTTTCCCTAATGTCGAACGTAATTATGCAGCCCGCCCCGGGCCGAATTCAACGAATCGTCGGGCGGCTCCCTGGACTCATCGGACGTGAACTCAGTTCCGCCCGCTGTCTCCCCCCGCACTGCAGACGACGCCGAAGTGGCGTCGCGACAAGCTCCGGGGCAGGAGGAGGTGGTCCCGAAGGAGCCGCAAGGCAACCTCCCAGACTCTAGGAGTGAAGAGGATAAGGCCCCCCAGGGCTCCAAGTCCGGCTTTGTGCCGGACACCGCATCGAAATCTTCCAGAGTTCCGGACCGCAGTAGGCGAACTCCTTCCAAGAGGAGCAAGCCTTCTGAGCTGGCGGCCTCCGTCCAACCGGAGGTGCCGGACAATCTGCTGGAGGTGCTCGACGGCGCCTCCATCGACGAGGGGCACCGTACTATTATGAGTACGGTGATCCAGAAAGTTCAGTCCACCAAGAGCGGACTGACTGAAGCTTGTGCTAGCCTTCTAACAGGCTTCGAGGTAAGTAAAAATATGTAAAAATATTACCGCATAGACAGTAGCCCCTGATGCTCTGTTTGGCGTTCGAAAAGAAAAGCCGAATAGAGGATCTATTAAATATCGCAGGAGTCTAACAAAAAAGAGTCAATATGTGTATGCAGGCTTCGCTGCTATCCACCGCCGCACTGACTGCGGAGGTGGGTGTCCTGAAGCAGGACCTCGAGCGGACCGAGCAAGAGCTCGGCCTTGCCAAGTGGCGGCTCAAGGAGAGAGAAGGTAAGAAATACCTTACAGAAAAAGTGCCTATAAAAAGGCATGATTGCAAAAAAAATAACAGGATTGTACTGCTTATTGTAGGGGCCACGACTGAGGTGGCGACCCTTAAGCAGGCGCTGTCTGAGGCCGAAAAGAAAACGGCCGCGGAGCGCACCGAGCGAGACAGACTTGGGGCTCAGGTCGGCGAGGTGCAGCAAGAGCTTCAGGCTCTCATGAAAAAACATGAGAGTTTGGAGCTTGAGTCAAAGGCGCAAGCATCCGAGCTCGCGACGGCCCTTGAGACTGCCAAGTCTGCCAAGGCCGAAGCCCGAAAGGCCCTCCAAGAGTTGGAGGATATGAGGAAGATAGCAGCGGGTAAGGCATTCCTTATGCAAAGCAGAAATATAAAAGTAAACTACTTGTTACTTACTCGAATCCGGAGCTCTCCAGGGGCATTCGCAGATCTTCCCCGCAGCGTATCCGACACCGCCGCATTCTACCGAGCTGAAGAGGGCAGCTCGACGGAGAAGGTGTTCTAGTCTCAGTATTCTGAGGCTGGACACCCTGTGCCTTTGAGCGACCAGCTGAAACAGCTGGTCGAGCTCCACAAGGCGGCCGAACAGGCCATGAAGGGCTTCATAGTTCGGCTGTGGCCTGGAGAGGCCCTGCCTGGGAGCTATTTCGGACTGGTGCGGCGGCTGGTGGAGGCCTGTCCGAGGCTTGAGGTCATCAAGCGCTCCGTCTGCATCGAAGGTGCCCGTCGGGCCCTTGCCCGTGCAAAGGTGCACTGGGGTAAGCTGGACGGTGAGAAGCTTGTGAAGGACGGGCCGCCGCCGGGGAAGGAGCATCGCAAGCCCGAGAACTACTACAAGGATGTTCTTGCAGGTGCCCGCCTTGTGGCGGATGAATGTACCAAGGATGTGATTTTTGAATGAACTCGCTCGTGTTTATCCTGTGTGCTAAAAACTTGTTCATATGCGCTAAGCAATGCTTATTGAATTTAAAATATTACTTTCTGTGCGGCCGTTTATCAAAAAATTGAGAGATGGCCAATCGTCAGCTTCTGCCCCCATGCCACTAGTGCTGGGGTGTTCGGGATAAACCTGAGCGCTCTTTTTCCCATAGTTGGGTCCTTCGAGGGAGGCGCTCAGCACAACGAACCAGGCAATCGGACTATAATGCTTGAACACTCTCACTTAGCCATAGAACTCTATAATTTTAAATTTCAGCGAAGCCCCTAGTTCGAAAGACCGAGTTCGGGGCGCTATCCATGCCTTGGCCGGACAAAGCCAGCTCCTCGCTCGAAGCGGCATAAGTCTTTAGGGACTCGAAAAACCTCTTGAATAGCGACCGGTCTCTCACCTCATCATGACAGTCAGTTTTAGCTTTCTCCACTGAGGTGCTTAACCCAGCTGAACCGGGGCACAATCGCAGTGGTTCTCCTAGTGCTACCTTAGCCGATATAGCGGAACGTAAGGCACCAAAACATAGGAGCCGGGCAAACCCAACTATTGACCCAAATCATGATTCGGAGCCGATGCATATAGTGCTATAAGTTCGGGGTGCCGCACTTGTGAAAGTGTACGGACTTCTCACACCATAATGAGGGGTACTGAATCCCCTGGCGTGTTTGTCGTACCATGGTGTACGGGTGCAATCATGTCATTTAATAAACATATATGTGAAAAGAGGATAATGCGAAAAATAGACAAAAAGCTATGCATTGTTTATAGAGAGGCTATTTATCAAAGCCAAACGATACAAATAGTGCGATAAGCAAAAAGATATTGGACTATTTAACATGTCCTGACCAGGGGCAGGCCGCGGAATCATGCCCCGCGAGACAGTGCGGCGCACTTGGTTGTGGCTCGAATCCGTCGAAGATCAAATCTCCACGGATGTCTGCCATGTAATTTAGGCTTCCAAACCTAACTTGATGGCCAGGGGCGTAGCTTTCGATCTGCTCCAGGTGGCCAAGCGAATTGGCCCGCAGTGTGAAGCCGCCGAAGACGAAGATCTGTCCGGGGAGAAAAGTCTCACCCTGGACCGCATCGTTGTTGATGATCAAAGGATCCATCGGGCCTAAAGGCGACGACACAGAGGAACTCTCAATGAAAGCACCAATGTCGGTGTCAAAATCGGTGGATCTCGGGTAGGGGGTCCCAAACTGTGCATCAAGGCCGGATGGTAATAGGAGACAAGGGACACGATGTTTTTACCCAGGTTCGGGCCCTCTCGATGGAGGTAATATCCTACTCCTTCTTGATTAATATTGATGATATGGGTAGTACAAGAGTAGATCTACCACGAGATAAAGGAGGCTAAACCCTAGAAGCTAGCCTATGGTATGATTGTTGTATATGGAGTTGATGTCCTACGGACTACAACCCTCCGGTTTATATAGACACTGGATAGGGTTAGGGTTACACAGAGTCGGTTACAATGGTAGGAGATCTTGAATATCCGCATCGCCAAGCTTGCCTTCCACGCCAAGGAAAGTCCCATCCGGACACGGGACGAAGTCTTCAATCTTGTATCTTCATAGTCCTGGAGTCCGGCTGAAGGTATAGTCCGGCTACCCGAACACCCCCTAATCCAGGACTCCCTCAATGCTATTTAGCCTGTTGCAATTAACAGGTGTATCAATTTTTTAATCTGTCCCTTTGCTACCATGTTATTGTCTGCAATGAAGATATACTAGAGATGTTGCCCATTTGCTATTTTTCATGGATGCTAACCCTGTTGTACTTAGCATGCCTTTCCATGTACTTATGTAGGGCCATAACAGGCGATGTTGTTGTTTGCCGTCGAGGTTAGCTGCATCCCATGTCTTACAATATTTTACATCATTTGTGCAACTGCAATTTGGCTTCTAACATTTACTTGCTTCTTGTAGGTACACATGTCGGTGGCACTGATCCACGCTTCGACCTGGAGGAAGAGCTCGCCCCCGCCACCACTGACGTTGGGCGGGCTCTGGCCAAGATGAAGTGCCCCAGCAACTACCTCTCAGGACATACCAAGTATGAACTCACCAATTCAATCTTACCAGTTGCAATTAATGGCTATGTTTTGTACGATCGATGTATTAAGCATGTTGTAGTAAACATGCCTAACACGTTTTAGCTATTTTCCCTACCTTCTTATAGACAACTAGGCCATTCTCTGCTCTGCCAGCACCTTCCTTATGATGTTTAACTCTGCCAATTGCATTTTTATCAGTACTGGCTTCAATGGCCATTAAGCCTGTTGCAATTAACAGTTGTATCCATTTTTAAATAGTAGTGTTTCAATGGCTACAAAGTTACAAGACATGACTTAGGATGCTGTTAAGCCTATTACAATTAATAGTTGTATCCATTTTTAATCCGTCCCTTTGCTATCGTGCTACTCTTTCGCAATAAAGATATCACTACACATGTTGCCGTTTTATTACCTTTTGCTATTTTTGGTGGATGTTAACCCTGTTGTAGTTAACATTGACTTTCCATGTACTTACACAGGGCTACAATCGGCGATGATGTTGTTTGTCGTCGAGGTTAGCTGCATCCCATGTCTTATACACCATCTATTCCTAAATATAAGTATTTTTAGAGATTCCAATATAGACTACATAAGGAGCAAAATGAGTGAATCTAGATTATAATCTAAACTATATCTATAATTTTATATACATCTGTATGTAGTTCATATTGAAATCTCTAAAAAATACTTGTACTTAGGAATGTAGGTAGTTGTATTTTATATCATTTGTGCAATCTCATTTTAGCTTCTAACATTTACTGGTTGCTTGCAGGTACATATATGAGTGGTTACTGATCCACGCTTCAATCCCTTTTGCGTATGTGGCAATGAGATATTCATGAACAAGTGTCAAGTGAGGAAACTAAGAAATATTGTTAGGCGAAAGAAACGGGTGAAGGGAATTAAGCTCTTTATTTACACATTGTCCAAGACAATAGTGAACTTTAGGATGGTAAGTAATGTGTTGCCTTTTCCCCTGCCCACAACAAGTTACTCTATTAGACCTCAACATCTGATATTTTTCTCTTTTCAGTGGTTTCTGAAGCTATTTACTAATGATTATCTTGCAAACTACATGAACGGAGTGGAGGCAACTAAGGTTAAAGTATATAATTCATGCTACCATGATAATGCTCTAGAAGTCTTCTTGAAGGCAGTGAAGGATGGGCGGGCGATCATCATAAGGGGTTGGACAAAGGTTGTTCGTGCCTATGGCATGCAGGAAGGCACATTATGGGCATTCCGCTTCTTCAACACCATCGGCAGTCAAAATGATTTACACTTGTGTCTTCACCTTTACCGCCTCTAAATATTGTGGTTCATCATAGTTAATTGTTGTCGAATCCTGTAGGTACTGAACATATTGTACTGAAAATTTTATTTATGGATTCGTTGTTGAACCATTGTGCTGAGAATTTGAATTGCATGTTTCATATTTCAAAATTTCCAATTCGAATAATAAATTACAAGGAGAAATAAAATTATACAGGAGCAAATAAAATAATGTGCACGCGGTTCGAAAGAAAACAGTGTGTGCGATGAAAAATAGAGAACATACGATTCTTTTACGTGAAATGTTTGCGATGCCCGACGGATGCACACATGGTTTCGTCTCATATGCCTGTGCAATTCATGGCAATACGGCAAACGTTTCAAACCAATGTGCGTGTGTGATAGGAATACCAATCGCACACAATTATGAAAATGGACACATTGGCGTTAGTAGAGGCACCGCACACATGTTACATTCTTGAACTGTGTGCAGTAACGTACCTATCACAAACATATCGGTAGATTAAATGTTGATGTCCACCTTTTTCACACGACTATAGCGGCGTAATCGTTTGGTATGTCTCTCTGACCAGAAACGTAAAGTCGAGTTGTAATGTGTGGGACTGGGGCGGCTTCTCATACGTTTATTTTATGGCGATCGTCAGTAGCCGCTCGCCCATCCCCGACGGTTTCTAGGTCGTGTGAGCAGGACCCTCCTATCACCCACACTCACTTGGCAATGGTTCCAAATACCGTCGCGGAAAGGAGTTAAAAACCATTTGTATAGCACGATACAGTACCAGTGATTCTTTATCATATTTGCATTCCGATCTATTATTTGCCTTTGAGATCTATTTTTATTTCCTTTTATTTTCAGATCTATTATTCCAAAAACTCAAAAAACACTTTGTTGTACTTTTTATCTGCATCTTTTATTTCTTGTTTATTCGAGATCTATTTATCCAATCTATCATAATTTTATCCCGTCAACTTGACAACTTCCTACGCCGTTACCCGTAAGAGGGATTGACAACCCCTCATAAGCGTTGGGTTGCAAGTATTTGTTCTTTGTGTGCAGGTACCGTTTACATAGTGTTTCTTGGTTCTCCTACTAGATTGATACCTTGGTTTCATAACTGAGGGAAATACCTACCGTAGTTGTGTTGCATCATCCTTTCCTCTTTGGGGAAATACCGACGTAGTTCAAGCGACATCATTGCCCAACAGTAATTTTTTCACCCATGAGGGAGTCCTGGATTAGGGGGTCTCCGGACAGCCGGACTATATCCTTTGGCCGGAGTGTTGGACTATGAAGATACAAGATTGAAGACTTCGTCCCGTGTCCGGATGGGAGTCTACTTGGCGTGGAAGGCAAGCTAGGCAATACAGATATGTATATCTCCTCCCTTGTAACCGACCTTGTGTAACCCTAGCCCCCTCCGGTGTCTATATAAACCGGAGGGTTTTAGTCCGTAGGACAACAGACGATCATACCATAGGCTAGCTTCTAGGGTTTAGCCTCTACGATCTCGTGGTAGATCAACTCTTGTAATACTGATATCATCAAGAACAATCAAGAAGGACGTAGGGTATTACCTCCATCAAGAGGGCCCGAACCTGGGTAAACATCGTGTCCCCTGCCTCCTGTTACCATCCACCTTAGACGCACAGTTCGGGACCCCCTACCCGAGATCCGCCGGTTTTGACACCGACATTGGTGCTTTCATTGAGAGTTCCACTGTGCCGTCACCATAAGGATCGATGGCTCCTTCGATCATAGGTAACGATGCGGTCCAGGGTGAGGTTTTCCTCCCTAGACAGATCTTCGTATTCGGCGGCTTCTCACTGCGGGCCAATTCGCTTGGCCATCTGGAGCAGATCGAGAGCTACGCTCCTGGCCATCAGGTCAGATTTGAAAATTTGGATTACACGGCCGACATCTGCGGAGACTTGATCTTCGACGGATTCGAGCCCAAGTCGGACACGCCGCACAGTCAGGACGAGCATGATGTAACTCTGCCGTCGGACAATGTTCGGGAGATCGCATCTGCAACTACTCCAGCCATTAATCCGGAGCAAGTCGCGCCATCTGAGGGTGGAGGGATGGACCCCACCATGGAGTCCGCACCCTCAGTGGCAATAGAGCCGGATACTGACTTCACCCCTTACGAGAGCCGTGTCGCCGAACCGTTGGATTCATCCCCGGCCACTGACTCCGAGCCGCTTATATCCGTACCCGTCGAATCCGACTGGGCGCCGATCATGGAGTTCACCTCCGCGGATATCTTTCAGCACTTGCCCTTCGGTGATGTGCTAAATTCATTAAAGTCTCTCTCCCTATCAGGAGAACCTTGGCCGAACTATGTCCGGCTAGAATGGGATGCGGACGACGAAGAAATTCGCTACCCACCCACCACCCACTTAGTAGCCACTGTCGACGACTTAACCGACATTCTCGACTTCGACTCCGAGGACTTCGACGGTATGGACGACGATGCCGAAGACGAACCGGAACCACCGCCCACAGGGCGCTGGGCCGCCACCTTAGCATATGACATATACATGGTGGACCACCCCAAAGAAGGCAATGGCGACGAGACAGCAGAGGATTACCCCTCTAAGAAGCAACCCAAACGCCGTCGTCAGCGCCGCCGCTCTAAGTCCCGCCACAACAAGAGTAATGATACCGCCACATGAGGTAATAACACTCCGCATAGTGCCGAAGACAACAACAATCCCCTCCAGCGTGATGTAGAGCCAGAGGACGAACTAGCTAGCCCCCTAGAGCGGGCAGCAGATGGAGAACCGGAGGAGGACAATTACATGCCTCTCTCCGAAGACGAGGCGAGCCTCGGCGATGAAGAATTTATCGTGCCTGAGGACCCCGTCGAGCAAGAGCGCTTCAAGCGCCGGCTTATGGCCACGACAAATAGCCTGAAGAAAAAGTAGCAACAGCTTCAAGCTGATCAAGACTTGCTAGCAGACAGGTGGACCGAAGTCCTTGCGGCCGAGGAGTATGAACTCGAGCGCCCCTCCAAGAGTTACCCAAAACGCAGGTTGCTACCTCACCTCGAGGAGGAAGCATTGAAACCTCAATCACCAGTGTGCGATGCGGCTGACCGGCCACCGTGTGGCCGAGCCAGAGAGGCGTTTCAGCCTGAAGTTCAGCCTGCACCCTGCCGCCACTCAATCAAAAATACTAAGGCCCGGGACAACACAAGGGACCTGCGAGACATATTGGACAGTAAGGCAAAATCGCAAGGTCAATATACGGGTCACGGACACGCGCGCCAACACGGGACGATGATCGTCGCATCGGATACACCAAGAGTAAATCCGGACGGGCCGAATACAGCAAACAAGATTCGTATGAATTGCGTCGGGATATAGCCCGACACAGAGGCGCCACACACCCCCTATGCTTCACTGATGAAGTTATGAATCACGAATTCCCGTAGGGTTTCAAACCCGTAAATATCGAATCATACGACGGCACAACAGATCCCGCTGTATGGATTGAGGATTTCCTCCTTCACATCCACCTGGCTCGCGGTGATGATCTACACGCCATCAAGTACCTCCCATTAAAACTCAAAGGACCAGCTTGGCATTGGCTGAACAGCTTGCCAGCAGATTCCGTCAGCAGTTGGGAGGATCTGGAAGACGCATTTCTTGACAACTTCTAGTGCACTTATGTGCGGCCACCAGATGCTGATGACTTGAGCCATATAACCCAGCAACCAGGAGAATCGGCCAGACAATTCTGGACTCGGTTCCTGACTAAGAAAAACCAAATTGTAGACTATCCGGACGCAGAGGCCCTAGCGGCATTCAAGCATAACATCCGCGACGAGTGGCTCGCCCGCCACCTCAGCCAGGAGAAGCCAAAATCTATGGCAGCCCTCACAACACTCATGACCCGCTTCTGCCCGGGCGAGTATAGCTGGCTGGCTCGCAGCAACAACACATCAAGGAATCCAGGCACTTCGGATACCAAAGATGTTAACAGTAGGCAACGTCGTAACAGACCAAAGCGCTGCAATAACGGCGATAACACCGAAGATACGACAGTCAATGCCGGATTCAAAGGCTCTAGATCCGGTCAGCGGAAAAAGGCATTTAAAAGAAATACTCTGGCTCCGTCCAATTTGGATCGCATACTGGATCGCTCGTGTCAAATCCACGGCACCCCCGACAAGCCAGCCAATCACACCAACAGAGAATGCTGGGTGTTCAAGCAGGCCGGCAAATTAAATGCCGAAAACAAGGAGAGGGGGCTGCATAGTGATGACGAGGAAGAGCCCCAGCCGCCGAACACAGGAGGACAGAAGGGGTTTCCCCCACAAGTGAAGACGGTGAACATGATATACGCAACCCACATTCCCAAGAGGGAGAGGAAGCGTGCACTAAGGGACGTCTATGCGATGGAGCCCGTCGCCCCAAAGTTCAACCCATGGTCTGCTTGCCCGATCACCTTCGATCGCAGGGACCACCCCACTAGCATCCATCATGGCGGATCCGCCGCACTGGTCCTAGACCCCATCATTGATGGATTTCACCTCACTCCAGTCCTTATGGACGGTGGCAGCAGCCTGAACCTGCTCTATCAGGATACAGTGCTAACAATGGGTATCAATCCCTCGAGGATCAAACCCAGCAAAACCACCTCTAAAGGCATCATCCCAGGTGTAGAGGCCCATTGCACAGGCTCAATCACACTGGAAGTGGTCTTCGGATCACCGGACAACTTCCGAAGCGAAGAGTTAATCTTCGATATCGTCCCGTTTCATAGTGGCTATCATGCACTGCTCGGACGGACAGCATTTGCAAAATTTAATGCAGTGCCGCATTACGCATACCTCAAGCTCAAGATGCCAGGACCCAGGGGGTCATAACAATAAATGGCAACACAGAACGCTCACTCCGCACGGAAGAGCACACTGCGGCCCTTGCGGCAGAAGCACACAGCAGCCTTTTAAGGCAGACCACTGATTCAGCGTCACAGCCCTCGGACACCTTCAAACGAGTCCGAAACAAGCTGCAACAGGATCGCCTGGCACAACCAGAGCTCGTCTAGCAATTCGGCCCCCGTCCCAGTCCCAGTCAAGCGACGAAATCCGTGTCGCGCATACATAACTACGCACTGAAAATACCATGGATATAGGTGGGGGCACGATCAGGACATGCCCCGCAATGTGGCTTAACTACCCTAGGGGATGCATACCTTTATCATTCATTTTCTCTTTCAGGGCCTAACTCTCTGGAAGCCCTTTCCGGCAGCATGATTGCCGGACACATTCCGGAAGCAACAGCCAAGGCGGCAAGGAGCTAAGATGAACACGGGAACCCCCAGGTGGTCTCTAATAATAATTGAATCTATGCGTAGCTCGCCCTAGGATAGGGCATTTCAAATTGTCCTGCTTTCTGCTTATTGCACTACTTGTACCATTACGCTTCGACGTATTATTTAAATAACAATGCATATCAATAGTCTATCATTGCATTATTTAAGTTTTTCTTCTTTTCTCTCTTATATGTCCATTTACGACAATCCACACCCGTACGTTCGGGTACGGTAAGTATGCCAGGGGCTCTCGTTTACCCCATAATACGGCGCCAGAAGTCCGAACACTTTCGAAAGTGCGGCACCCCGAACTTATAGCATTATATGCATCAGCTCCGAATCATGTCTTTGGTCAAATGTTGGGTTTGCCCAGCTCCCATGCTTTGGTACCTTACATTCCGTTATATCGGCTAAGGTAGCGGTGGGAGAACTACTGTGATTGTGTCCCGGTTCTTTCGGACGAGCACCTCAGTAGAGAAAGCCAAAAACTGACTGTCATGATAAGGCGAGAGACTGGTCGCTGTTCAAGAGGTCTCGAGTCCTTAAAGACTTTTTCCGCTTCGGGCGAGGAGTCGGCCTTGTCCAGCTTAGGTGTGTATAGTGCCCCAAATTCGGCCCTCCGAATACCAGGGGCTTCACCAAAATTTAAAATTGTAGACTTCTATGGCTAAGTGAGAGTGATGAAGCATTATAGTCCGATTGCCTGGTTCGTTGCGCTGAACACCTCCCTCGAAGGACCCAAAATTGGGGTAAAGAGTGCTCATTTTTATCCCGAACACCCCAGTACTAGTTACATGGGGGTAGAAGCCGACGACTGGCCAACTCTCAGATTTTATATACGGCCGCACAGAAGGTAATATTTTAAATTAAGAAAGCATCCCATGGCGCAAATAAACTCGTTTCACATTACAGGATCACATGAGCATGTTCATTCAAAAATTACATCCTTGGCACACTCATCCGCCACTAGGTGGGAGCCCTTCAGGACACTCTCATAATAGTTCTTGGGGCAGCGATGCTCCTTGCCCTCCGATGGCCCCTCCTTCGCCAGCTTCATGGCGTCCAACTTCGCCCAGTGCACCTTCGCCCGGGCAAAAGCCCTGCGTGCACCTTCGATGCAGACGGACCACTTTATGACTTCAAGCCATGGGCAGGCTTCCACAAGCCGCCTCACCAGACCGAAGTAGCTGCCGGACAGGGGCTCGCCAGGCCACATCCGGACTATAAGGCTCCTCATGGCCTGTTCGGCCGCCTTGTGATGCTCAACCAACTGCTTCAGCTGGTCGCTCAAGGGCATGGGGTGTTCGGTCCCAGTATACCGAGACCAGAACAACTTCTCCGCCGAACTCCCCTCCTTAGCTCGGTAAAACTCCGCGGCATCCATTACACTGTGGGGATGATCTGCAAACGCTCCTGGAGAGCTCCGAACTCGGGTAAGAAAAAGGAAAGTCTCCTTCACATGCTTGCTTTGCATAATGAATGCCTTACCCGCTGCTATCTTCTTCACTGCGTCAATCTCCTGAAGGGCCTTCTGGGCTTCAGCCTTGGTGCTCCGAACGCTTTCAAGCGCCTGCGCGAGCTCAGACTCTCGCGTCTTAGAGTCCAGCTCCAAGGACACGTGCTTTTTGGCAAGAGCCTCGAGCTCTTGCTGCACCTCGCCTACTCGGGCTTCTTGCTTCTCCCGTTCAATGCGCTCCTTGGCCGCTTTGTCTTCGGCCTTGGCCAACGCCTCCCTCAGGGTCGCCACTTCGGTCGTGGCCCCTGACAAATCCATGATGATCCTATTACCTTACACCCGAACTCCTTTTTAATATATAGACAAAGGTATTGCTTACCTTTGTTCTCCTCGAGCGGCCTCTTGGTAAGGCCGAGCTCGGTCTCGGACCGCTCTAGGTCCTGCTTCAGTGCAGAGACCTCCGCGGTACGTGCGGCAGCGGCCAGCAGTGAAGCCTGCACATACGCATAGATACATTCTGATTAGACTCTTGAGTCATCATTTGATCCTCTATTCGGCTTTTCTTCTTGAACGTTGAAGAGCATCAGGGGCTACTATCTATGCGCTACCATTTTCTTATATTTTGATTGCTTACCTCAAAGCCTGTTAGGAGGCTGGCGCAAGTTTCGGTCAGTCCGTTTTTGGCGGACTGAACCTTTTTGACCACCGTGCTCACGATAGTGCAGTGCTCTTCGTCGATGGTAGCGCTTTGTCCAGTGCCTCTGGATGGATAGATGAAACTGGCACGGATGGTTGGCCCCACTTAACGGGGGACCGCCTGTCGGAGTCCGGAACCATCGGAGGTTCCGGTGCAGTGTCCGGCTGGGGCCCGAACACGGAGCCCGTAGGAGTCTCGCTCCCTTGGTACCCAGGGTCTGGGAAGTCGCCGTGAGGCGCCCCCAGGACTACCTCCCCTTGGCTCGGTGCCTTTTGAGACAACACCTCGGCGTTGTCTGTAGGGCGAGTGGTGGAAGTGGTCGGAGGAGAACCGCTGTTCATATCGGACGAGTCCAAAGAGCCGCTCGACGAGGGTACGTCGAGATGAGCTCGGGACGGACTGCATAATCGTGTTCGGCATGAGGAGAGGCAGTGCAATATAACATACCATGAAGTACTATGGTGTCCGGACACTTACGACTTCGCTAGGGGCTTGTCCCTGGGTAGCCACTCGTCGCCGCTGTCGGCGGCTTTCGTGGCGCAGTCCGGAGGGAGGGTCCTTCCCTTCTTGGACCCTTCGGCTTCCCCAGATGGGTCGGCCTTCCTTTTCTTGTCTCCCCCGGCTAGGGGGGAGAACTTTTCTCCTCCTCCTCCTCGTTTCCGTGGGAGGAGTGCGCGTCAGAGTCATCGGACGATGAGTCCGATACAACCTTGCGCCGGAGACCCTTTCGGGTCCTCGTGGCCTTCTTCTTGGCCTTCTTTGCCGGCACCTCGTAAGGTGTCGGAGTCAGCATCTTCATTAGAAGAGCGTCTGCAGGATCCTTGGGCAGGGGGGCTGGGCAATTAAGCTGCTCCGCTGTCTCTATCCAGTCCTGTTAATGACATGGAAGCTTAGATCCTGCACATAACTAAACCGGGGCAAACAAATACCCTGAGCGATATAAAAAGCCTACCGGATGGGCGCGGCGCTTTGCGCTGAGTCCGCGGTCCTTGGTGAGTGAGGGAGGAATCTCGGCGCTCTTGAACAGCACCCTCCAGACGTCCTCGTGCGTCTGTCATAGAGCTCTCACAGCGTCTGGTGCTTGCCCGAGTCAAACTCCCATAAATCAAATGCCCGTCGTTGACACGGAAGGATCCGGCGGAAGAGCATAACCTGGACCACGTTGACAAGCTTGATTTTCTTGTTCATCATGTTTTGGATGCAGGTCTGGAGTCCGGTCAGCTCTACCGAAGAACCCCAGGATAGGCCCTTCTCTTTCAAGGAGGTGAGCCACGTGGGGACTCCGGATTGAAATTTGGGGGCCACCACCCAGTTGGAGTCGCACGGCTCGGTGATGTAGAACCACCCTGATTGCCACCCCTTTATGGTCTCCACATAGGAGCCCTCGAGCCAGGTGACGTTAGGCATCTTTCCCACCATGGCGCCTTCTCACTCTTCCTGCTGGCCGACCACCGCCTTCGGTTTGACATTAAAAGTCTTCAGCCACAGGCCGAAATGGGGCTTCATGCGAAGGAAGGCCTCGCACACGACGATAAACACCAAGATGTTGAGGATGAAATTCGGGGTCAGATCATGAAAATCCAACCCGTAGTAGAACATGAGTCCGCGGACGAACGGGTGGAGAGAAATCCCAGTCCGCGGACGAAGTGGGTAAGAAAAACTACCCTCTCATGGGGTTTGGGTGTAGGGATGATCTTCCCTGCATCTGGTAGAAGGTTCGCGATGTTCGCGGCCAGATATCCGGCTTCCCGTAACTTTTTGATGTTCTCCTCCGTGACGAAGGAGACCATCCACTTGCCTCCTGCTTCGGACATGCTTGGAGTGGTTTGAGAGGAAGAACACGAGCTTGGGCGCTAGAGCTCGAGTGTGCGGGAATGGGTAAGAAAGGAAGAAGGCGTGGGTGAAAAGAGTAAATCCTTGTCCCTTTATAAGGGCGGAAGAGGCGATGTGTCTCCCCACTTGCCTGGTAAAACCGCTTATTCCCCAGGCGCCGTAATTGATGGCGTGGTTGGGTTACCCACGTCCGTATTGATGAGAATCACGTAATAAGGGGAACACGATCTCTGCGTTGACAAGACGTGTCAAGAAAACCGCCTCGCAATATGTGCTGTGCTGGTTGAGAAAAACGGTTTGAATAATGACCGGGCCGTGGCGTGATGTCATGCTGTCAAAACGTGTCAGCAGATTAGATTTGTGGAAATATTATTCTCTCTACAGTGATATGTGGAACTTATTTTTCAGGGCCAGACACTATTTTTGTGTTTAAACTCTTCCATGGAGTATTCGGAGAAGGAACCCGCCTTGCAATGCCGAAGACAATACTGCGCGCCGGACTCATCGTCATTGAAGCCTGGTTCAGGGGCTACTGAGGGAGTCCTGGATTTTGGGTCTCCGGACAGCCAGACTATATCCTTTGGCCAGACTGTTGGACTATGAAGATACAAGATTGAAGACTTCGTCCCGTGTCCGGATGGGACTCTACTTGGCGTGGAAGGCAAGCTAGGCAATACGGATATCTATATCTCCTCCCTTGTAACCGACCTTGTGTAACCCTAGCCCCCCGGTGTCTATATAAACCGGAGGGTTTTAGTCCGTAGGACAACAGACGATCATACCATAGGCTAGCTTCTAGGGTTTAGCCTCTACGATCTCGTGGTATATCAACTCTTGTAATGCTCATATCATCAAGAACAATCAAGCAGGACGTAGGGTATTACCTCCATCAAGAGGGCCCGAACCTGGGTAAACATCGTGTCCCCTGCCTCCTGTTACCATCCGCCTTAGACGCACAGTTCGGGACCCCCTACCCGAGATCGACCGGTTTTGACACCGACAACCCACCGTATGCTATGTTTCAAGAGAGAAGCCCTATAGTGAAAACTATGGCCCCGGGGTCTACTTTAATCATATTACTAAAACCAAAAATACCCAGCTGCATTTTATTTATTTTTATTTTGTTTTGCGATTTATATATCTACCACTACCAGATTTTATCCTTGCAAGTAACGAGTTCAAGGGGATTGACAACCCTATTGCCCGCATTGGGTGCAAGTATTTTCTCTTGTGTATGCAGGTGTTGTTCACTATGCTTTGTGTGATTCTCCTATTGGTTTGATAACGTTGGTTCTCATTGAGGGAAATACTTATCAGCTACTATATTGCTCCACCCTTCCTCTTCGGGTAAAATCCCAACACAGCTCACAAGTAGAAAGACCATCTTCAACCTACATCTCCCATGGATTAATAAATCTTAGGTCATCCACTTGAGGGAAATTTGATTATTTCCCAGTCACGACGTTGTAAAACGACGGCCAGTGAATTGTAATACGACTCACTATAGGGCGAATTCGAGCTCGGTACCCGGGGATCCTCTAGAGTCGACCTGCAGGCATGCAAGCTTGTAGCTTTGCATATCATTAGAACAATTCACATTCATGGAATTCATACTAATTCATTATAATCATGATTTTCATTGAAGCAACTATCATTAATCACTTTATAAACTTCTTCTTTTAACACTTCATAACCATTTTCAGATTCGTCATTTTTAAGAAGAACTTCATAAAGATAATAAAGCCCACTCAACTTCATCTTTCCTATCAAAGAGCTTATAGCAATAGCATTTTCATCACTAGCAATTGGTTTATCATAATTAGAATTTTTGAAAAGTTCGGCTAATGAAGAAGGATCCATATCAATTTTTAGCAAGCAAAGATGCAAGCAAATAGAGGGCACATGGCAACACAAGCATAGATAGTGACACGGATATTTTTGGTACTTTTAATTTTTAGAGAGTAGGGGTAGGTAAAAATAGAAGGAAATAAAAGGAAAATTACAAATAAAGTAGAACAAGCAAATGATAAATGTGTGCAAAGGCACCTGGTTTGTTTGTGCAATTTTTGTCTCCTCGGCAACGACTCCAGAAATGGCAAGTTGACGGGAGGTGAAATTTCCATCTACTTGGCAACGGCGTCAGAAATTCTTCTACTACTTGTGATAGTGTTGGTATTTCCTCGAAGAGGAAGGGTGAGGTAGTATAGTAGCATATATTATTTCCCTCAGTTAAGAACCAAGGTTTATCGAACCAGTAGGAGACAACACACAAACAACGTTGATAGTACTTGCGCACGCACACACACACACACATAAACAAATTCTTGCACCCAACAAAGGCAATGGGGTGTCTCTCCCCTTGTTCTTGCTAGTTGCAAGTATTAAATCTGGTAGTGGTAGATATGATAAATAAAAGTAAGAGAAAACAACAAGGAATTGTAAGATTTGTTTTAATATGGAGTGAATGAACTCGGTGTCCATGGCGCTCATTAGGGGCATCTCTCTCATAAATAACATCGGTGGGTAAACAATTATCGTTAGGCAATTGTTAGAAAAGCGCATAGTTATGATGATCATCCATGACATAATTAATATATAGGCATTACTTTCGTGACAAGTAGACCAATAAACTCACTGACATCTACTACTATTACTCCACCCCAAGACCGCTACCCAGCATGCATCTCAAAGTATTAAGTTCATGACAAATAGAGTAACGCATTAAGAAAGATGACATAATGTAGATAGAATACGACCATGAAATATGTTCAAACCCCATCATTTTACCCTTTGTAGCAACAATACAACGTGCCTTCTAACTCCTCCTGTCATGGAGTAAGGACATCGCAAGATTGAACCTACTACTATGCACCACTTCATCTGAAGATCTAACCATCAACTTGGCCAAAGAAAACTCATAGATTGAAAATCATACATAGATATAAAGTTACACAGAAATAAATCTCAGGAAAGACTCAAATACATTCTATGGATAATCTGATCATAAACCCACAATTCATCGGATCCCAACAAACGCACCGCAAAAGTGTAGAACTGATTGATCTCAGATGAGATCATTGTATTGAAGACAGAGAGAGATAGAGATAGAGAGAGAGACTTCTAGCTACTTCTGTGGACCCGTAGGTCCTGTGGGAACTACTCACACATCATCATGGAGGCAGCAAGGTTGATGAAGATTGCCTCCTCAATGGTTTCCTCCTCCGGTAGAGTACTGGAAAAGGCCTCCAGATGGGATCGCCTTTTTGTCCTTCTGACCATGCCCATGGTCTCTGTAAATACTGCTCCCTATCTATGATAATGCAAAGGCCAACAATTGCTGGTAGTTTAAAAAACACTAGTATTATGGTATCCAAAGGGCTCAGAGTTTGATCTAGTTGGATTATTAGATTTGATTATGTTGGTGACAAGGTTGATCACAAGTCCACATCAGGCACATGTCACTTTCTTGGATGATCTCTTGTCTGTTGGTCTTCAAAGAAGCAGAACAGTGTATCACAATCCACTGCTAAAGCTGAATATATTGCTGTTGGATCTTGTTGCGCTCAGCTTCTCTGGACGAAGCAAACTCTTAAGGACTATGGCATCAACATGAAGAATGTGCCCCTCTGTTGTAACAATAAAAGCGCCATCAAGATTGCTCACAATCTAGTCCAGCATTCGAAGACAAAGCACATTCAGATCCGTCATCACTTTCTCAAAGACCATGTGTTGAAGGAAGACATTGATATCATTCACGACAACACTGAAGAGCAATTGGCAGATACCTTCACAAAGCCCTTGGATGAGAAAAGGTTTTCCAAGCTGCGGTGTGAGTTAAATATCTTAGAATCCTTGAATGTCCTATGAATGGACACACATCCTAACGCTTATGCATATTGATGACTGAGGTGTGCAACACACAAAGTAACGTATGTCTTCAATTCATGAAGACATACACTCTGAGTGTGAATAATTAATGTGGAAATTGACTTCGGAGCGCCATGATAATTGTGCGTCGTATCTGAGTCTAATACTTCCTATACGGTGGGTAATGCCACCACCAATCTTTCTTAGAAGTTTTCCATTTGGCGCCACACATGATTATCTTCAACATTGTTTTATCTTCATGGTTTATATTCACATTGTTTGATTTGAGCGTGCATATATATATGTACACACACAACCAGTCTATTCTGGTAATATTAGCAGAATAGTTATTCTGATAACACTTCCACACTGCACGCTCAACGTGAGAGTACTGCACTTTCTGTAGCAAAGGTACTACAATACACACACTAGTGAACTTCGTGTCGGAAAAAACTACACGCGTTATTTTTTCGGTACTGTTTTCGCTCTAGTTTTTTAACCGTTTATCGGAATGACGCGTGTAATATATTGTTGAGAAGCTATGAATTAGGCGCAACTTCTCCATGTTGAACACTTTTCGATATTCATCATAGTTTAAGAGCAGTTTCAAAAATTGTGCGGCTCACGACGAATGTTAGCGAGCGTTTTTTTCGCGTTTTCTTCTAAACCGCTCGTCAGATTGAAGCAAATCATATACTGTCGGAAAGACATTGTTGAGGCGCATCTTTTTCATATCTATTATTTTCTCTAATTCTTTACGGTTTAAGAGCAGTCTCAAATTTACTAAATCGCGGAATTGTGTTTTTCATTTTTTTTGAATTTTTGGTATTGTTTTCGCTCCAGTTTTTGAACTGTTTGTCGAAACGAGGCGTGTGATACACCGTTGGAAAGCTATGGATAATGCGCAACTTTCATATGTCCAAATGTTTTTGAGATTCCTTGCGGTTTTAAGTTAATTTTGAAAATCGTGCGGCTGACAACGAGCGACAGCGAGCGTATTTTCACGAATTTTTGCAAACCACATTTCGTAATGATACAATAGGTATGCCGTTGGAAAGATATCGACGAAGCATAACTTTTTCATGTAGAACACGCTCTCTAATTCCTTTCGGTTTAAGAGAAATTTTGAATTTACCGAAATGCAGATACTTTGTTTTCCACGACACCCAAATCGACGAGTGAACTTCATCGATAGAAAACCGCACTGCATCAGATGGGCAAGCGAATTTCATGGTTTTTTTGTTAGATGTAATTTTTTCAGACGAGGAAGTGAAGTGTACTTCACATCGGGCATAAGTGAACCGCAAAACTATCGAGAAGTGAGCCACATTACTTTTCTTTGTCGTTTTCATAACAATTTTCTGCACTTCACATTTTCAGGAGTAAGTGAACCACAACACTAGCGAAAGTGAACCACATGAGTTTTTGTTGTCTTTTTTTCTATTTTTTTATGAACAAGAGTGGACCGCGGAGATAAGGGAAAGTGAACCACATCAAGTGAAAAATGAAGCGAGACACGAGTCTAAGTGAACCTTACGATTTTTTAAAAAAAAATCATAGGCGCAAGTGTACCATATTATCAATGTTAGTGTGCTGCATCATAGGGGAAAGCACACGGCAATGTCATGAGAGAGGACTGCAAACGGTTCTTTTTGTTATTTTTCTAAAACGAAAAGAAATGCATAGTACAATGAAGCGAACCTCTAAAAAAAGACGTGCATAGTACAGTAGAGAGAACCTCTCCACACAATAAAACTAAACCTCTTTTTGGACAAAAGTGAACCTCTCGACACAATTTTTTTGCACATGTCCAATGTATATTAAGGGGAAATTGGACTGCGATACAAGAGTAGTGCACTTCATGTGGGCTGGATCCCCCAAGAGTTGAGAGCATTGAACCGCATGTTTCTTTCTGAGTTTAACCACACACATTTTTATAACAATGAACTGCACCAAATGAAATCCAGAGTTCTTTTACAATGAGCTGTAGCTATCAACAAAAAAACTTTGAGCAACGGGGCATGGAACCGAACCGCACCACCGATTTTTTCCTGCAAAAAAACGTCAAATGATCCCCAAGAGCAAAAAGAACAGTGGATTGCATTTTATACTTTGATTTCTCTACTGAAAACACAAAAAATAGTGAACTTCATCCACCAATTTTGCGTAAAGGGCATCCACACTGATTGCATTCAAACCACAGTCGACTTCATCTCGCACTTGTTTTTTCTCTTTTGGAAAAAAAAGGTGAACTGTAGGGAGGCGGGGATGCAGGGCTTGCGGGATGTAGCATCATTTTTGGAGATGTGCCATAGAATTGCTCGTGTGCACTGCAAATGGAGATCGTCCGACCGGCGAGCATAGGAAGTAGGGAGAGAAGGGGGTCGGGCAGTTTGAAGGGATAGGAGGTTGGAGGCCGTCGCCGATGGTAGGGGAGCCGCTCCTTTCGCGTCTCCGACAGGCTGGACGAGCAACGGGTGGCGGGTCCTGGTGCGCCCCCACGCCTGGGTGCTTGCGCGCAGATGGCCGACGGTGGCGATCGAACCCGGCGGCAGCTAGCCGATGCGGGGCCCGACGGGGACAACGACGTAGATGCACAGGAGGAAGGAAGGACGGCGACGTGGATTCAGCGACTGGCCGATGCGGGGCCCGGCAAGGACCACGACGCAGAGGCGCGGGAGGAATGGAGGACGGCGACGCGGATCCGGCATCTGGCCGACCCAGGGGCCGGCGAGGGATGACGACGGGGATGCGATGGCTGGCAGACGCGGGACCCAGCGGGGACGGTGCCGCGGTGCCGCGAGGGATGAAGGCTGGGCGGCGATGGTATGGGTGGGCGGAGGAAGGCTGGCCGGCGGCGGTGTGGATGGGAGGAGGAAGGCGGCCTGGCTCATGCTGGCTAGGTAGGGGCGTCCGGCGAGATATGGTGGGGGCGGGGAGTACGGCAGCAGGAGGAGGAAGTTGGGGAGGAAGTGGGAGGAGGCGGGTCGGGTTGTGGTTCGGGGGAGGGGAAGATGGGTAGTGGCCTGCAGGGGTGGGGTGGGATGTTTTTTTTTTTGCTGTGTCCGGTTCGGGTGTTTAGAGAATAAGAAAGTGTTAGTAGAATAAGACTCTTAAGGGTGTTATTAGAATAGACCCACCCTATATATATACACACAGCGGGTCTATTCTGCTAATATTAGTAGAATAATTATTCTGCTAACACTTTCGAACTGCACGTTGAATACAACTGCACGTCGTTGTTTGAAGTAAGTGTGTTGCACTACTGAGGCGAGTAAACTTCCCGTCGCAAAAAACTTCACTCGGTGTTTTTTGTACTATTCTCGCTCCATTTTTTCAACTATTTGTCGGAACGAGGCGTGTAATATACCGTTGAAAAACTATGAATTAGGTGAAACTTTGCCATGTTGAATTTATTTCAAGATATATCATGGTTTAAGAGCAGTTTCGAAAACGGTGTGGCGCACTACGAGTGGCAGCAAGCGTTTTTTCACATTTTTTATTAAACCGCTCGTCGGAATGAAGCAAATGATACACCTTTGGAAAGATATCGTCGAGGCGCATCTTTTTTGTATCTATTATTTTCTCTAATTCATTGTGTTAGAGCAGTTTCAAATTTACTAAATCGCGGAATTGTGTTTGAAATGTTTTTGAATTTTTTGGTACTGTTTTCGCTCCAGTTTTTTTAACCGTTTGTCGAAACGAGGCGTGTGATACACTGTTGGAAATCTACGGATGAGGCGCAACTTTCATATCTACAAATGTTTTTGAGATTCATTATGGTTTTAGGTTAGTTTTAGAAATCGTGCGGCAGACGACGAGTGGCAGCGGCGGTTTTTTTGTGATTTTTTATCGATCACTGATCGAAATGAACCAAACAATATGCCGTTAGAAAGATATCATTGAGACACAACCTTTTCATGTAGAACGCTCTCTCTAATTCTTTATGGTTTATGAGCAATTTTAAAAATACCGAAATGCGGACACTTTGTTTTTCGCGACACCCAAATCGTCGTGTATATTGCATCACACAGAAGAACGCATTGCTCCGGACTGAAAAGTGCACTGCATCATACAGTCAAGTGAACTTCATGATTTCTTTTGTCAGGCGTAAATTTTCTTAGGCGAGTTTTTGTACACGCAGGCCGGGGGAGTGGACCGCAGGGACTGAGTGAGTGAACTACATGTAGTGAGAAGCGAGCTTCTTTGAGATATTGTTTATCCCTCTTTACAAGTGGGACAAGTGAACCACGTAGAAGTTTTATAGCAAACTGCATGGTATAACAAAGTGAGCTTCAAAGCCACATCTATCAGTTTTATAGCAAACTACATGAGACAACAAGACTCCTCGTTGAATGCAGTGAACCACATGACTCCTCGTTGAATGCAATGAACCACAAGACTCGTCGAAGTGGGCTGCATCAACACATTTTTCTCTCAAAAATGAACCATTAATGCTTGTTGAAATAAATTCTCAACAAATATCTTTTACACACAATACATCATATCCCAACCGGATTCTAAATTGCATGCCCGCTTGCTTCGAGCTGCACGCCGCACACATCCGCACAACACCATAGCAAATGATGACATGCAACGCCGAGGCGTCCAAGCTACCATGGAGAAGTGAACCTCATGTCGGCGCCAACCGAACTACACAGAGGGATTTAACAAACTTCATTAGAAACTAAATTCACCCAAATCAACAACCATAATCTAAAAGAATACACACAAAATTATTTGCTCATGTGATCTGACTAAATCGCACATGCAAAATCGAGAAAAAATGTGGGAAGAAACTATTCTGAACCACACCACATGACGAGGTGCATTGTACCATGCGTCCACGGTGAACAGCACTGGCACGGCACCCACGTATGTGGCTATCTCGGTCAGGCAATACGGAACCCGCACACCAACCATCCTCCCTAACTTGCATCGCCTCCATCATGCGTCCGTAAGGAGACTAGGCGCTCGAGCTCATCCCATGGTGCTCAGACCAGTAGCAGCCCCATGAGGAGCGTGCCCGTTTATGGAATAGATAGGGTAGGGAAGGGAGGGGATTCACGGCGGCCGTGGATGAACCACATGAAGGAAATATGCCCAAGAGGCAATAATAAAGTTGTTATTTTATATTTCCTTATATTATGATAAATGTTTATTATTCATGCTAGAATTGTATTGACCGGAAACCTTAATACATGTGTGAATACATAGATAAAACACTGAGTGACTAGTGAGCCTCTACTTGACTAGCTCGTTGATCAAAGATGGTTAATGTCATGGGATTGTCACGACAGATGTCCTAATGTGAGGACTTAGTCGTGGAGCCATCGCACTAGGTTAGCTTAAAGGGGTTAAACGGGACAAAGGACATGGAGGTTTTTATACTGGTTCGGCCCCTTGCGGTGAAGGTAAAGGCCTAATCCAGTTGTAGGTGGTATTGCTAGATTTCGATTACCAGGGAGCGAATACGCTTGACCTAGTTCTCGATTTGTTGTCTGTCGTCCTTAACTCGCCGCCGGGTGTCCCTTTATATACACAGGTTGATGCCCAGTGGCTTACAGAGTTCTGGCCGGCTTGTAAACGTATCCAGCTCGGTGACCTAATTACAACTGCCTTATAGCACAAGTCACATACATATGGCGGTTTACACCTACGGGCCTTAAGCTGCCTTTGGGCCTTTGGGCTCTTCATGAGTCATCTTCATGAACCACCATCTTCAACTCCTTCCTGGGCTTTGTCCTATGAGTCGCCAGGTGTATAACCCGGCCCCTCCTGGGTGGGTCAACTCAGTAGCTATATCCCCAACATTAGGCCCCAGGTTGATTTGAACTTGTTCACATCAATCTTCAACACTTAGGAATATTCCTTCTTCATTACCTTCATGAGAACTTGTATCTCGCCGTGACGTCATCCTCTGGAATTATGATAACCCGCCGTGACGTCACTTGTCATTAATTTTACACAAAACCAAAATCTTTAATGCATCTTCTCATTTTTAATGAATCTCCGAAAATCAAGGCGTCTAAACTGTCACATATCCATTTTTGGTCTCCTCGATTCTCGCGCTTGTCACTTATCCATCTGCCTTATAAATAGAGCCGGGGGTTTCTTTCACTCCCCCCCTGTGCCTCTTCGTCTTGCCTTCTTCCTCGCGATGCCCTAGCACGTGAGCTCTGCCGCCGCCGTCGACCTTCATCTCTGCTCCAACATTGGCCGTTGCATCAACCTGTTCGGATCAGATCTCCTCCATGCATCTCTGCTTCTCAAAAATACTGGTTAGTTTTCCTTCTTCCTCTCCTCCGAGATCCATTAGGGTTTACACGAGTTCATGGAAGCTCGTCAATGTTCCTCGCTGTTCTTTGATGTAGCATAAACACTCAATTCAAACTTAATACCTTTCTTGTGTGGTAATACCTATAGCTCCCTTTTCTATCATCAAAGCGTCTCTTTTTGAATAGAAAATCCGATCTGGACCTTATGAACTGCTCAAGCACCAATATTTAGGTCTGAATATATTTTCATTTCCTGATACGCGACGGATCTGAAATTGTAACTCAATCTATGAAACCTGTTTTTCATCACTTAGCAATTTTCCCATCTTCAAATCTATACCTTCAATATCTGTACAGGCGGTTTAACTTAGAAAATAATATCCCGCCAGGTACCATTAGTCCCCTCTTAAACCGCCAATAGCTCATCTTTGCAATTTAATAATGCCAGTCTTCAACTTAACACTTATGCATACTCCATCATTATCTGCCTCTTAACCTCCAGCGATTTAACCATGAACCTTAAACCGGCACAAATTTTCTTTCAGGTCTTTGAACAAATGGCCAAGTCCTTTTATTCCTGTAACTGGGTTCAATCCCGGATTACAGAGGAAGATCTAAACGGGTGTGTTGCTACTGGCGCTTTAGCTAAAAAGGAAGTTATCCACTGGAGGGCCCCTGGTTTAGAAAATCCTCCTAAACCCAAGGATGGTGAAGTGGTCGTCTTTTTTGACCATCTGAGTCGAGGGTTCAGCCCTCCCGGATCAAGATTTTTCCGTGATATGCTTCATTTCCTCCAGCTTCACCCTCAAGATATTGGACCTAACTCCGTGTCCAATATTTACAATTTTCAAGTGTTCTGTGAAGTTATCTTCAAGAAGAAACCACGGTTGATCTGTTCAGAGATTTCTATTATTTAAACCACCGTACGGAATTTGTGGACGGGCCCAATACTGAACTTGGCAGGGTATCAATTAAAAAGAGAAAAGATGTTAGCTTCCCTCATGCTAACCATCATAGCCACCCCAAGGATTGGAATCAGACTTGGTTCTACTGTCGAGATACGTCTCCAACTGGTGAAAATCCTCTGCCGGGTTACCGTGCTCACCGGCTTACCAGCACACATCCACTCCCCAAAAGACTCAGTGCAAAGGAATGGGCCAAGTATGCACCCCAGCTTTCAAAACTCAGAGCCTTTGTGGCAAACAGTTTAACGAGCATTGATTTTGTCCGTTGCTGGGTGTCTTGGAGTATTCTGCCCTTAAGCCGTCACCCCGGGTTAATTTGTGAATACACGGGGGACGTGAAAGACCCTCAACGCCACACTGATATTCAGCTATCCAACACAGAAATTACCGAAGCCGTCAAGAAAATGTTGAATGAACCGGTGGCTGAGTGTAGCAAAACATGGCTTAGTCCTTTTTGTGCTGCAAACAAACCGCCAAGTGTAAGAATCGCTCACCTCCTGCTTAGTCCATATTCTAAATATTTCTTTATGATTTCTTCAATCTTAACAGGCTGATGATCGTTTCTGTAAGAGGAAACCGCTGGATAAACCGGTGAAAGCACCTCGTGTGAAAACCAAGGTCAACAAGAGGCCCGCCAAAAGGAAAACCGCCAAGTCCACCGAGTTAAATATTGACGATGATGATGATAATCATGAATCAGAGGTATAACTTGATTCACTTCGCTCCTTTTTCATACATCTCATTGATAGTGATTATTATCAGGATGACGTAGAGGCTAGCCATGCTGGTGACGTAGAGGTAATTATTCTTTCCTCCGGCTCAGAACCTCTGCCAACACAGAAAACCCGTCAAGCAAGCCGGAAAGTAAGATTTTCTCATCCTCTAGCTCACTTGGATCCAAACTTTCTTTTGAAGAAACAACAACATGAAGCTCGTCGTATGACCCAGCATAGTGGCAATGTGATCACCTCTTCCGGTTTACCAAACACTCCAATACGTAAATGCCGTCCAGAGGTTCTACATCTTTCTAGCATACTTTACCCCAAGGCGGGTTATTTTCGACAACCTCTTAACCCATCTGATTCAAACTATTAGGGGACTTCCCATTCCTCTTCTGGTGAGTCAACAGGAACACAAATTCCCGCTTTCAAGACTATACCTAGGTAAGTTTATTTCCAACTGTTCCAATTTGCATATTTGACCGTCCTCTTGACTTTCATTTATTGTTTACTTTTCAGGGCCCAAGCTACACCCAGCAAGAAGGCCAGGTTAAATAAATCGGTTAATGACTCCAATCCGCCTGAGCCGGAACAACAACCAGAGCTTTCTCACCCAATTATTGACAACATTGTTGACGACTTGCCACCATAGGATCATAATGTTGATATTGACCCAAGGAATGATAACCCGTCTGATGCTAATTCACCAAGTCCTATCAAGACAACCAGCCCTATTAAACCGGTGCAGGAAAAAGATGCTGATGTCACCATTACTGGCCATTGTTTCACAACTCCGGGTCGTCCTATTACCTTATCCAGGCACGACGCCAAAGAAGAACTTACTACCGAAGATAAGGACAAATGGAAAGTGGACCTGGAGAGCTACACTCATTTCAGTGCCCAAGACCTCCACTCTGGCTATTTGAATCGCCTATATACCAGCCGTGACTTCGAGGCTGGTTTAGTGAACTTGATGAAGGGACGCTATGAGGTAAATATTGCAATCCCTTTCATATAAGTATATCTCCCTTAGCCAGATAAAACTCAAAAGCCAGACTGATGATAATAATACTTCAACTTCTGCATATGTAGCCCCCAAGGGTCGGCTTAACAATTTATGTTAAGCTGAGACTTTTGAATAGTAGAGATAAGCATTGCATCCGTAGCCTCCAAGGGCCGGTTTAACAATTTATGTTAAGCTGGGACTTTTGAATAGTAGAGATAAACATTGCATCCGTAACCTCCAAGGGTCGGTTTAACAATAATGTTAAATCGACACTCATCGCTTGTTTAAAAGCAACAACCCAATCCATAGGCTTTATAAACCGGTTGACATAACTTGTGCGGGTCATAAATATGGCTGAAAACGAAGCAATATGCATTAGCCCCCAAGTGCCAAGGATAATACTTGCATTGACCTTCAAATTTTTTTCTTAAAAAAGAGCAATATGCATTAGCCCCCAAGTGCCAAGAGGAATACTTGTATTGCGCTTGGGACTTTAAAGAGCAAACATGATCATAACTTTGTCTGTGTGTGCTGATGTCACAGGCTGAATTGGCTGAAAAAGACTCACAGCTTAGTGATCTTAAAGCCAACATCAAAACTCAGCAATCAGAGACATCCAAGGCCAAGTCAGAGCTGAAATTTGCTTTGGAGACTATTGAGCAGCTAAAACAGAACTTCAACTCGGAGAAGAATGGCTGGGAAACTGATAAGGCAGCTCTTTTGAAGAGAGTAGAATAAGTTGAAACTGCACTTAAACCGGTGACTGATGAGTTATCCGGTTTAAAGCAGCAGATCAATAATATGTCACCAGCCATCTTTGGTAAGAACATATCCCTCTTGTGTTGTATGAATCATATTAGAAACATCTACCGGCTTACCCATAACTTTATTGATACAGGTTCTCGGAGCGCTAAGTTGGGCTCAGATATGCGCATCCGCCTTAAGGCTGTCTACACTCTTGTAGAACAGCTATATACTGGTGCCCAACGAACCATTGGTGCGACAAAGCATAAGAAGACTCCTTTAACACTTATCCAAGATACTCTGAATCAATTGTCGGTGCTGCCCAAAAGGATTGAGGACTTAAAGCGGGGAGCTGCTAGAGCTGGTGCGTTAACTGCTTTAAGCCGGGACAAAGCATGGCAAGCCGATCTTGACCTGGAGGATTTGACCAATGGCTTCCCTAGTGTGAAAGAGGACGGATCGGACTTCAGTGCTGATGACTTCGCAGAAATCGCAAGACTATGCCTCCGTTAGCAAGCAAACTAGCTGATGAAACCAGCTTATCCACATATCAGGTGGCTTATGATGCCGACAACAAGAAGATTGGCATGCCGATTCATGAGCCAACAGATCTTATCCCTCCAATTCGTAAGCACACCTTTGCTCCTGATATTTATCCATCCAATCTTAGTGATGATGAGGCTGTGTTTAGAGCGTTGACCGGTATCAACTGGGCTACGCCTGACTTCCAGCCAATGGATAAGCAAGGAGTTGAAGACGAAGAAGAGGTGCAAGAAGATCCTGAAGCTTCAACCCGCCAACAAGCATAAGCCTGTGTACTTATCAAAATACTTTTCTGTACTGATAACTTTGATGAACGCTTTGGGCCATCAGATGCCTCGTAATAGGCTAGTTTAAACTCTTGATCTGCTATGCCATCGTGCATATTTTGCTTTGCATGATACTATGGATCTGCCATTTTAAAATCCGCCACTTTGTGCTTATGATATGAGCAATTTGAATCCGTTCCTGCATACAAACAGATTGCAAGTATCCTGGCGGTTTACCGCTAGACGGGTCATAACGCCTAATATGAAACCACTGGTGACCAAAATAGTTCATAACCAGGGCCAATTTAACCATAACCATATGTAAACATAACAAATATATCATACCTTTGATATTTGATTATACTGCCGGCTTATCATACCAATGTAGTAAGGGTGATAACCCAAAATTTTGAACACGCAATATGCTTTCTAAATTGTCATATATTGCCAGCTTATAATGTCATAAGCTGGAAGGGGTAATATCCCAAACCTTAGAGCACAATGCTTCTAAGGAATTTAATATCATTATGTACTAGTGACTTATAGTCCAAAGCCAGGCCGGGTTAATAAACACCGGATATTTAACATGTCAAAAAAGGTAATCCTCAAAAACTTTCCAATAGAAAAACACAAGATAACAAGGCATTTCATAGGCTGCCAGGCCGAAAAATCATGTGCTTTCAAGGGCCGCACAACCACTGAGTTAAACCTTCATACAAACCTTATAAGTCGGACCTCACATAATCAATCGTCGTTTTAACCCTGACAAGTTCAGGGTCTGTATAAGATTGACTTGTCAAAGTACGCCGGGTCATTCCAGGATTACCTGGGCGGAGTCGCAGACTTAAAAAGGCAGGATAACCCGGGTTTTTAGGTGAATACACCTGGCTTCCAAGCCTGGCTTTTAAGCCTATTACGAGGGTCATAAAAACTCTTGTCCGTTGAACAAAGACCCCCAAGTAACATTTTTGAGTTGTGCTCAATGGGCACCTATGTTTGAGTTGTGATTTGCAACAGACTCTCTTTGGGCCTTTTACCCTGGGTGGCAAGCCCCCAAGTGTTTTATAAACATGGCATACACGCCGGATCAAACGGTAATCATAGCTTCGCTTAATAAGCTGGAAGCCCCCATGTGACCATATGAAATTTTCATATAATTATTATTATTAGAGATAAAACAATAGAGCCCCTGCTTTATCAGGGATGTCGGCTTTATTATTTTTATCGTAATATAAACATTGTCAAAATATGTACATCAGAAGAGCCTGTGGCTCAGGTATAATAAGTCCGAGGATGAGCAATATTCCACGGCCGGCGGGTCTCCTCCTCCGACGTGCGTGAGTCTTTGTTGTCTCGAACATCGATAAGGTAATACGAACCATTGTTCAGATTCTTGCTGACCACAAAAGGTCCCTCCCAAGGCGGGGATAGCTTGTGCATATCAGTTTGATCTTGGATAAGCTGGAGCACCAAATTACCTTCCTGGAAGGTTCTGGTTTTAACCCGACGGCTGTGGTAGCAGCGCAGATCTTGCTGGTAAATCGCCGAACGAGCCATCGCAAGGTCACGCTCCTCATCCAACAGGTCAAGTGCATCCTGACGTGCTTTTTCATTATCAGCTTCAACATAAGCCGCCACGCGAGGTGAGTCGTGACAGATGTCACTAGGGAGAACTGCTTCTGCTCCATAAACCATGAAGAAAGGCGTATAACCCGTAGATCTGTTGGGGGTAGTATTGATACTCCATATGACTGATGGTAACTCTTCCACCCAACAACCCGGTGTTCTCTGCAAAGGAACCATAAGCCGGGGCTTGATGCCTCTCAAAATTTCTTGATTGGCTCTCTTAGCTTGACCATTAGATTAAGGGTGAGCCACAATGACACGTCAAGCCGGATATGCTCACATTGACAAAATTATTTCATAGCACCCTTGGATAGATTAGTGCCATTAACAGTTATGATACTGTGGGGAAAACCAAAATGAAAAATCACCTTTTTAATGAATTGAACCACCGTTGCCGCGTCACATTTAATGACCAGCTCTGCCTCAACCCACTTTGTAAATTTGTCAAATGCTACCAGAAGGTGCGTTTTTTTATCCTTGGACCTTCTGAAAGGTCCAACCATATCAAGCCCCCAGACTGCAAACGGCCAAGTAATTGGAATCATCCTCAATTCTTGAGTCGGCACATGGGCTTGTCATGAAAATTTATGACATCCATCGCACCCACTGACCAGGTTTTCAGCATCAGCATGAGCCGTCAGCCAATAAAATCCATGATGAAAATCCTTAGCTACAAGAGATTTAGAACTGACATGATGACCACAATCTCCTTCATGAATCTCTCACAGAATCTCACAGCCTTCTTCGGGTGAAACACAACGTTGAAACGCCCCTGTGACGCTGCAATGATGTAGCTCTCCATTAACAATGGTCATTGATTTGGACCGCCGAGTTATCTACCTGGCCAATGTTTCATCCTCAGATACCTCGCCCCAGGTCATATATGAAAAATATGGAACTGTCCAATCAGGAATTACATGAAGAGCTGCCACCAATTGCGCTTCTGGATCAGGAATAGCATGATCTTCCTCTGTAGGTAACTTGACTGACGGGTTATGCAGAATATCTAAGAAAGTATTAGGTGGCACCGGCTTACGCTGAGAGCCTAGCCGGCTTAAAGCATCAGCCGCCTCGTGCTTCCTTCGGTCAATATGCTCAACTTGATAACCCTTGAAATGACTCGCAATAGCATCAACCTCTCGACGATAAGCCGCCATGAGCAGATCCTTAGAATCCCAAGTACCAGAAAATTGTTGAGCTACCAAATCTGAGTCACCAAAGCACCTCACCTGGCTTAAATTCATCTCCTTAGCCATCCGAAGACCATGGAGCAAGGCCTCATATTCAGCTGCATTGTTAGTGCAAGGAAACATCAATCGGAGAACATAACAAAATTTATCACCTCGAGGGGTAGCCAACAAAACTCCATCCCCCGAGCCCTCCAATTGCCTAGACCCGTCAAAATGAATAGTCCAATACGTGTTATCCAGCATTTCTTCAGGCATCTGCAGCTCTATCCAGTCATTGATGAAATCCACCAGTGTTTGAGACTTGATGGCTGCGCGAGGCATATACTTCAAACCATGAGGTCCAAGCTCAATGGCCCACTTGGCTATCCGACCTGTGACTTCTCTGTTTTGAATAATATCCCCTAAGGGAGCAGAACTAACCATAGTGATGGGATGACCCAAAAAATATTGCTTAAGCTTCTGGCTGACCATGAACACCCCATATACAAGCTTCTGCCAGTGCGGATACCTCTGCTTGGACTCAATAAGTACCTCACTGATGTAGTAAACCGGTCTTTGAACCGAGTATTCCTTGCCTGCCTCCTTTCGTTCCACCACAACAACTACGTTGACAGCTCGGGCATTAGCAGCCACACATAATAACAACGACTCTTTATCAACAGGGGCAGCAAGAACGGGTAGCTCAGCCAGCTGCTTCTTCAAGTCCTCAAATGCTGCATTAGCGGCATCACTCCAGACAAAGTTATCTGTCTTATTCATCATCTGATACAGAGGGATAGCCTTCTCTCCCAACCGGCTTAAAGCCGCTATACGACCCGCCAGACGTTGAACATCATTGATACACGCCGGCTTAGCCAAAGAAGTAATGGCTTTGATCTTCTCCGGATTAGCTTCAATGCCTCTGTTAGAAACCAGAAAACCCAATAGCACGCCTGCCGGTACACCAAAAACGCATTTGGCCGGGTTAAGCATCATCTTATAAACCCGGAGGTTATCAAAGGTCTCCTCCAAATCGTCTATCAATGTTTCCTTCCTTCTGGATTTCACCACTATATCATCCACATAAGCATGAACATTGCGCCCAATCTGATCATGAAGACAATTCTGCACACATCGCTGGTAAGTCGCCTGGGCACTTTCGAGCCCAAAAGGCATAGACACATAACAGAAGGCTCCAAAGGGAGTGATAAAAGTTGTCCTATCCTGGTCCTTAACTGCCATCTTGATCTAATGATAACCAGAATAAGCATCCAAAAAACTCAAACACTCACAACCCGCCATAGCATCAATAATTTGATCAATACGAGGGAGAGCAAAAGGATCAGCCGGACAAGCCTTGTTTAAATCTGTGTAATCCACACACATACGCCAAGTGTCGTTCTTCTTAAGTACCAGCACCGGGTTAGCCAACCACTCAGGATGAAAAACTTCAATAATGAACCTGGCCGCCAAGAGCCGGACCACTTCTTCACCAATGGCATTTCGCCTCTCTTCATTAAAACGATGGAGAAATTGCTTCACCGGCTTAAACTTCGGATCAATATTAAGACTGTGCTCAGCGAGTTCCCTCGGTACACCTGGCATGTGAGAAGGCTTCCATGCAAAAATGTCCCGATTCTCACGGATGAACTCGATGAGCGTGCTTTCCTATTTCGGATCCAGATTAGCACTGATGTTGAACTGCTTAGATGAATCGCCAGGAACGAAGTCAACTAACTTGGTGTCATCCGCCGATTTAAACTTCAATGCCGGGTCATGCTCTGTAGTTGGCTTTTTCAGAGACGTCATGTCAGCCGGGTCAACATTGTCCTTATAGAACTTCAATTCCTCTATGGCACAAACGGACTCAGCATAAGCTGTGTCCCTTTCTTCACACTCCAAGGCAATTTTCCGGCTTCCATGCACTGTGATAGTTCCCTTGTAACCCGGCATCTTGAGCTGCAGGTAAACATAACAAGGCCATGCCACGAACATGGCATAAGCCGCCGTCCAGACAGAGCATGATAGGGGCTTTGAATCTTGACCACCTCAAAGGTTAATGTCTCAGCCCGGGAATCATATTCATCCCCAAAGGCGACCTCCAAAGCAATCTTGCCTACAAGATATGCCGACTTACCAGGCACCACCCCATGGAAAATAGTATTGGACAGTTTAAGATTGTTATTAGTCAACCCCATCCGACAGAAAGTATCATAATAAAGGATATTGATGCTGCTACCTCCATCCATGAGTACTTTAGTGAACTTGTACCCTCCAACCTGAGGTGCCACAACCAAAGCCAGATGACCCGGATTATCAACCCGGGGCGGGTGATCCTCTTGACTCCACACAATGGGTTGCTCAGACCATCACAAGTAATGGGGAATCACCGGCTCAATGGCATTCACAACCCTTTGATGGAGCTTCTGATCCCGCTTGCATAAACTTGTGGTAAAGACATGGTACTACCCACTATTTAGCTGCTTCGGGTTATTTCGATAACCAGACTGATGCTGCTGCTGGTTGCCCTGATTACCATGACCAGACTATTGATGAAAACCGCCCTAATTGCCGTTATTGCCTTGATTACCTTGAAATCTAGAGTTAGAACCGCCACCACCATAACCCAGACCGTGAGAGCCGGATCCTGAGCCGCCACCTTGCCCATGATTGTCTTGAAAAAGATTTGAATTTTTATACTCCTTCATGATGAAGTAATCCTTCCAAAGGTGAGCAGACGGCCTTTCACGTGTACCATGCCTCGGGCAGGGCTGATTCAGCATATGCTCAAGATTGAACCCTGACCCCCAAGCTACAGGGGTGGATTACCCTTTCGACGCTGACCATTATTCTACATATTGGTATTAGCCACAAAATCTAAATTGTTATCAGCTTTGCGCTTACCGTTGCCTCCCTGATTCGTCGGTTATGTTGCCGCCCTCTGGTACTGCCACTCTTCTCTCTCTTTCCCAGCTTTTCATCATCAGACTCAAGGTCCTTGGTACCATCTGAGTCATCATACTTAACCAGAGCCGCCATGAGTGTCCCCATGTCATTGCAATGACGTTTGAGCCGCCCTAATTTCTGCTTCAATGGCATGAAACGATAATTGTTCTCCAACATTAAGACTGCTGAATCGGCATTGATGCAACCCAACGAGTGCAGGATTGCTGAGACTCGGCGCACCCAATGGGTTGTCGACTCACCTTCTTCTTCGACACAGGAAGCTAAATCCACAATTGACATAGGCTGCTTGCATGTGTCTTTGAAATTCTGGATAACCCGGGCTTTTAGCTCGGCCCATGACCCAATGGAGTTGGGCGGCAACCCTTTCAACCAAGTACGAGCCGTTCCTTCCAACATCATGGTGAAGTACTTAGCACATGCAGCATCATCAACATCCAGTAGTTCCATTGCCATCTCATAACACTCAACCCATGTTTCAGGGGGTAAATTGGCTTTGTAGTTGGACACCTTACGGGGACCCTTGAAATCCTTGGGCAAATGTACATTACGTATAGCCGGCACCAAGCATGGCACACCCAAAGTCCTGGATGTCACCCCTGTCTCCACGGAAGTTGTCGGACGAACCGGGGAATCCTGATGAGCCGCATACTGAGCTGCCAGCTCGGCCTCCCGATGCGCTCTTCCTTGATCTACTACGTTCTGGGCATTAGCCCCACCACCTGCCGGGTTATGTCCACGGGGAGGGTTGCGGTTCCGCGCACTGCTTGACACAGTCGGTTCATCGATATGCCTGCTATAACTTTGACTTGGGCGAGGGGTTGAATGGATCCTCTCAGGACTGTGAGAATAAGCTGCCTGTTGTGCCAAAGCCGTCTAAAGTAATTCTCCGGCCCGTCGGATCTCCATTGCCACCGGTGACTCACCCTCAACTGGTAGAGCTGCCAGTCGTGTTGCCACAACAATCATATTATCCAAAGGGTTAGAATAATGACCTGGCGGTGTCGGCACATGCTGAAGCGGAGTTGTATTCAGACGCGGTGGCTCGGTCGTACACGGCTAAACCGGTGCCACCACCCCAGGTGCTTCACCCCGGTTTACCTCTGGCGGGTTACTGGGCCCTGCTCCTGGCGTGTTAGAGAGATTTCTCGCCTCGTAAACCGACGGCAGACGGGTCTGATGCCTCCTCCTCATGACTTCGTTTGAAGCGTTCTGGTCCATCATGAGTCGGAAAGACTCCGACTGAATTCACTGTGCCTGAGCATCCAAAGTGGCCCGCTCCGTAGCCATCCTAGTATTCTCTACATTCAGCTCCTCCTTGGCCTGTGCTATCTCATCGCGTAGCTTCGCAACTTCCGCATTATGCTGATCCTGATCTACCGGGTTAACCACCGCTGTTAACAATGTTGTCAGCTTATCTAGCAGATCAGTTACGATTTGAGCCGGAAGGCGCAAAGGGTCTCCTGCCCCGGCAGCCGTTGCCGCTACTGACCCGGAGATCATTGCTGCCGTAGTTGAAGAGTTCTGTACTGGTTGCGTACCGGCCATAAAGATTGCAACTCTGTTCGGCGGCTCATAGGGGTCGGGAATACTGTCGCCATCGGAATAGCCCCCAAGCCGGCCATCTTACAGTTGGTACAGCGATTCAGTTTCACCAATGGATGATTCTCCATCCGAGTAAACGATCGTCTCACCATCAGATACAGATCTATCCTCAGGTTCCGCTCCATGGATGAATCCCATGAAGGCATGCTTTACGGTGGGCTGAACTCAAGTGGGTCTCGCACGCTGAGCCGTCTCGATGATGTCGGTGCAGATGTCCGGCTCAGGGCCCGGTTCGCCGATCTTGCCGATGAAGACGTGGATTTCACCAAAGGGACCCGGTACCCATACTCGATTGAGCCGGCCTCGGGGCCCCAGCCTGTGTCGTCGATGTAGAGCTTGCCGCGACGACTCTTGGTCATCCGGTCCACAGCGTATCCCTTAATCCCTTCGAAGCTGCCCTTCAAGAACTCAAAACCACCATGCGCTAGCCCCACGGTGGGTGCCAACTGTCGTGGGATTGTCACGGCAGATGTCCTAGTGTGAGGACTTAGTCGTGGAGCCATCGGACTAGGTTAGCTTAAAGGGGTTAAACGGGACAAAGGACACATAGGTTTTTATACTGGTTTGGCCCCTTGCGGTTAAGGTAAAGGCCTAATCCAGTTGTAGGTGGTATTGCTAGATTTCGATTACCAAGGAGCGAATACGCTTGACCTAGTTCTCGATTTGTTGTCTGACGTCCTTAACTCGCGGCCGGGTCATCCCTTTATATACACAGGTTGACGCCCGGTGGCTTACAAAGTCCCGGCCGGCTTATAAACGTATCTGACTCGGTGACCTAATTACAACTGCCTTATAGCACAAGTCACATACATATGGCGGTTTACACCTACGTGCTTTAAGCAGCCTTTGGGCCTTTGGGCTCTTCATAAATCATCTTCATGAACTGCCATCTTCAACTCCTTCCTGGGCTTTGTCCTATGAGTCGCTAGGTGTATAACCCGGCCCCTCCTAGGCGGGTTAACTCAGTAGCTATATCACCAACAGTTAAGGTTTCCTAACCATGGACATGAGTTGTCATTTGATAATGCGATTACATCATTAGGAGAATGATGTGATGGACATGACCCATCCGTTAGCTTAGCAAGTTGATCGTTCGGTTTTATTGCTATTGCTTTCTTCATGTCATATACATATTCCTTCGACTATGAGATTATGCAACTCCCGGATACCGGAGGAATACTTTTTGTTCTATCAAACATCACAACGTAACTGGGTGATTATAAAGATACTCTACAGGTATCTCTGAAGGTGTTTGTTGGGTTGACATAGATCGAGATTAGGATTTGTCACTCCGAGTATCAGAGAGGTATCTCTGGGCCGTCTCGGTAATGCACATCATGATAAGCGTTGCAAGCAATGTGACTAATGAGTTAGTTGCGGTATGATGCATTACGGAACGAGTAAAGAGACTTGCCGGTAACGAGATTGAACTAGGTATGAAGATACCGACGATCGAATCTCTGGTAAGTAACATATCAATGACAAAGGGAATAACGTATGTTGTCATTATGGTACGACCGATAAAGATCTTCGTAGAATATGTGGGAACCAATATGAGCATACATGTTCCGCTGTTGGTTATTGACCGGAGAGGTGTCTCGGTCATGTCGACATAGTTCTCGAACCTGTAGGATCCGCACGCTTAACATTCGATGACAATTCCGTATTATATGAGTTATGTGATTTGGTAACTGAATTTTGTTCAGAGTCCCGAATGAGATCACGGACATGACAAGGAGTCTCAAAATGGTCGAGAGGTAAAGATTCATATATAGGACGATGATATTCGGACACCGGAAGTGTTCCAGGGGTACCAGGTACATTTCGGGTCACCGGAAGGGGTTCCGAGCACCCCCTCACAAAGATTTGGGCCTATTAGGCCAAGAGGGGAAACGCAGCAGCCAGCATGGGGTGTTGCGCCCCCCATGTAGGCCGAATAGGAAGAGGAAGGAAAGGGGGAAGAGAGAAAGGAAGGGGAGGGATTCAGCCTCCCCCTTCCTTCTCTCCCCCTCCTCTTTCCTTCTCCCTCCGGAAAACAAGGAAAGGGGGGCGAATTGGGGTGGGACCCCAAGTAGGATTCGACCTACTTGGGCGCCCCCTGGCGGCCTCTTCCCCCCTCCAACCTATATATATATTATATATATATATATATATATGGGGAGGGGGGCGCCTAGAACACATAGACACAACAACGATTGTTAGCCGTGTGCGGCGTCCCCTCCACTGTTTACGCCTCCGACCATATTATTGTAGTGCTTAGGCGAAGCCCTGCGTGGATCACTTCACCATCACCTTCACCATGCCGTCGTGCTGACGAAACTCTCCCTCAACACTTTGCTGGACCAAGAGTGCGAGGGACGTCATCGAGCTGAACATGTGCAGAACTCGGAGGTGTCGTACATTCGGTGCTTGATCGGTCGGAACGAAGAAGTTCGACTACATCGACCACGTTGTCAAACGCTTCCGCTTTCAGTATACGAGGGTACGTGGACACACTCTCCCCCTCTCGTTGCTATGCATCTCCTAGATAGATCTTGCGTGAACGTAGGATGTTTTTTGAAATTGCATGCTACGTTTCCCAACAGTGGCATCCGAGCCAGGTCTATGCGTAGATGATATGCACGAGTAGAACACAAAGAGTTGTGGGTGGTGATCGTCATACTGCTTACCACCAATGTCTTATTTTGATTCGGCGGTATTGTTGGATGAAGCAGTACGGACCAACCTTACATGACCACGTTCATGAGACCGGTTCCACTGACAGACATGCAACTAGTTTTGCATAAAGGTGGCTGGCGGGTGTCTGTATCTCCAACTTTAGTTGAATCAAATTTGAATGCGGCCGGTCCTTGTTGAAGGTTAAAACAACAAACTTGATAAAATCACCGTTGTGGTTTTGATGCGTAGGCAAGAACGGTTCTTGCTAGAAGCCCATAGCAGCCACGTAAAACTTGCAACAACAAAGTAGAGGACATCTAACTTATGTTTGCAGGGCATGTTGTGATGTGATATGGTCAAGAGATGATGTGATATACGTTATTGTATGAGATGATCATGTTTTGTAAAAGTTATCGACAACTGGCAGGAGCCTTATGGTTGTCGCTTTATTGTATGAAATGCAAATGCCATGTAATTGTTTTACTTTATCACTATGCCTTAGCAATAGTTGTAGAAGAAATAGTTGGTGAGATGACCATGACGCTACGATGGAGATCAAGGTGTCAAGCCGGTGTCGATGGAGATCATGACAGTGCTTTGGAGATGGAGATCAAAGGCACGAGATGATGATGTCCATATCATGTCACATATTTTGATTGCATGTGATGTTTATCTTTTATGCATCTTATTTTGCTTAGTACGACGGTAGAATTATAAGATGACCCCTTACTAAATTTCAAGGTATAAGTGTTCTCCCTGAGTATGCACTGTTGCGACAGTTCGTCGTGCTGAGACACCACGTGATGATCGGTGTGATAAGCTCTACGTTCACATACAACGGGTGCAAGACAGTTTTGCACATACGGAATACTCGAGTTAAACATGACGAGCCTAGCATGTACAGACATGGCCTCAAAACACTGGAGACCGAAAGGTCGAACATGAATCATATAGTAGATATGATCAACATAGAGATGTTCACCATTGAAGACTACTCCATCTCATGTGATGATCAGACATGGTTTAGTTGATTTGGATCATGTGATCATTTAGATGACTCGAGGGATGTCTATACAAGTGGGAGTTATTAAGTAATATGATTAATTGAACTTAATTTATCATGAACTTAGTCCTGATAGTATTTGCATATCTATGTTGTAGATCAATAGCTCGCGTTGTAGCTCCCCTATGTTTTTGATACGTTCCTAGAGAAAACTAAGTTGAAAGATGATAGTAGCAATGATGCGGACTAGGTCCGTGATCTGAGGATTATCCTCGTTGTTGCACAGAAGAATTATGTCCTTGATGCACCGCTAGGTGACAGACCTATTGCAGGAGCAGATACAGACGTTATGAACGTTTGACAAGCTCGGTATGATGACTACTTGATAGTTTAGTGCGCCATGCTTTACGGCTTAGAACCGGGACTTCAAAAATGTTTTGAATGCCATGGAGCTTATGAGATGTTCCAAGAGCTGAAAATGATATATTCAGACTCATGCCCATGTTGAGAGGTATGAAACCTCTGACAAGTACTTTGCCTACAAGATGGAGGAGAATAGCTCAGCTAGTGAGCATGTGCTCAAAATGTCTGGGTACTACAATCGCTTGAATCAAGTGGGAGTTAAACTTCCAGATAAGATAGTGGTTGACATAGTTCTCTAGTCACTATCACCAATTTACTAGAACTTCATGATGAACTATATAGGACAAAAAAGGACACATCCGTGACATTTTGGGCCGAACGATTTTTTTCCTGTCATGCTTATGCCACTTCTATGACAATAATTGACAAAACCCGATATCATCATAGATGTGGTGGGATCCTACTTCTATGACAAAAAATCATGACAGAAAATGTGTTTTTCGTCCTGGGCGGGCCGGAGACGCAGCTGCATGACATTCTTCGGGCCTTCCATGATGGAAAAAACCATGGTAGAAGCGAGGGCGAGGAAAATATCGGGGGAGTTCCCGGTAACGGTGGGTGGTAGGGGGCCGTGCGATGCGCGTTTCTCTCGTACGTACGCGCGTGTGTGTGAGGCGTTGCGCTCTAACTGAACCCAAGCGAGGCGTTGGGCTCTAACTGAACCCGAGCGATTGCACTAGCTACGTTACTTAACCCGAGCGGTCGATCCCTTGTTGTTAACTGAACCCGAGTGATTTACTTTCTTGCACCCTAGCCGTTGTACGTACGTGTACATGCTATGTGTGTGCCTCTACTACGACAAGTGCGCGCCTCTACATCGACCAGTATGTACATACACGTTCGCGACCAGAATGACAACACTATGTATGCTTCGACCAGGTGGGTTCCGACTGTCAGGCACTTCCTTGCGTGTGAAGATGTAGCTGGTGGGTCCTAGCAGTCATGGGGTGAATCATTTTTTTGCCCATAATATGGACGCACTTCCTTGCGTGCGAAGGTGTAGCTGGTGGGTCCCAACAGTCAGGGGGAACGTTTTTCGCGAAATACGGTGGCCCGTTCGGTGGGTCCCTGCTGTTAGGTGGAGGAATCATTATTTTGCACATAATAAGGAGGCACTTCCTTGCTGTGGCCGTGGACCCAACTGTCAGCCTCTCCACGTATAGTACTCTTCCAATGGAAGTCGTTCGTTGACCACATTGACCACGCCGTGCCGAGAGCACCAAGGCGGTGGACGACGGCGAGGCCTAGGAAGGGGGCGACGCGGAGCCGAGGAAGAAGCGGTAGTGGATGCCCATACGGACAGGAGTACGAGGGTTCACTGGTTCGGCTGCGGTGTGAGGCTGATGTCGGCGTTCTGGGAACGGGGGTCCCCAGACTTGCCTCCCTGCGGCCCGCGGCGTGGCTAAGCTAGCAGGTCGTACGTCCCACCTTCATCAACAAGGCATCCAAGACCCTCGCGAGGGGGACGACACAAGACCTCCTTTGGAGCGGCCTAGTCAGGCAGGCTCACGAGGAGCGGAGATATCAAGGCGAGGCGAACCTCATGAGGCTCTCGTGACGTGAGCCATGACGATCAACACCAGGCGGGCGCCAGCGCGCACAGCGTCCGTGTTTCCTCTTTGGTGCTAAGGAAACCAGTGCCGGCAAGGAGTACCGAGGCATCAGGCAAAGGTTGCCATTTTGGTGCAACAAGACCAAGACCAAAAGGATGGCAAGACGGAGGTCATCGTGGAGCCCAAGACGGCATCACCACCAGAGCCTTTGGCAGGCGAAAACCACTTTTGTCAGGATAGCTTGTACTAGCTGTCCCCCTTCAAATTTGCCCGCCATTGTTGGCTCCCTTCCCGCTCAAGATTTGGGAAGAGGACCAGAGCCTCTATAAGTAGGACTAGCCACCACCATAGAAAAAAAGAAGAGAGAGAAGAGAGAGAGAGAGAGAGAGAGAGAGAGAAGGGAGGAGAGGAGACGAGACAAGATCTTAGATCACTCTCACCCACACTAGTTAGCCAAGCACAAGAACACCTCAACCTCAGGAGGCTGTTCTTCCCATTGTATTGTTCATCATCAGCCCAAGAGGCAATCCACCACCACCACACTGGAGTAGGGTATTACGCCACAACGGTGGCCCGAACCAGTATAAATCTTGTGTCTTTCCGTGTTGCGAGTTCATCGAGTTCGTCCGCGAGATCTTAGCGAGTTAGGGCATAGATCGGTGGGAGGAAAGGACTTCGCGCGCACCCCAGTGTTCAAAACTTAATGGTTTGCCGGAACCCCACACCCGACATTTGGCGCACCAGGTAGGGGTGCGCCATAGCCTTCCTTCCATCAATTCGTTGCTCCATCGCTCCATCGTCTCCATGGCAGACGCTCGCCGTGCTCGAGCTGAGCGTCGGGCTGCCCTCACTACCCGCATCGCTGAGACGGCTCCCATCGGCGGGCCACCATGTCGTTCTCCGTCTCCCGCCGCCACCGACCCGATGGGGAACAAGCAGCAAGCGTCTTCGCTGCATCCTTCGGTGCGGCAGGACGGCCGCACCGCCACTCCATCGCTGGCCCCAGCCGGCTCTTCGTCTCATGCACACCGCGCTCCCATGGAGGCGCGGGCCGCACTCATCGCCGCAAACGAGCTCCTGTGCTACCGCCCAGTCGACGACCTCTATGAGGAGTGGCTTGACCGCGTCACCGAGCTCGTCCGCGCCGCAGGGGGCTCCCCGACACCGTCCCTCTCTAGGCCTCACCCTGAGCCAGCCACGGGCAACGAGGCCCGAGGCGTGCCTCCACCACCCCAGCCCAATGACGGCGCCTTGGCACCAAGGCGTGCAGCCCCGCGGTGCGATCCGCCATGACTGGTGCATGCGCGCGAAGAGAGAAGCTGCCAAGAAATCCCATGGCCGCGAGAAGCTGCACCCGCACTACCCGCGCCGCCTCGTCAGGACCATGCGCCGCTTGCGGCGGCGCCGCGCGGACCTCGACAAGACCAAGCTCCACCTCCAAGGTGGCCCATAGTAACCACGACCGGCTGCCGCGGCTTCACCCTCGAGCTGTGTAGCGTTGCCTGGCCAGGCAAGTTCAAGCCGGATCTGCCTCCTTGCTACGATGGCACCGCTGACCCCGCAGAGTTCCTGCAGCTCTACGAGCTGAGCATCAAAGCAGCCAACGGCGATGAGAAAGTCATGGCAAACTGGTTTCCCATGGCTCTCAAGGATGGGGCCCGCACATGGCTCCTGAACCTGTAGCACGGCTCGATCTCCTCCTGGGACGAGATGCGCGACCGCTTCGTCGCCAACTTCCAGGGCACTCGCGACCGCCCGCCGTCCGCGACCAATCTGCGCCGCATCAAGCAAAAACCAGGGGAGACCCTCCAGAAGTATATCCAGCACTTCAACAGCACCCGCCTCAAGATCCCCAAGGTCACGGATGAGGCCATCATCTCCGCATTCTCCGACGGCGTCCGTGACGTCAAGATGAAGGAAGAGCTCGCCATCCACGAGGAGCTCTGCATGTCTCAGGATCTGTTCAACCTGGCGACCAAGTGCGCGAGAGCTGAGGAGGGGTGCCTTTCCCTCCTTGAGCTGCCAGCCGCAGGCACAGAGGAGAGGAAAGCCAAGGTCAAGGACGTGAAGCGCAAGGAAGCGGTAGTGCTAGATGCAGAGCCCGACACCAAACGAGGCAGAGATCAGCCCGAGTCATCCAAGAACAGCCGACCGTTCTGCGTCTTCCACAACCTGAACACCCACAACACCAGCGACTGCTAAGAGCTCCGAGCCCTACGCGAGGGACGCTAGGTCGACGCCCTGAGCGCAGCGACCGGGGCTACGACCGTGGAGGAGGATGAGGAGGCGGACGCTGGGATGACCATGGCCCGCGCCAGGAATGGCGCGACAGGCCTGGTGAGGACCGCTGGCAGGCCCATCCTCACAAGGGGCCCTGGAGGGACCAGCCTCGTGAGGATCGCCCCCAAGGCAACGTCGGTCTTCCTCACTGCCTCCAAGAAGGAACGACAACCATCATCAGGACGAGGGGGATGGGGGCTTCCAGGAGCCGCGTGCAATCGCCTGCATCTTGGGCGGCACGCAGGCCCAGCCTCTCAGCACATCTTCAAACGGTTCGCTCGCGAGGTGAACGCGGCGCTCCCCAAGCATGAGGTCGCGCGCCCGCTCAAGTGGTCCCAGTGCGCCATCATTTTCGACTCGGCAGACCAGCTTAAGTGCGCGACCACTGCCGGCGTCCTCCCGATGTTGTGTTCCCCAGTCATCAGCAATGTGCAAGTTACCAAGACCCCCATCGACGATGGTGCAGGGCTCAACGTCCTGTCCGTCGACACCTTTCACAACCTCCAAGTGCCATATGAGCGGCTCCAGCCTACCAAACCTTTCTCAGGAGTGACCGACGGCTCCACCACACCGATAGGGCAGGTCCGCCTGCCTGTCACCTTTGGCACACGCGACAACTATCGCACCGAGCTCATCGACTTTGACGTCGCGCACATCCGCCTACCGTACAACGCCATCCTCGGGTATCTGGCCCTGGCAAAGTTCATGGCGGTCACCCACCACGGCTACAACGTCCTCAAGATGCCTGGAAGTGGAGGGGTCATCACGGCCTCGTGTGAAGAAAGGGATGCGGTGTGCTCCCTCAAGCGCGCCTTCCAAGCTACAGCAATCGATGACCCCGACAGCAGAAGTGAGGGCCCTCCGAAGGCCATCCCCAAGAAGAAGCAGTTGCACCGTGCAGGACCTCAGGAGGATGGCATCGCGGCGCGAGCCTTGTCAGGATCAGCGTCCGTCCCAGGGGCGCCTCCCTCCATCGCATAGGAAGGCATGCCCAGCGCCCTCCTCGGGCAGGGCTCGGGGGCTCTCTTCTGGAGGGCCTCAGGCCTTGCCAACCTCACGAGGGAGGTGCTTGGGCGCCATTTGGAGGCGTACCACGCATCACATTTTCCTCAGGAGAACGCAGGGCAAGGGGTGCCCACCGCTCAGGAGTTCATCGCCAAGTCCACACAGGAACTGCAAGACGCAAGAGCCATGCGCGGCGATAGCCGCTCACAGGGCGCGGCTCACCACCCAGGCGAGGGTGCTGAGCTGCGTGTCTGCATCGACGTCTTGGGGCTCAGCAGGGCCGCGTCTCAGGAGCGCTTCTGGCCTTCGCCCGTGGGCCGTTGCGAGGGCCCGCCACACAGCTACGTTCGCATGCCCTTCGGCTTGCCGAGCGTGGCGTCGGCCTATCAGCACGCCGTGCGACGTGACCTGGCGGCTAAAGAGGCCAGGCACCACGTCGTCCTGGAGGGAATGGAGCCGGTCTTCGGGAAGCCTCCTAAGCCCCTAGAGCCTCCTAAGGCTCAGGGCTCCGGTGGCTCATGAGGAGTCCTTTCTCCGACGCACGCCTTCAGCTGCACCAACTCTGCTTCGTCTACAGAACTAGGTGACATCTTCCAAGCTCTTTAAGCTGGGAGCGCCCCTTGGGCTGCATTATTCCCAGGCCGTGTGGATCCATCCCTACGGCATATATCCCATTTGCTTATGTCTTTAGCTTACCTTGCTGGGGGCGCCCCTCGGGCTGCATCATCCCCAAGCCGCTCGGGCCGGACCCAGTGGTATGTATCTTCCTGCATTTACCCAAGCTGATTTGCCTTCCCTGCTTAACCTGCCTACGGTTATCACCTACTCTATCATCGCCTCCCACGGGGCCTCCTCACAGGCATGGCGCTGGTGCATGGGTCCGTCCCTGCCACGTCGACAAATCTGAGCGGTCGAGGTCTGGCTCGCGGCACGCCCTGCGCACGTCACCTCACCAGGCCCTCGGTGCCTTCACTTCATCCGGACCAACCAGCGGCAGGCTGACGGCTGTAACGGCAAACCATGTTCTTCTTGTGCCTGTTCACAGGGACCCCGCGGGGAGGATAGCAGGCGGCACCGCGAGTCTCTTTTTCTCTCGTGCAATTCGCTTGTGCGTTAAAAGGGGGGCTCCTGAGCATCGCGACTCAGGAGCTCTTACTGGCTCTCCAGCCCTCACCCCTTGGCCTTGACCATGGCATCGCGAACTGGCATACCAGCGGCGGCTGAGCTCACTCGAGGGCTGGGACCTAAGGATGCAGAGCACTAGGGAAAGCATGGGAGGAGAGAAACCTGTATGGGCTGTCCTGGCTACACCGCACGAGTTGGCACGTAGCCCCAGCGCAACGTCAGGAATCGCCACGAAGTTCACAAGATAAGTCTCAACCTCGCATCGGCTAAATGTCTGGGCCTTATGGATACTCACGCCTTGCCACAATCCCGTTGCGTCCACGTCAACTCCCTTTCTTCCCTTACCATGGCCACTTGAGCGCTAAGGGGGACCTCCTAAGCATTGCGCCTCAAGGGCTCTTACTGGACCTTGGGCCGCACACCTCCTGGCCTTGACCACGACACGTGACCTGGCACACCAGGGATGGCTGTAGCCTGCCTGGGGACCTGGACCTGTCGGCGTAGAGCAACAAGCTATCGCGAGGAAAGAAAGGGGGGACCGAGCCTTAACGAGAAGCGCGTTCATCAAATCTTCATAACAGGGAAGATAAGCACAAAAGACATTACAGACCCTTACATGCCCCCGCGGGACACTTCATGATTCTTCGCAGGAAACAAAAGCTAAAACTAAGGAGGACCCTACTTACACCCCCCGTGGCAGACGCCATCATCAACAGTGGGCCACAGGAGGTCGGCGCCAACCCCATTCGGATCAGCGGCGGCGACGGCCGGACACGGCAGCACTGCTCCGAGTGCGGCGAGAGCTCGGGGGCACGCAGCTGTCGTCGCTCGTCTCCGGAGTCTCGTAGAGCTCCGGAGAGCTGCTGGACTCCCAAGGGTTGCTGCTACTGGAGTGGTCGCGAGCGGAGCACGCATCAGCCTCGCGCTCCTCTCCGGGGCAGCACTCCAGGCGGCGGCCCTCGGCATCGAAGACCTTGAAGAAGAGCGTGGAGACGACGTCGTATTCAATATGGATCGCGAGGGTGCCCCTCGCGCGGCGGACCCGCATGATCTCGCCCCAGCCGCGAGTCATAAAGATCTTTCCGGTGGGGACCGCTTCAATCTCCGCCCCCGTCGACAGAGCGCCGCAGTCGGCGTGCTGCAACCAGAGCTCGAGAGCCCCCCTCGGCGGCCTCACATTGGAGAAGAACCGCAGGAAGCGGATCCAAGAGCTTGGGGGCATCGGCACCCACAGCACCAGCTCGTCGCTCCGCCTTCCTGAGTCCTCGGCTTGGGCATACAGGGGTAGCGGATACCCTGGGGGAGGCCGCTCACACCAAGGCCTCGTCACCACCTGCATCGCCGCTTCTTCATGACGATGGATCGACCTCTTCTTCGGCAGAAGTTGCTCCGGGACATCTCGGGGGGCCTTCCCCTTTTCTTCGGCGGAGAACCTTCTGATAGGCGCCATTGGTGCTAGCAATGAAGTGAGGGAAAATAAGCCAGCAGTGGAGGGAGGAGGAAGAAGCAAGCAAGCGAGGAAGAGATGGGCAACAGGGGCTCTGCCTCCCTCCCCCTTTATAGCAAGAGAAGGCCAATCGGCACCTCCCACGATGGCAGGTAATGATGGTTTTCCTTGCATGTCGCAGGGACTCGTCAAGTCGTGCAGTTGCCGAGGCAGCGTGGGGAAGCGGAGATGCCCACGTCCAATTAAACCGCCACGCGTCAACCAAGGCCGCATGCTTTTGGGGCCCGCAGTGCTCCGTACTTGACCCTTGGCTTCGCCGCGAAGCCAAGCCCGAGCGCACCTTGGGCCCGGGCGCTACTATCGGCATTCTGGGAATGGGGGTCCCCAGACTTGCCTGCCTATGGCCCATGGCGTTGCTAAGCTAGCAGGCCGTACGACCCACCTTCATCAACAAGGCATCCAAGAGCCTCGCGAGGGGCCAAGCCTCGCGAGGGGGACGACACAAGACCTCCTCTGGAGCGGCCTAGTCAAGAAGGCTCATGAGGAGCGGAGATATCAAGGCGAGGTGAACCTCACGAGGCTCTCGTGACGTGAGCCATGACGATCAACACCACGCGGGCGCCAGCGTACACAGCGTCCTTGTTTCCTCTTTGGTGCTAAGGAAACCAGCGCAGGCGAGGAGTACCGAGGCATCAGGCAAAGGTTGCCATTTTGGTGCAACAAGACCAAGACCAGAAGGACGGCAAGATGGAGGTCATCGTGGAGCCCAAGACGGCGTCACCACTAGAGCCTTTGGCAGGCGAAAACCACTTTTGTCAGGATAGCTTGTACTAGCTGTCCCCCTTCAAATTTTCCCGCCATTGTTGTCTCCCTTCCCGCTCAAGATTTGGGAAGTGGACCAAGGCCTCTATAAGTAGGACTAGCCACCACCATAGAAAAAAAGAGAAGAGAGAGAGAGAAGAGAGAGAGAGAGAGAGAGAGAGAGAGAGAGAGAGAAGGGAGGAGAGGAGAGGGGACGAGATCTTAGATCACTCTCACCCACACTAGTTAGCCAAGCACATGAACACCTCAACCTCAGGAGATTGTTCTTCCCATTGTATTGTTCATCATCAGCCCAAGAGGCAATCCACCACCACCACACTGGAGTAGGTTATTACGCCACAACGGTGGCCCGAACCAGTATAAATCTTGTATCTTTCCGTGTTGCGAGTTCGTCGAGTTCGTCTACGAGATCTTAGCGAGTTAGGGCATAGATCAGTGGGAGGAAAAGACTTCGCGCGCACCCCAATGTTCGAACCTTAAGGGTTTGCCGGAACCCCTCATTCGACAGCTGCCATCACCGCAGGGCCTGGCCAGCGGTGGGAGTGGTAGGGGGTGGTGAGGCCTCTGCGGCAGCACAGCCGGCCACGGGAGGCAGGAGCAGGCGGCACGACCGGCGCTGCTTTGGGCGGCTGGAGCAAGAAGACCAGAGGTTGAAGAATCACGGTGGCCGTTGGATGGACATCATACGGTCACTGCAGCTAGAATCATTTATATTGACTAAGTTGACAAAGTCCTTGGTACGCGTCAACTTAGTAGGCCCACATGTCATCCTCTGAAACGGTGCGGCCCAGATGTCAGGGGGAGGAATCATCTTTTGGGCGGCTGAAGCTAGAATATCCGAGATTGAAGAAGAAGCACGATATCCGTGGGATGGACATCCAATGGACACTGCTACTAGAACCGTGTGTTGACTATAAGTTGAAAAAGCCTTGCATATGCGTCAACTTAGTTCTTTTAGGGGACGCGTCAACTTAGTAAGCCCACAAGTGTGTGGCAGAGAACTTATAGCCCATTTGCGATTTGTAAGAATGTACAATCCATTTTTGAATTCTAATGGAATTTACTACAGCCCATTTACAGTTTGTTAAAAATACAACCCATTTTCTAGTTAGGACAACGATTAATAATTACAACCAACCGTTCAAAACAGAATTCAATAAAATTCCCAACATTTTGATGGGATCCGAAATATTTTTATCCCGAAATTTCTAGTCAGATTAAATACAATTTCAATATAAATTTGTATTACGTAAAAATCCAATGAAACATTGCGCGCGCAACAATTAATGAAATTAAAAAATTTAAAATCCAAAAGTAATATTATATAAACTAATTATGTGTTTGGTGCATTTTTTATAGTTACTGCCTAGTTTTTATAACTACATCCCATTTATTATTTCTTAAAGCCCATTTTCTTGTTACGCCTAATGCATCCCACTTAGGAAAGATTTGCAGCCCAGCGGGGCGGAGAATAAAAAGTTGACCTGGATTGTGTACAACTATCAGCCCAGTTGCATCGCTCATGTTGAAAAAAAGGCATGTGTAGTACAGTACAACCTTACATGGCTACTCAGCCCACATTCAGCGACACCAGAAAGGCCCAAACAAGGCTTCTATACAACTTTTGAAGTCACTGAGCTCAATTAATAACTTAAGAAAAAAGTTAGAGTACAGTGGAACCTAATTAAAAGCTGTCACGAGCGAGGAAATAATTCAATGGGTCCCACTTGTGCGTGTGTGCGTGTGTGTTTGTGTGTGTGCGTGTGCGTGTGTGTGTGTGAGAGAGAGAGAGATAGAGAGAGAGAGACCCATCGGTCGATGCTCGTAAATACATTGTTCAGCCATATGCATTGATGATGCTCGGTAAAAACTTATATAGTTGACACAATCATATAGAACATCATAGCACACCGAACTTGCATACAAAAATTTCACGTAGGCGGCACAATCAGGGTGGAAGCTGTGGATCACTACAGGTAGGGCTATGTTGAAACCAACGAACTCATACATAATGGTTCATCGTATTTATCAATGACGGGGAAATATCTTGAATGTTGTGCAAAGAAAACAGACAGACAACACAATATATAAGTTCTACTAGAATATTTAGTTGATGTACAACCCTTTCTAAAAAAAAGTTCAGGTAAAAAATAGAACATGTCACAATCAAATGTACTGGCACATCAGCGCTTAACACCCATAGCTCGAATTTAACTAGTACAGTATCTGACAAGATTCAGTTGTTACCTCAAATTAGAGCACACCCTGGCAGCCAGCCCTGCCTCTCCTCCCAAAGAAGCAGTGGCCTCTACCGCGCGATGGAGTAGGGCATGTGCCATCCATCATTTCGAGCAACACGAGGAAAGTGTGACGTTGACTTCTGTAATGGACGTCGTCGACGGACCCGGGCACCAGTGGCAGCGGCAGGACTTCGATTGATGGATTGAACACTTCTTCAACGTGCACGAACACTCGATACAGGTACATCCCTAACATGGTCCGCGGCAGCCTTGGTGGCGACAAATAGTACAACCCTGGTTCCTGCACCGGTATCTCAACACCAATCACCTTCGGTATGGTGGACGGCTTCTTCATCCATGCCCTAACCGTCAAAGCCCAGCTGTCTGGAGGAACAAACATACTTACGAGCTCACCTCCAAGGTCGTTGATAAGCTCATTCATGGACTCGCTGTTCCAAGCACACCAAGGCATGCCATGGAAGGTAAGCTTTGTTAAAACTCAAGCTCAGAGGGCACCGAGCCCCATCTTGGGTGCCACCGATCAAAGCTCACTAGCACGCCATCGCAGAACAAACGCTGGGAAGATTCTAACACATGATTGTAGTCGAAAGTTGTACGGAAACTGACGAAGAAATCAGCCGGTGGCGGACAGACTTCGACGAGCAAGTCAGTTATTTGGATGTAGTCGCAATGGCAAGAGCTTTGACAAGGTCGTCCGGCGAGACGGGAGGCCAGTCGCCGTTGATGGTTACCATCAGCACTTTGCTGGCAAACTGGTCGTCAAGTGCCGCCATGCCACTGTTGAGCGACAGCACGCAGCACCCGAAGGCGGGACGGACCTCAGGATCTCTGGCTTGGAGATCCATGTTGACCGGCGACATGATAGTGCGCTTGAGTACAGGGAGTGCAGGAGGGGGATTCGGGGGAACTGGAGTAGGAATTGAGATTCCAAAGGTGGGGGAGGGGCGGGAGATTGGGGATGAAAAGGTAGCGTGAATTTTGAACAAGCGCCAATATGCTCTCGGCGTGCAAGCGCACGAAATCACCGGTGGCTCCCACATGTCGGCCTAGGAGTCCCTATTCTTTCTTTTTTGATAGCCCGGCCTTTTTTTGAGGATCGTTTGAGAGCCCGGCCTTAGAGTCATAATTGACCTATTTGGCATTGTGTTACTACTCGGCCCATATTCAATGACACCTCACTCTCCCAAACAAGTGTACATCGTCGAAAAGACACTGAGCTCAAATTATAACTTAAAAAAGGGAGCTATACTCTAAACACTTGAGAATGGTGATGCCCTCATTTAGCCCACTAGCAGTTCAAGACAATAAACAATTCGAAACAATGATATATACAACATTCAAACACTGACTAGTGACTACTACTGAGATAAACAACAAGACATGATAGTTCATAAGAAGCCTTGCTACACCACCAAAACGCACCCATCTGCAATGCTCAGACTCTCGTGATCTAGATGAGAATGCCATTCTAAATAGAGGCAACTATTACATAGTAAGAGTGACATAGACGAGGATGACCAAATGACAAGGAATATGCATAACAAAAGAGAGAACTACCCATCCAGAACAAGAAGCAAAGACAACAAGTCATTCGAAGAGGGATGATCCAACACCATCATAATCTGTAGCCCCAGTTCAGCCACCAGTGACCCTGAGACACCAGTACTCCACCCTTTCGATGCAACAGCCCAATTACCTATCAACCTGAAGGCTTGAACCACATCACTGCCTGTCGGACTCGACACTTCCAAGGATAAAAGTTAATCCAGATGCCTTTGTCATTCTCACCTTCTTTTGGCTGCAGGCTGTCTCGTTGACAATCAGGGGAGGTTGCTCCCAAACTCCTAGGGCTCATCATGTAGACACAGTTTCCCACAGCAAATAGAGCCTCTGTGCCATCAAGGTCCTTGCCAACGGTGATCTCCTGGTTAATCGGATAATTGAGTCCAAGAAACAGAGAGTGTGAACCAAGGCTATTTACCCGCCTCCCACTCAAAAATCCTGAAGGCCCCAACAAGCTGGTATCCTGCTCATAGACGTAACATCCACTGTCCGGATACTCACGTATTTCACGGTTCTTGCATACAGTGGGGTTTTTGCAATATAACTTTTCTGACTCATGTGTCCGAATGATCATCAGTCTTTTGCCATCGTCTGATCGAGTGAGGAACCAGTTGTGCTTCCCTATTTTTGGCAAAGGTGGTGTGATTACAAAGCACAGTAACTGTAGGGACACTGCATCATATCAAAAAGGACATGCATTGTTAATGTAAGATTAGTGTTGTTCAGAGTATGAGTAGGATAATGCAAGAAACAACATTGATATGTCTCTGTTGGAACTGGGAGGACAATACAGGGAAATGTATACTGGGTTCAAAAATATAGAAGTGCCATGCATCGTTATACTCATGTTATCTCACAATCGATTCTTCACAGGAAACTACCATGTCATGCATGTTATGTAATCATGTTCTATGCTCACAAACAAATTCTTGAAGGAAACTAACAGACCATGCATTGTTATATACTCATGTTCTGTGGGCAAATTTTTTGTGAGCATATTATTCTAGCCATTGATTGCTGAAGGGCGAACATAGGTATGTACACATGGTAAGCATTACAGGATTTCACTACTTCAAAATATAGAGTTCTCCATATGCACATTTACTTCCCTAATGTATGGTTAGATGAAACCAATCGTGTGATGCATGTTTCTACATCATGAAAATGAGGAAACTAACATGGCCATTGATACACACTCATATTTAGTAGTACATAGATTACTATAAAATAAGGAGAATATCAATATCTTCCTAACCGTTTGATTATTCAGGGGTACAAATTGGCTTTAATGACATGGTCACAATCGCATGAATTAACTCATTCCAAATATAGCCGATTTACGACGTCTCTAATACATTGCCATAGTTCTACACAAATTCTGCTCAAACAGGGATATGTCAATCATCACAAAAAGTTCAAACAATTTCATGGAGTCATCATTAACATCACACGGAAACAACTTACATGTGCCGTCCCAGCAATACGTGGTGCCATCTACTTTATCGATCGCCTAGATGATGCATTATGTTCAATAGCATCACAGAAGTGTCTATCAGCTTTGACGTCGATCCACTGCAAGTTGAGTTGTCTCTAGCTAAAGAAGGCACCGCGGAAAGATAGGTGAGTCCCTTGTCAAACAAGGCAATTAGCTTGAAGTATGCGTAATCCGCATGTCGTGTGGGCACTTGGCAGATTACAATCTTCTGCAAAACAAGGTGCGTCCAACTGATGACGTAATCTAGATGACTTGGACCATGGCGGTAAAACTCTATATCATCCAACGGAGGAAGGATAATCTCATGGGAGGTCTGGAAGTTCACGAGCACCAACCTTTTCCCGTCTTCTCTGATGGCGTCATCCTGTGGGAGTTCATGCCGACCCAGTACATACCTGCAAGAAGTTTCGGGCGATGGTGATCGGATCGAGGTCGAGGGAAATGATGTACGGTGACCCACTACATACCTACAAAGAAGTTTCGGCTAATGGAGGTCGGATTGAAGTCGAGGGGCATCATGTACGCCTCCGTATCATGGTGAGAAAAACTCGCAAGACTAGATAGCAGCAAGCAAGGTGTCTTGAAAAGCTTAGGCCTCGCTTCGACGTTGGCCGTGTGCATGCCCCTCGAGCATGCAGCCAGCCGCAGGGCGGTCAACATATCCATACATGAACAACAGAGGTCGAGGATGTCACTAGGGAGATTGCTCCAATCATGGCTCATATGGATGTTGCGTGGTTCGTGTTCGGCCATGGTGGAGTTTGGAAGGTGGAGTTTTGGGGGGCTTGAATTACGGGGGAGAAGGCTCTCGGTGCTGGAGCGGCTAGCGAGGGAATAGTGGTACTGGGGGGAGGTGAGCGAGGCGAGGGTACGCGGGGGCACAGTGAGATGATGAAGAGTGACCTCAGGATCTCCAGCGAGACGGAGATGGAGATGGAGTGGTGCTAGGGGAGAGGGATACGAGGCAAGGCATGCTATACAACAGCGGTGACAGTCACTACACAGTGCATAAGGTGAGGCTGACTTCGGTAACCCAGACACACCGCCTGGACTGGTGTCAACTCGGGCGCAGGGTCTTGTCACTTCATTGTGAGGACCGGATGAATGCAGTTAATAATTGAGGTCAGTCGACCAGGATCTTATGACTCTTTTCCCTTTCAAACTTAATAGATTAGAGGATTCTAGCGATCCAGGCGAGTAAAATGAAGCAGACGTGGCAGCCGCAGGCACTGATCCAATACCTTTCGTTCTCTTTAGCACTCATTTCTAATTCCTTTAGCTTGGATCTTTTGAATCTGGATAGTTAGGTGGCACCCATTCCGCAGTGGGCCGATGTCACACTGTCGCTTCAATAGCTAGCGGGTAATAATCAGAAAGTGAATCATCAACCACTCATTTAGAAGCCGCTCATGCAACAACGTTTAAGTAAATCCTTCCGCCCTTATTTTCTTTAGTTGGATTGTGCTCCAGAGAATGGAATAGTAACACGCGCTCCCGAGAGGCGGCATTAGTTTATGGTTCGAAAGCACGAGTCACTCCATCCAGCTAGACTTGCATTGATATAGACGATTTGAGCCTTTGAATTTACTTACTACAAAACAAGCTATGTTCTCCTATATATTTCCTTCCTGCCCGGCCCGGAAATAGAACCCAGCCCCCTTTCTGATCCATTCATTTCTGCAAGCAAGCGGGATCCAGAGCTAAGCCCCCCTCCTATTCGAAGCTGGGTGTGGCCTCGCCCTTTTGCTCTTCCTTCGGTTTGGCTCCACGAAGGCGCCGCCTAGACTAGGAGCCCCACTCAACCATATGAATCTTGATCTCTAGCCTTACCCAAGTTGCTTTCCACTCAAATCTTCTTTCCACCAAATCCAAATCCTGTGAGAGAGAGTTGAGTGTTGGGGAGACTATCATTTGAAGCACAAGAGCAAGGAGTTCATCATCAACACACCATTTGTTACTTCTTGGAGAGTGGTGTCTCCTAGATTGGCTAGGTGTCACTTGGGAGCCTCCGACAAGATTGTGGAGTTGAACCAAGGAGTTTGTAAGGGCAAGGAGATCGCCTACTTTGTGAAGATCTACCGCTAGTGAGGCAAGTCCTTCGTGGGCGACGGCCGTAATGGAATAGACAAGGTTGCTTCTTCGTGGACCCTTCGTGGGTGGAGCCCTCCGTGGACTCGCGCAACCGTTACCCTCCGTGGGTTGAAGTCTCCATCAACGTGGATGTACGATAGCACCACCTATCGGAACCACGACAAAAACATCCGTGTCTCCAATTACGTTTGAATACTCCAAACCCTTCTCTTTACATTCTTGCAAGTTGCATGCTTTACTTTCCGCTGCTCATATACTCATTGCATGCTTGCTTGATATGTATTGTGTTTGTTAAACTTGTGCTTAAACTCCACTTAAACTTAAGAATATTAAATACTGCAACTTTTGGCACTTACTGTCTAATCACCCCCCTCTAGACACCTCTTCTCGATCCTTTCAATTGGTATTAGAGCTTTGGTCTCCATTGCCTTGGTTTAAACACCATTGGAGGAAGATGGATGTGTCTACTTTGGGGAGTCTTAGACATAGAGCGCCTATTCTTGATGGAGAGTATTTTCATGAGTGGAAAAATGAAATGCTTGAGATTTTCAATGAATATCATTTGAACAAGTACATTACTAGCCCTTGTGCACCTCATGTTAATCCTTTGCACCCTACCCTAGATGAAGATATTGACATGATTCGCAATCTTAGAACTGTTGAGCTCATCATTAGAGGCTTGCCTAGAAACTTGATTAGATGTTTGCCTACTCTCAAGTGTGCCTACACCATATGGATATTTCTTGAGGAACGATTTCCAGATTATTCCTTGAAAAATTTAGACGAAATTCTCCATAAGTCTATTTCCTTGAGTAAGATGAACTCTAGTGATCCTAGCTTTGGTGATTGTCTATTTGAGCTTACCAATCTCATGCGTGCTAAAGGAAATGTTGGAATCATTAGCGATATCATATCCGAAGCTATTAGAATTCATAAAGGTAACCATTGTGATGATCATTTATCTAATGAATTACCCTCTCTAGGAATTGATCAATCACAAGATGATGTTGAACATGGATACTATGATGAAGATGATGATAGTGACTATGATCTTGATGATGCAATGAGGCATTTTGGTCTTATGGCAAATCTTCGCGGCTACATGGCTGGAGGAAAGGAATGGGTCCTTGATAGTGGATGTACTGATCATATGACCGGAGATAAAGATATGTTCCGTGAGCTTGCTGAAAACGACGGCCCTCGAAAATATGTCACTTTTGGTGATAATTCAAAGGGTAAGGTGGTTGGCCTTGGTAAGGTGGCCATCTCACATGATAGCTCCATACAAAATGTCATGCTCGTTGAATCCCTTGGATACAATTTACTTTTAGTTTCCAGACTTGCGGATTTCGGTTTCAATGTCTTATTCACTGAAGCAGATTGCCAAGTGTTTCGTAGAGACAATCATAAAATGGTCTTTACCGGTATACGTAGAGGAGATCTTTACATTGTTGATTTCACTAAAAAGGCTCAACCTAGAACTTGCTTAATTACCAAATCTTCTAAAGGCTGGTTGTGGCATAGAAGACTAGGTCATGTTGGTATGTGAAATCTTGATAAGCTTATTAAAGGTGATCATATCCTTGGAATAAAAGATGTCATATTTGACAAGGATATACTTTGTAGTGCTAGTCAAGCAGGGAAACAAGTTGGAGGAAGTCACCGCGCGAAGAACATCATGACCACAAGAAGACCACTCGAGCTACTTCACATGGATCTCTTTGGTCCAAATGCCTACAAGAGTCTCGGTGGTAACTCATTTGGTCTAGTCATAGTTGATGATTTTTCAAGATTTACGTGGGTGTTCTTTCTTGATGACAAATCGCAGGTCCCAAAGATCTTCAAAAACTTCGCTAGGAAGGCCCAAAATCAGTTTGACGTGAAGATCAAGAAGGTTCGGAGCAACAACGGAACGGAGTTCAAGAATGCAAATGTGGACACCTTTCTTGATGAAGAAGGGATTTCACACGAGTTCTCGGCTACGTACACAACTCAACAAAATGGAGTTGTTGAAAGGAAGAACCGGACTCTTATCGAGATGGCAAGAACGATGCTTGATGAGTACAAAACACCAAAGCACTTTTGGGCGGAAGCGGTTGAGACAGCTTGTCATGCAACAAATCGCTTGTATCTTCACAAGCTACTCGGCAAGACGGCACATGAGCTCCTCACCGGTAACAAACCCCAAGTTGGATACTTTCGAGTATTCGGCTCAAAGTGCTACATTCTTGATAAGCATCGTCGTTCTAAATTTGCTCCTAAATCTCATGAAGGTTTCCTACTTAGTTATGGATCAAACTCTCACACTTACCGTGTCTACAACAATTTCACCCGAAAGGTTGAAGAGACGGTAGATGTGAAGTTTGATGAATCTAACGGCTCGCAAGTAGAGTAATTGCCAATTGATGTAGGAGACAAAGACCCTTCGGAAGCAATTCAAGACTTGTCCATTGGCAAGATTCGTCCAACGGAAGTGAAGGAGAGTACCTCGTCCGTCCAAGTGGAAGCTTCTACCTCACGACAAGGTGAACCAGGAGTTGATACGGAAGCATCCACAAGTGGGACACGCCAAGATGAAGAAAATGAGGAAGCGCACCAAGATGAACATCAACAACCTCCTTCTCCACCACGACAAGAGAACGACAACGTCAACAATGAAGAAGGCCAAGAAGAAGCACAAGATGAAGAGGATGTTCCACCCCGACCCAAGCAAAAGCATTCACGAGTTCGAGCAAGAATTGCTAAGGATCATCCTGTCGAGCAAATCTACAATGATATCCAAACCGGGAGAATCACTCGCTCTAAAACTCGTTTAGCTAACTTTTGTGAACATTACTCATTCATCTCTAGCATTGAACCTATGAAGGTTGAAGAAGCATTGGAGGATCCGGACTGGATAAACGCTATGCATGAAGAGCTACACAACTTTGAGAGAAATCAAGTGTGGACATTGGTCGAGAAGCCCGACAACAACCACAACATCATTGGTACCAAATGGGTGTTTCGCAACAAGCAAGATGAAGATGGACAAGTGGTTCGCAAAAAAGCACGTCTCGTCGCCCAAGGCTACACACAAGTTGAAGGTATGGACTATGGTGAGACATATGCTCCCGTTGCTAGACTTGAGTCAATTCGCATCTTACTTGCTTATGCTAATCACCATGATATCACCTTGTACCAAATGGACATTAAAAGTGCTTTTCTAAATGGCAAAATTGAGGAAGAAGTTTATGTTAAGCAACCTCCCGGCTTCGTCAATCCTAAGAAACCTAATCATGTTTACAAACTTCACAAAGCCCTTTATGGTCTTAAACAAGCTCCTAGAGCATGGTATAAATGCTTGACCAAGTTCCTTATTGAAAAAGGCTTTGAAATTGGTAAAATTGATTCTACTCTTTTTACTAAAAGGGTTAATGGAGAACTATTTGTGTGCCAAATTTATGTTGATGATATCATATTTGGTTCAACTAACCCTCATTTTAGTGAGAAGTTTGGAAAGCTAATGTCGAAAAAGTTTGAGATGTCTATGATGAGTGAACTCAAATTCTTTCTCGGTTTGCAAATCAAGCAAACTAAGGAAGGTACCTTTGTCTCTCAAACGAAGTACACCAAGGAATTATTCAAGAAGTTCAATATGCAAGAATGCAAAGGTATGACTACACCCATGCCTACTAGTGGACATCTTGATTTGACCAAAGATGGTGAACCGGTTGATCAAAAGGTTTATCACTCTATGATTGGTTTATTTTTATATCTATGTGCCTCTCATCCCGATATTATGCTAAGTGTGTGCATGTGTGCGCGATATCAAGCTGCTCCTAAAGAGTGTCATCTTAAGGCTGTGAAAAGGATAGTGAGATACCTAATCCATACACCAAATTTTGGCATTTGGTATCCCAAGAGGTCCTCTTTTGATCTTGTTGGCTACTCTGATTCGGACTATGCCGGAGACAAGGTTGATAGAAAATCCACTTCGGGTACTTGTCAATTCCTTGGTAGATCTCTTGTGTCTTCGTCTTCCAAGAAACAAAACTCGGTATCCTTATCCACCGCCGAAGCGGAATACATTGCCGCTGGTTCATGTTGTGCTCAATTACTTTAGATGACCCAAACTCTTAAAGATTATGGGATATATGTGAAACATGTTCCATTGCTATGTGACAATGGAAGTGCTATTAAGATTGCTCACAATCCCGTGCAACATTCTCGAACTAAGAATATTGAAGTTCGTCATCATTTCATTCGAGATCATGTTGCAAAAGGGGACATTAACCTTAATCATGTTCGCACCGATAAGCAATTGGCGGATATATTCACTAAACCACTTGATGAGAAAGTGTTTTGCAGGTTGAGAGGTGAATTGAACATCATTGATGCTTCAAACTTGGAGTAGGAACTCCATTTGATACATGCGGGGCATGAGCCTATGACTAATCCTCGATATTTCTCTTATGATGATATTCATATGTCTTGGATATATTTGTACCTTGCATGGTATCTAACCCATGTAGGTACTTGGATGAATCTAAATCTATGAGATTTCCACACACTCACATCTTGAGCAATTTCTACATCACCAAGTCTCTACACAATGGTGGTTGAAGACAAGGAAGCACGAAATCATTCAAACATATCCTTTGGCAAATTCTATGTTGAGTCTCATGATTGTCATTTTGGATACACAAGTGCTCTTCCTTGCAAAGCTAACCCATGTAGGTAGATGAACTCAAACTCCAAGTGGTGCTCCCAACTCTTGATGAACTACATCAACCTTGAGCAACCCACACAAGTTCAACTACATGATCAAGATCAACACCACCACCCAAGGTATGTTATTCCATCTTAGAGAAGCTTTACTCCAAGTCATGAGCCAAAGCAACTCGACAAGATGTGAATACATCAAGATGCTTAAACGAAAATGGTAACCCCATTTTGAGCTTAAACGATGAGTATGACCTATGATCAAGTGCTCTCACTTGACTCCTAAGTCAATATACTCTAACATAGGTGACTTTGTCACCGACCATTTCTAGATGAAGTTCTCTAGTGTTTCTCCATGCTTTTGCATTTTCATATTTGTTTCCCCTTTTCAAAAAAAACTTCATCTAGAACTTTTAGTTTTTTTCTTTCCTTTTTGTTCTGCATTTTCTGCATCCAATTCATTGCAAATCTTTCAGTAAATTTCTTGCATATCCTTGTGAGATCTTACTTGTCTAGTGAGCTGAGGTGACAAGTGGTTTCACTCTGATGAACTCGGTCACACCGGTTTGTTCTCTTCGGCCCAACCGAAATCTTTCGGTGCAACCGAAGCACACAACTCGGAGTCACCGATTCCATCATAGGAAAACCAACTTGCCACTTATTCCTGATTTCTGTTTGCTCTAGCTCCACTCAATGATTCTTGTCCTCTACCAGCATCATATTAGACATGCTGCTTTGCTCTGTGACTCGAGGACCAACCCATTTGTATCACATGTCCAGAAGATCCCTTCTTGGAAATTGATGTCAAAGGGGGAGAGAGATCACATCAAAGCTTAATCCTTCCTATAGGGGGAGAAAGAGAGAATACTCAGGGGAGAGAGTTTCTCAACTAGGAGAAAGTAAAATCATCGAAGACCCCAGATGCTTGGTGTTCAAGAGGAGAGATTTCACATGTCTTTAAGAGGGGAAAGACATGTTTGGTTGCTTGCTTTAGCTCAAGCTCTTTTGTTTCCTTTTTTGTTGCTCTGATTTTCTGTTCCCTATCTTCTCCCAATATCCCATGCAGATTCAGGGGGAGCAAGACATCTAAGGGAAGGAAATCTCTGATTTTATTGCATATCTTTACCTTTGGGGACATGTCTATATCCAATGTGGTACTTAGTACTCACTCTACATGTCATCCCAGTCTTGGTTCTCTTGTGGTTTCTCTTGCTTGCTCTGGTCAGTAGGTCTATCTGTGTTATTTAACCTTGTTTGCGCAGGTTCATCCCATCCTAAGCCAACTCAAGACCACAAGGTAAGTATATGCATCACAGTCATGTGAATGAGAAGTTCTTGCTGATGTACATACTGTTTGCAAGAAGGACTCATGACCATGAAGGTACATTTCTCACATTCACATCATTTGCTCTGATGCATATAGCCAAGATACATGTAACACATTTCTTACTCTGTCATGTTTACGCATTCGCATGCTCCTATATTCAATATTCACATGATTGCATACATGTAGGGGGAGCCTATGCATGTTACATGTCTTTCCAAAGCTTTACTTGCTATTCTCTATATCTTTATCTAAAGCTTCGATGTATGTTGTCATCAATTACCAAAAAGGGGGAGATTGAAAGCACAAGTGCTCCCTGGGTGGTTTTGGTAATTAATGTCAACATATCTCTTGTTGGACTAACACTTTTACCTAGTATGTTTCAGATAAGTTCAACAATGGAGTGTCATGGACTAGAGGATGTGGAACCCCTTCAAGATGCTAAGGACAAAGTATTGGCTCAAGCTTCAAGATCAAGACTCTACATTTTCTATTTTAGTGATCCAAGATCACATTGAGTCTATAGGAAAAGCCAATACTATCAAGAGGGGATGAGGTGTTGCTTAATGGCTTGCTTGCTCAAAGTGCTTAGTGATATGCTCCAAAACCCTCAACTACCTTCCCACATCCACATACGACCTAAACCAAAAGTCAAACTCAACCCCACCGATTCTATCTATCCGGCGCCACCGAGTTTCAGATGTCATAGCCACTACCACAAACCCTAGCAAATCGGTTTCACCAATAGGGATCTCGGTCTCACCGAGATGAGATTGTAATCTCTCTGTGTATGTCCATTACCAAAATCGGTCTCATCGAGTTTGAGCAATCGGTACTACCGAGATTACAATGCAAACCCTCTGGTTAGCTTATTACCAAAATCGGTCCCACCGAGTTTGTGTAATCGGTCCCACCGAGTTTGCTTGACCAACTCTCTAGTTAGCTTATTACCAAAATCGGTCCCACCGATTTTGTGTAATCGGACACACCGAGATTACGTTATTCCCTAACCCTAACCATATCGGTCCTACCGAGTTGCATCTCAGTCCCACCGAAAATCCTAACGGTCACTAGGTTTGCTGAATCGGTCCGACCAAGTTTAACCATTCGGTCCCACCGAGTTTGGCAAATTGTGTGTAACGGTTAGATTTTGTGTGGAGGCTATATATACCCCTCCACCCACTCTTCATTCGTGGAGAGAGCCATCAGAACATACCTACACTTCCAATACACATTTTCGGAGAGAGAACCACCTACACTTGTGTTGAGGTCAAGATATTCCATTCCAACCATATGAATCTTGATCTCTAGCATTCCCCAAGTTGCTTTCCACTCAAATATTCTTTCCACCAAATCCAAATCCCATGAGAGAGAGTTGAGTGTTGGGGAGACTATTATTTGAAGCACAAGAGCAAGGAGTTCATCATCAACACACCATTTGTTACTTCTTGGAGAGTGGTGTCTCCTCGATTGGCTAGGTGTCACTTGGGAGCCTCCGACAAGATTGTGGTGTTGAACCAAGGAGTTTGTAAGGGCAAGGAGATCGCCTACTTCGTGAAGATCTACCGCTAGTGAGGCAAGTCCTTCGTGGGCGACGGCCGTGATGGAATAGACAAAGTTGCTTCTTCGTGGACCCTTCGTGGGTGGAGCCCTCCGTGGACTTGCGCAACCGTTACCCTCCGTGGGTGAAGTCTCCATCGACATGGATGTACGATAGCACCACCTATCGGAACCACGACAAAAACATCCGTGTCTCCAATTGCGTTTGAATACTCCAAACCCTTCTCTTTACATTCTTGCAAGTTGCATGCTTTACTTTCCGCTGCTCATATACTCATTGCATGCTTGCTTGATATGTATTGTGTTTGTTAAACTTGTGCTTAAACTCCACTTAAACTTAAGAATATTAAATACAACAACTTTTGGCACTTAGTGTCTAATCACCCCCCTCTAGGCACCTCTTCTCGATCCTTTCACTTTCTTCCGCCCTCACGTTCACTCAATTTGCATGCGCTGTATTAATTGACCATCAATGAAGTGAACGACTTTACACGTGTCAAATTATCACATGGGGTGGATCTTGGTACCAAATTGCGCCCGCCCGTGTACCCGCGTGTGCGTGCGAGGGAATGAGTGCGTGCGTGGCATGCGTGCACATCTTCGCTTCGTGCATGTACTGCCAGCATGGCTCAGGGAGGACGAGTACATTCTTCTGGAACCAGCAGCACGTCACTGTGATCAATCCACGCAAGGAGGTCACGACAATGCCTCCACATGTGCCACGTGGCTTCATGAACTGTAAGAGAGACACTGTGTAGCGTGCCATTGGTATTCTAATTTACGTGTTTTGCACATACTCGAAGTACTAGTAAGGTGCACGTGCATTGCACGCATTAGATTTTGCAACCAGATTATGAATAAATACCACACTATAGCATGTAAGCTCTGAGTCATATATGCCTGATGTAGCCCTTCGTTTAATTCTTGTAGTTCATCTCATTCAAAATCAATTAGTTTTTATAAAAAAGCTAAGAACTCGGGAATAGGAAAAACATGGGATTATAGTGGAATGTCGTCTTGAATCCTACAGGATTGTGCGAGTGTTTGATTGTGCATAGAAAAAATGCAAAATTCTTTCAAAGAGGTTTGAGTGGATGGGATGTTTCCTATGAAATCTAGTGCAAATGAATCATATGAAAAAATTCCTATGGTTTACAATCCTACGAATCAAACAACCAAGATAGGAAAAATTCCTAATGATTAGAATCCTCCAAAATTCCTTTGAGAATCCTTTGAATCAAAGAAGCCCTTGATCTATTTTATGATTCATGGAATTGTGCGTTGTAAAGCATAAAGTAAAAACAAATAATGGCAATTCAACTAGAAAAAAAGTTTGGGCAGTTATGATATGGAAGATTCTAGAACAAAAGAGAACCATTGTTGTTTTGAGGTTTGTGCATTATGCTTAAGTTCAACCATGGAGTCTGCTAGATTGTACATGTGGCAAAATCCGGTGGGGGGGCTAGAAGATGGTGCGAGGGGCTGAGTGGAGGGAGACTATGAAGGAATGCACAAGTGCGAGATCAATATTTAGAGAGAGGGGGCGAACACGTGCGCTGTTGCGCGCAGTGGCGGAGCCATGAAAAATAAATGATCTAGGGGGCCAAGCATTGCTAATCCTTTACGAGGAGGGTCAATTCATGAACTTAAACAATTTTTAGCAGCAAGTGTCTAATTAATACATTCATATTAGCCTTGATATATAGTGATGTTAGGGGGGAGGGGGCAGGGCCCTTACTGCCCCCTGTCTTCACCATTGTGCACGCGTCTGAGAGATGAAGCGGAAGGCATGGATGATGAGAGGGGGACGTTGGATATATAATTAATGTGGGTGTATTAGCTATATATGTTTATCCTATATAGAGAGGTATAGATTGATCGATGTGGACGTGGGAAAGAGGGTGAGACCTCACTGGATATATCGATTGATCGGTTTGTGTGGAAAACTATGAAAGACCTAGCTATATACACACATACATAGAGGAACATCGATCGTTGCGCATGCACGTGTGAGAGACGAATGCCCGATATGATGGAGAGGGGGATGTGTGTGGGTGTGTGTAACACCCCGGATGTAACTTTCCCTATTTGTACTCCAACTCTTGCCGTTTCCGGCGTTAAGTTATATTTATTTTCTCGGCTTCGGGTTTTGTCTTCGGGTGTGGTTGTCGTTGTCATGCATCTCATATCATGTCATCATGTGCATTGCATTTGCATACGTGTTCATCCCATGCATTCGAGCATTTTCCCCGTTGTCCGTTTTGCATTCCGGCGCTTCGTTCTCCTCCGGTGGCCATTTCTAGCTTTCTTTCGTGTGTGGGGATTAAACATTTCCGGATTGGACCGAGACTTTCCAAGCGGCCTTGGTTTACTACCGGTAGACCGTCTGTCAAGTTTCGTACCATTTGGACTTCGTTTGATACTCCAACGGTTAACCGAGGGACCGAAAAGGCCTCGTGTGTGTTGCAGCCCAACACCCCTCCAATTTGGCCCAAAACCCACCAAACTCTGCTCCATCACCTAGAGCGTTCGATCACGATCGTGTGGCCGAAAACCGCACCTCATTTGGACTCTCCTAGCTCCCCCTATGCCTACATATACACCCCTCCAAAAATTCGCGGTGCAATCCACCCCTAACCCTAATCTCTCCTTCCTCCGCGCGCCGGACACGTCCGCCGCCGCCCCCTCGCCCTCTCCCGCCGCGCCACGTGGCAGCCGCCTCACTCCACCGCCGCCGGCCCGCCCGGCCCAGGCGAGGCCCCGCGGGCCCGAGCTCCGCGCCGCCTGACCCAGCCGCCTTCTCCGACGCCGGCCGCCGCCCCGCCGCCGCTCGCCGCCTCCTCCGCCTCGCCCGACGACGCCGGCTGCCACCTCGCCGCGACCACCGCCGCCTCCACGCCGCCCGACGCGCTCCGGCGCCGCGAGCCGCCGCGCGCCACCGGCCGGCTCCGCCGCCCTCTCCGACCTCCTCCTCTCCTACCCCGGCGACCCCCTCCATCTCCGGCCACCACTGCCATCGCCGGCCGACGAACCTCGAACGGCGCGCTCAGTGAACAGTAATTTCAGATCTGAGATCTGGAATTTTGAGGGTTGACTTTCTCCTCTGAACCCTAATTTTTTATGCAATCTTTGACCAGTGATATCTCCGCATTCGTAGCTCCGATTTGGGCGTATAGCGTATCAAAATGTTCATCTCGAAGAGTACATCATTTCATTCCATTGAATCATTTTCATTTGAGTGCATCTTGATGCCCAAAATGCTGTTAGAAGGAGGCTTCGTGAGTTAATTGTCAGATCTGCTAGTTCATGTTAGACTTTTGTCATTTTTGCCATGATTGTTGTGTGCATGATATGCCTGTGAGTCCTACATATATTTTGTTAAGGATTTTGTTATCTTTCCAGAGGTGCAACCCATGCATTTTTGTGATGTGTGTGGTGACTTGTGCAAGCTTGCAAAGTGAGGCACCCGGTAATTCTGTTTTCAGGGACTTAGTAGTTTTCACTAAGTCTGGGATTATTTAGTTCATGATGCCATATGTTCTTGTTGTTTCCTAGTGATCCGTGCCTCTTTTGAGGATGATCAGTAAAGGAGTTTTGTTAATCTTGTTATGCTCTATCCATCCATGTCTTTACTTGCAATTATGGAGCACCCTAGCTTGAGTCAATCGAGCTCTACTTTTGCTTCGTTGTGAATCTGGGCAGATCGTCAACTTGTTTGCGATTTTGCCGATGTTATTGTAGTTGATCCGTGCATGCTATGCCATTGTTCCTGCCATTTCTAGCTTGTATTTTGTGCTTTCTTTATGGGTGAATGCTTGTCTTTCCATGACTTGCACCGTGGTGAGTGCATCGAGCTCGTAAACATGCCTTCGTGAGTTATGTTTCAGCATGTCCCAGTTTTCACGAAGTCTGAAAACTGATTATGTTTTTGCTATGTTCGTGTGCTTGTTAGTATTTTTTGTGACCCCTTTTGGCTCAAGGTCACTAAGGGACTTTTGTTAAGTTTGTTGAGTAGCTCCATTCCATGTCTTTCCTTGTCATGTTCAGGTCCTGTAGCATGTTGTTTTGTTTCTCCGAAGAGGGCTATATGATCTGAAATTTCAGACAAGTGTTAATTTCACTAAGTCTGAAATCTGTTTTGCATTTGCGTTTTTGCCATGCTCGTTTGAACCTCATAATGGATGAATTGGCCGTGGCTCAGTGCTAGATTTTTGTTAAGCATCTTGTGTGCATCCCTGCCATGTATTTTGTTGTCATGTTTGGTGGCTGTAGCATGTTCATCTCATTGCGTTTAGATGCCTACTTGCTGTAAATTGAAGACCGGTGTCATTTTTGAATCGCTTGCCATTTCCAAACCGTAACTCCGATTCCGGCGTTCTTTATATCGTTTTCAAGAGATTTCATCTCATCTTTCCAGTGGCACCCTTGGAATTCCAAGTTGAGGCCAGGTTCATGCATTTCCTGCCATATCTTGCATTTTATATCCCGCATAGCATATCGTCATTTCATCATATTGCTTGGTCTTGCACGTGGTTGATTGTATCCTTGTTACTTGTTTGTCTTGTTTGGGTAGAGCCAGGAGACGAGTTCGCTAACGAGGAGCCCGTTGAGTTTGCTCTTGAGGATCCAGTCAACTCTGACAACTGTGCAGGCAAGATGATCATACCCTCGAAATCACTACTATCTTTGTTATGCTAGTTTGCTCGCTCTTTGCTATGCCAATGCTACGATGCCTACCATTTGCTTGTCAGCCTCCCAATTGCCATGTCAAACCTCTAACCCACCTTGTCCTAGCAAACCGTTGATTGACTATGTTACCGCTTTGCTCAGCCCCATCTTATAGCGTTGCTAGTTGCAGGTGAAGATTGGAGGCCGTTCCTTGTTGGAACATTTATTTACTTGTTGGGATATCATTACATTGCTATGTTATCTTAATGCATCTATATACTTGGTAAAGGGTGGAAGGCTCGGCCTCTTGCCTAGTGTTTTGTTCCACTCTTGCCGCCCTAGTTTTCGTCATATCGGTGTTATGTTCCCGGATTTTTGCGTCCCTTACGCGGTTGGGTTATAATGGGAACCCCTTGATAGTTCACCTTGATTAAAGCTTTTCCAGCAATGCCCAACATTGGTCTTACCATTTGCCACCTAGCCTTTTCTTTCCCTTGGGTTCTGCAGACTCAAGGGCCATCTTATTTTAACCCCCCCCGGGCCAGTGCTCCTCTGAGTGTTGGTCCAAACTAGAGCCCCTTGCAGCGCCACCTCGGGGAAACTCGAGGGCTGGTTTTAGTTGTACGATTGCTTATCTGAGTGTGCCCTGAGAAAGAGATATGTGCAGCTCCTATCGGGATTTGTCGGCACATTCAGGCGGTGTTGCTGGTCTTGTTTTAACCTGTCGAAGTGTCTTGAGTTACCGAGATACCGAGTCTGATCGGAACGTCTTGGGAGGAGGTCTATTCCTTCGTTGACCGTGAGAGCTTGTCATGGGCTAAGTTGGGACTCCCCTGCAGGGATTGAACTTTCGAAAGCCGTGCCCGCGGTTATGGGCAGATGGGAATTTGTTAATGTCCGGTTGTAGATAACTTGAACCTTAATTAATTAAAATGAATCAACTGAGTGTGTTGCCGTGATGGCCTCTTCTCGGCGGAGTCCGGGGAGTGGACACGGTATTGGAGTAATGTTTGCGCAGGTTGTTCTCTAGTTTCTCGCTCGCGCTTTGCCTCCTCTTCTCGCTCTCCTTTGCGTATAAGTTAGCCACCATACTTGCTAGTTGCTTGCTACAGCTCCACTCATATAATACCTTGCCGTACCTATAAGCTTAAATAGTCTTGATCGCGAGGGTGTGAGATTGCTGAGTCCCTGTGGCTCACATATACTATAACTCCAGATGCAGGTCCAGGTGTTTCCGCTCCAGGTGACGAGTACGAGCTCAAGTGGGAGTTCGACGAGGACTCTCAGCGTTACTATGTCTCTTTTCCTGATGATCAGTAGTGGTGCCTAGTTGGGGTTTGATCGGGACCGTGTCGCTTGTTGGGTTATTTTCTATTTTGGCGCCGTAGTCGGGCCATGAGTGTTTGGATGATGTATGTTATTTATGTACTCTGATGTGATGTGGAGAGTGTAAGCCAACTATGTATCCCCCTTTTATTCTATATGTTACATGGGATGTTGTGATGATTGCCTAACTTGCGACATTGCTTTCAATGCGGTTATGTCTCTAAGTCGTGCCTCGACACGTGGGATCTATAGCCGCATCGAGGGCGTTACAGTGTGTGCCTTCATGGGAGACCGGCCTGAAGAAAAAGATTGCATGCGTGCGATGGATAATGCCGACTGGTAGTGTGTGTGCATGCATGAACGAGAGAAAGTGGTACAATTATAAAGAGAAGACTACTGTGTGGGTGTAAAAGAATAGGTGAGGTCATAATCAATGTAAAGTTGAATTCAAATATTTGAATAAGAGATCCTGATGTTTGAAACCCATGCATGCATGAATATAACGGAGATCTGCGCGGTGTGGTTTGGAAATGAGCATGTTGTAATGTATACACATTGAACAAGGTCAGACTGATTTGAATTTGAGATACCGATGGCAGACATCATTTGGCCATGTCGCATCCGTGCATGGACACACTATTCTAATTGGAGATGATGGGCGGCTTTCGCATCACATATCTATATCTATACCCCTATAATATATATTATATTTTATATTTTTTTTATTGTGTGCAGTTAACTTTAACTTTGAAAGATGGTCGTTGGATGAGGCGAATCCGATGGTCCAAAGATGGCAAATTTGAGCACTACTGGCCGTTGGATATCATCTAGATTCCACCAGATTTCGCCACATGTATAATCTAGAAGACTCCATGGTTGAACTTAAGCATAATGCACAAACATCAAAACACAAGCACTTCTTATTTGTTCTAGAATCTTCTGTATCAGAATTGCCCAAATGTTTTTCTACATGATTTGCCATTATTTGTTTTTACTTTATGTCTTACGACGCACAATTCCATGAATCCTAAAATAGATTAGCTTTCTTATAAAAACTAGATGATTTTGAATGAAATGAACTATAAGAATTAAATGAACATCTACATCATGCATATATGACTCAAAGCTTGCATGCTATAATGTGGTATTTATTCATAATTTGGTTGCCAAATCTCATGCGTGCAATGCACGTGTACCTTACTCTAGTCTAAATGGTGTTTGTGTGTGTGTTGTGCGTGTTGAGGTGCAAATTGTCTTTTTTTGGTACACGTTAAGCTTGTTCTTTCGAAATTTCAAGCCGCACCTTGTTATGCCGAAAATTCAAGCTAGCGTCTCTGTCTATCATGCTGCGAAACTCCTGCCTCTTCAACACGTGCCTTGTTAGCCCGAAATATTTAAGATATACCTTTGTCTCATTGTGCTCCGACAACTCCTTCCATCTCAACCCGTGCCTTGCTATTCCGAAATTACAACGCGCGCGAAAACTCCCACCTCCTGTGAAATCCCGACACGCGAAATGCCTGTGGTACCCCTGAACCGAAAGAACCGCCTCAAATCGGTGGGGTACTTTCGTAACTTACCCCACATTTCGAACAAGCGTGTCTCTAAGCCATGGTTCCCCACTGCCATCCCATCCGCCCACCCATTCGTACACCGAAGCCGCGAAAACTCGCGACGAAACCCCACACCCTGCTCCGTCCACCACCCAGCCGGAGCCTCTTCCCCGACAACGTCATCCACAGCAACACCTAGACGTCCCTCATCCACCGTACCGGATGAGGATCCGTCATCGATTTCATCGTCCCGCCGGTTCAGCCACCCCGTCCTCCACCTCCAAGGAGCTGCCCCGATGTTCCCCTCGTCTTTCGCGCCACCTCCATTCCCACACCGCCGTCTTCACCTGCACCACCGGAAGAGCATCATCATCTCTGTTTCCTCGGATGAAGATGTGGCCTAATCGGCGCCACCAAAGAGGTTGTACACTAATCGCCGCATTTTCTTCTTGATTCGATCTCATGGTGCTGCCGGCGCTCGGTCCCGAACCGACACGGCGCGGCTCCATGCACGGCAGTGTCGTCGGCCACTTCCTCCATGATGTCGCTCCCTCGGCGGCGGCGTCCACATCAGTAGGAGCTGTTGCTGCTTTAGCTCTCGCTCGCGCTGCTGCTCTGCTCTTGCTCTCGGTCCCCTACCTGGTCTGCTCTTGCTATTGGTCTTGCTCGCGCTGCTGCTCTCGCTCTTGCTCTTGCTTGCAATGCTGCTCCGATTTAGCTACACTTCAGTCGACTGAATCAACTTTTGGGTCAGTCGATTTTCAGGGGGTGGGGGGGTCGCCGGGGTGAAGGAAGAACCAGCCGCTGCGGGGAGGGGGGTCGCCGGAGAGGTACCCTACTATCTATCTTAGGGTTCAGGATGGGGACGGTGGCGGGGCGTTGGCGGGGCGGTGGCGTGGGGATCGCCGAAGAAAAAGCTCGGCACGGGGGGGGGCTAGAGGGATGGCCGGGGCGGCGACGGATCGGCGGTGGGGAGTGTTTTCGGGGCGGGCGGGGCGGCGCACCGCCGGCCGCGGGCGGCAGGGGGCTGCTGTTTGGCCGGTGGTGGCTGGCGGCTTAGGGGGGTGGAGGTTGAAGATGAACCGCAGGCCCTTGATTTTGTATCCAACGGCTGCAAAATCGACTGACCAGAGATGAAAAAGTCAGTCGACCGACGTGTAGCCTCACCTTGCTAGTGCGTTCAGTTTCGATAGCAAAATTCAGTTTCGACAGTTAAGTTCAGTTTCGACAGTTAAGTTCAGTTTCGACAGTTAAATTCAGTTTTGACAGTTAAGTTCAGAGATGAGCGGCTGATGTATTTTACATCTAGCACTTTGTGGTTATGTATTTTACGTCATGTATTGGAGATGCTATTAGAATTCCACTCAGGTTAACGTTGTTCGTTGTCTCTCTTGTCTTGCTTCAGCCTCGGCGTCGTACAACTCACCGGAGCTGCTCCAACGATGAAACCCTCCATCACAGCGGAGCAGTACCTCGGGCTCCATGTCCAGACGCCTAAGATCTTCCCCTCCTCCGACAGCCAAGTCAGTCGGAGCATCCTCACCGGCCAACCCAATCACGCTGAGATCGATATGGCTTCGCCAAAGAGGTTGTACACTTGTTGCATCTCTTTTTTACTCTACATGTTATATATATTGTCTACTGAGCACTCGTAGTAACGGGAAATACGATTATTTTATCCTACTATATGAGAAGCAGTGAGGTACCAGGAAACTTAGCTATCCGTGATGGACTCTCTTGAACACCATCATTATTTATCTCTGCGCGATTGAGCTGTGCATTTGTCGATGGGCCTGGGAGTTGAGCTAGTATGGCAGTGGCATGTGTCCAAAGTAATAGAAGTAGCACAAAAACATTTTTTTAGTGTAGGATTTTCCTTGCTCAAGCCTGCCTACTAGAATCGCCAGTGCTTGAAAGGAAAAGTGAATGAAAAACATCAGAATTGGAAAGTTTCCTATGGTACTACTTTTCATGAATTTGGTGCAAAGGAATGGAGCAAAGGAAACTAAGGCAGTAAGAGTGGAGCAAAACACCAGGCATAAAGCCGAGCCTTCTACCCTTAACCAAGTATATAGATGCATTAATTAAGATAAGAGATATTGTGATATCCCAACATAATCATGTTCCAATATGGAACAACCTGCAAGGCACCTGCAACTAGCAACGCTATAGGAGGGGTTGAGCAAAAGCGGCAACATAGCCAAACAACAGTTTGCTAGGAAGGTGGGTTAGGGGCTTGACATGGCAATATGGGAGGCATGATAAACAAGTGGTAGGTAGCGCGACATAGCGATATAGCGAACAACTAGCAAGCAAAGATAGAAGTGATATCGAGGGTAATGGTCATCTTGCCTGCAATCCCGCTAGGAAGAAGACTGAATCCATGAAGAAGACGAACCAACATAGATGAACGGATCCTCACAATCACAACGATACCGAGAACTATCGAGAAGTAGCACAACCGGAAAGAAGAAAACATCATGGTAAACACACTATCGAGAAGTTTTATGCAATTTTATGAAAATGTTGACATGAGCATGATATGAAGCATTTGTCATCGTGGCGGAAACAAAAGGGGTGCCGCGGAAACAACAACAACGGAAATGGTGCCACGGCAACATTCCGATGATCCGGCAATTTGTGGAAATGCCGGTGCAAAAGAACAAGTGTGTGGAACATGCAAGAGTGACTGAAAGTGATCCCGGTAATCGGGTTCCCACGTGTCGGCGGCAAGGCATCCGAGGGTCGTGCACGAAACAAGTCGGGCACGGTGCAAACAAGATGTGCATCTCATACAACATGCATTTGTCCACGAGTCGTCGTCTCGGTGGTTATACCTTCAAGGCGTGCATTCGGGACGGTTCGGGTTCGATGGGATGTAGAAGGAAGTAGACGTTCTCGCGAGGGTAGTTTTAGTAGTTGTTCACGGTGACAGCAGTAGTACATAGCAATCATGGACGAACTTGGAGGGTCATCGATAGTCGTTCACGGGTCTTCAGCGATGGTTGTGGTACATGTTCTGTAGATGTTCGGGCAGCGGTAGTGGTACACGGGTCAACGGTAGTCGAACTTGACGTTTTTGGTTCATGGGTCTTCGGCGACGGTAGTCATTCTACGCGTCGGGCGTCGAGGTACTTGGCGTAATCTAAGACGATGGTTTTGACGATCCGGCGAGACGACATGGTTCGGGCCAGTCTCGATCTTGATGGTCTCGGCGAATCCTCGGGGTGGCCGTTGGACTTGGCGGTTTCGGCGACGGTAGTTGTACTCACGTTGTAGTCGTTCACTTGACGGTCTTGTCAGGTCCACGATGAGGGTAGAGCTACACTTGTTGGAGAGAGACTTGGCACATACTTGTTTTTTCGGGTTCATAGTTGTACTTGGCGTTCGGAGCGGTAGCATGGAGGGAACAATGGCAGGGCGAGGGTGCACGGGTGGCCATCGGGGAGGTGCAGCACGAGCGACACTCCGCCGGGCTGCTTGATGCAGACGGGAGCAGGGCACATAGGAGGTCAGGAGGCCGGTGACAGGAATCATGCAGAGGAGTTTGGGGAAGCTCGATGCAGGAAGCCGACCACCATAGATGGCGCTCGGGAGGTGGGTCACAGAGAGAAACGACGGGTCGCTCGGATGGAGGACACAGGAGAGGAGGTCCGGCAAAGGCAATGCAGACCGGCCGCGGGGCTCGCTGGAGAAGGAGTGGAGGAATGGCGGGAGCTCGGAGCTCGGCGTCAATGGCAGGACGATGAGGAGGCCGGAGGAGGAAGGCCATGGAGGGGCGCAGGGGCATGACGATGCTGATGGCCTCGCGGCCATGGAGGGCGACGGGCACGGTCTAGAAGGAGCAGGGCCGACCGAAGCCGGGAGTTGCCGCCGGCGCCATGGCCGGGAGGCGGCTTGATGGGGAGCTCGCGGTGGATCCTGGCGGCGGCTACGTGATGAGCTCCAAGCGGCTACGGACACGAAGGAGAGGGAGGACGCGTCGGCGCGGTGGAGAAGGAGGCACGAGGGAGAGGGGCGGCGCCAAAGGAGGACGAAGGGGAGAGATCAGGGGATTGAGCGATGCGGGTGTAGGCGGCGGGCGCGGGAACGAGAGGGAGAGGCTAGGGTTACAGCGGGGGCACAGCTGGGCTGCAGATGGGCCTTGGAGGCTCGGCCTGGGAGGTCCAAGAGGCCGGCTAGAGCCTCTCTCCGTCTCACTTATTTTCCATAACAGAAAAAATGCAAAGAAAGAAAAGGAGTGAAGAAAAGGTTAAAGAGTTTGGGCATGGGATTATTTTCTCGGACTCACAAAATGTGCACGGTCCATGAAAAATAGTAGTAGGCATGATTGAAAGTTGAATTCAAACTCATTTGAGTTTAATTCAAATGGGTTTGAACTAGGACTAGGTTTTCGAAGTGTCCAAAAATGTTGAGAATTTAGGAGGAGCCTCGATAAAAGAGATAAAGAATTGTTGTCAAGGTTTGGAGGTGAAATTTGAGGTGGAATAGGCATGGGAATTATTTTGCAAGTGTTTTCCGGTTAATTCCAAACTAATGGAATATTTAAAATAGCTCCATAATTATTAGGAGGATATGTTATAAAGAGAAATCACCATGTGAATTCCCTCGATTTAAATGGATCCGAGATCCATGCAATTTATTTGGTTGAGTTTTTAAAACTTAAAAGACATGCTGGCATGATGCAATGCAAGAATAAATAAAGCAAGCACAAATGAAACACACGGATGTCACGAAAATATGGAAGTCTTATGGAGTGTCGGTCTTGGGGCGTCACAACTCTCCCACACTAACAGAGGATCTCGATCCAAGATCCTAGGGATGGCACAGGAGAGAAACGGAAAAGGAAGAGGTAAAACAAAGTTGCTTCTTCGACAACCGAGTGAAACCAACAAACTTTGAGAGGTTGAACAAATTGAAAGAAAGAATATAATGGAGATGAACGAAATGAAAACACTCCGTTGGACAAGGTACAAGGAATACGGCAAAAAAGAAGAGCTTAAGTGATAAGATAGACATTGAAACCACTCCAGTTAAAACAAGGTAGAGAAGGAACTTGATAAGATGGAAAGAGCTTGAAAATAGGATGCAACACTCCAGTTAAATGGAAAAGCAAGGAAAGGAAAAGAACATGATCTTGGCAACACGAGATGATGGGATGGAGAGACCAACAACACAATGCCTCCGGAACGAAAGAATAGAAGCTAGATTGTTGGGGAAAAGGGGCGGAGAAGAAAACAACATATTCTATCACAATTGAATTTGAGAGAGCATCCTTATAAAGAAGGATTGAATGGGGTTGTTGGAAAATCAAGGACGAAAAGGATAAGCTTGTTGTGGGCTTATGGAAAACATCTCAAAATTATGAGGTGACAACCGGCCACTAACGGAAACAATAGATTGGATTGATATCAACAAGGAGACGAGAAACTTATCTCACCGGGAGGATAAATGAAGAACTTGGGTCATTTATAAGCACCATAAATAGCAACAATCCTTAGGGAAAGATTTAGTTGAAATATAACCCAAGATAACTCCAATGAAGAGATTGATGGGTTGCAAAGGATCTCATGAACGAATTGAAAATGATGAGTCTAAAATATGTCATTCCGGACAAGTTGTGAATCATGAAACACGAAGGGAAATTGTCAAGAGTGACATAACACCACCTCAAAAGATAAGAGAGAAAGAATTGCACTTCAGAATGCAAGATGAAGAGTGCTTGAACTCCTCAAAACAAGATATGTGTTGAACACCATGTTTATTTCAGAGTATAGCTTGGCGGAACTTAACTCCGAGAGAAATCTTAAAGAACAAATGGAGAATGAATGAAATCTTCGATGAACCACCATGAGAAACTCTCAAAGAACTTCGGATATAAAAGGATGATAGAAAGAAAGAGAAGTTGAAAACACAAGGTGAAGCCTTGCACTGATTTAGATGGAGCTTCGCGATGATATAACCAAAAAAACTTGGAATTCCGGAAAGAGGAAAAGATGAAACACATGAAACCGAGAATTGATAACATGAATGAAGTCCGGAAGAAGGAATTAATCACTTGGATGGAACAAGAATAAGAATTATGTTATGCTTATCCTTCGTCAACTTAAATTGATGACTAATAATGGATTTTTGCACACCACTTATTCTCGTTGAAAAGGATTAAGGAGAGATATAGCGCAAACTTGGGAAAGTCTTCAGCGAAGCACCGGTACGACTTGAAAAGAACAAAAGAATTAATATGATAAAGAGAAGAGGAATCTTGAAAGAACCACCATAAGAATTGAAAACTATTGAAGAAAAGAGAACGAATCACCAGGAAGAAATAGAAAAAGAACGAAGATGCTTGAGAGAATTTAGATATAAGAGATTGAAGAGATGACAAACTGACTAGAGAATACTTGAACGATGCACCGGTAAGATTTGAAGAACGAGAGCTGAAAGATGAGAATAAATAATTCTGAGATGATGGGCTCCGGAGAATCAAACTGAAAATACTCCTGAATTGCTCCGGATGGATGAAAAGAATTCTCACAATCGAAACAATTATGAGAGGATGGCATCAAGCTTGAACTACGCATCTTCAAGAGAACGGAGCAAGATTTAAGAGAAAATCTTCTTCAGTCTTCACATGTTGAGAATGACAATAAGAAAGACCACCACGAATTGTTGAGGCACTCCGGAATAATGAAGAATATAAGGTTTAATCAACGATGAAAAGAATTTGAAAGCAACCTTGGAAGAGGCATCTGACTGATAAAATTCATTCTTACATCAAACTTCGAAAAGAATTTTGGGAATAACTCCCGGAAAATTAGAAGAGTCAGGTAAGATCCTGGGAAAAGACCTGTGGGTTAGGGCCCACTCAAAAGATACACTGTTGAATGATTTAAAACAGAGATTGCACCAGTTGAATTAAATAGCTTGAATGAGATAACATCCTCGAAATAGCTTGAATGGATTAGGAATGAAAACACGAATCTCCTGAGATATCTTCAGTACTCCAGAACAAATGAATGGCGATAAGTGGATGATTAAGAGGTGCACCGGCATGAGACAACATTTGAAATGAGGAAAGGATATGATCGACAAAGCTTGAATTGAATCCACCGGAGAAGAAAAGAGAATAAAGAATGATAAACCTGAAGCTCCTGAGCATCTTCATGAGGAAACACCAGATAAGAACATTGAAGGGGAAAATGAAGAGACTTATCATCAATAAAATGGATAGTCGATTTGTTATCTCTGAGTCTTTGAAGAAAAAGGGTGGGAGGGCGGCAAAAACAAAGACAACTTGGATGGATGAAATGAACACCGTTGCAAAGAACTGAGAATTGATCTAGCAAATGTTGAAAGGATAGGATTAACTTCAAGAGAAGCACATCGGTTGGAAAAGAATTGGCATGCCCATCTCGATGATCAAGAACGATTAGCACTACCATAGAAATATGAGAACACCTCTTAGAAAAAGCTATGGAATCAACACTTGACAATGCAACAACTCGAATACCACAACTCGAAACAAAACAAAGGATTTGGCTTGCAGAATAAGCCGGAAACAAACATATGATAGACCCCATATTGTATCATGTGTCTATTGGAAAGATATCCTACGGGATACTTGAATTCCCACCTAAAAACTCCCAAAACTTTCTGGTTATGCAATCTGGTGTTGGGGATACAGGGAGGCACAATATATATCACACAACTAACAAGCCCTGCGCTCCAGCTGTATCCATCTGTCAACACATAACCAAGAAAACTCCGGAAATCATGTACCTCAACCTTCGAAAAGCATCAGTTATACGAGCTATGGCAATACTCCCGAACTCCCGCCCCAGTACTGGGTGGTGTCGAGGTTATCTCACCAACAACTGCATAAAAGAGATTTTCGATGTCGGCGAATTCAGGTATTCCAGAACTACAACGATAAAATTGTGACGACAACACCTCGGAGCTCAACTCCCTGGGACACTGCCACAACCCCTAAATGTCAGGAGGCACCAAGAACAATGTTCTCATCACAAGAATATCGGAACGATCCCAAGATACCCGCGTGATCCTAAAAAAATCGTGAAATTTGAGGAGAGGAAAGACAAAACATCTACGGCAGGAGACCTCACCAGAGCGACGAAGGGACTGAGGAGTAAAAAGAATCCTACTCTCGGATATATATATATAATCCTAAGACTCAAAACATTTTTGTTCTAGACTCAACAACATCAGCGATTCGATCAAGCAGGGGGGCTCCTAAGTCAGGGATGGCTCTGATTACCAACTTGTAATGCCCACGATGCGGCTATATCTCCCACGTGTCGAGGCACGACTTAGAGCATAACCGCATTGTGGTTTTGTCGCAAGAAGGGTCATCTTCACACAATCCCATGTAATAAACAAGAAAGGGATAAATAGAGGGTTGTCTTACAATCGCCACATCACACAATGAACATAAAATTCATACATCATTCAAAGTACACTCATAGTCCAACTACGGAGCACCAAAGAAAACAAGATAACCCAACTGCTAGATCCCCGATCGTCCCAACTGGGCACCACCACTGATCATCAGGAAACGAAGCATAGTGAAAGCACAAGTGCTCCCTGGGTGATTTTGGTAATTAATGTCAACATATCTCTTGTTGTACTAATGCTTTCATCTAGTATGTTTCAGATAAGTTCAACAATGGAGTGACATGGACTAGAGGATGTGGAACCCTTTCGAGATGATAAGGACAAAGGATTGGCTCAAGCTCAAAGCTCAGGACTCTACATTTTCTAATTTTAGTGATCCAAGATCACATTGAGTCCATAGGAAAGCCAATACTATTAAGAGGGGAGGAGGTATTCCTTAATGGCTTGCTTGCTCAAAGTGCTTAGTGATATGCTCCACAGCCCTCAACTACTTTCTCAAATCCACATATGTCCCAAACCAAAAGTCAAAATCGGCCCTAGCGAAATTTCCTATCTGGCACCACCGAGTTCTCTTGACATAGCCACTGCCAGAAACCCTAATCAATTCGGTCTTACCGATGGGATCTCGGTCTCACCGAGATGGGCTTGCAAACTCTCTGTTGCCTATTGCATTAGTTTCGGTCGCACCGAAATATGCAATCGGTCTCACCGAGTTTGCTTGGCCAACTCTCTGTTTAGCTTATTACCAAAATCGGTCCCACCGAGTTTTTGTAATCGGTCCAACCAAGATAAGGCTTTACCCTAACCATAGCACATCAGTCCCATCGAGTTGATCATGTCAGTCCCACTGAAATGCCTAACGGTCACATTATGAATCAAATCGGTCTGACCGAGTTTTATGATTCGGTCCCACTGAGTTTTGTGATTTGTGTGTAACGGTTAGATTTTGTGTGGAGGCTATATCTACCCCTCCACCCACTCTTCATTCGAGAAGAGAGCCATCAGAATATGCCTATACTTCCAACACACATTTTCTGAGAGAGAACCACCTACACTTGTGTTGAGGTCAAGATATTCCATTCCAACCACATAAATCTTGATCTCTAGCCTTCCTCAAGTTGCTTTCCACTCAAATCATATTTCTACCAAATCCAATCCTATGAGAGAGAGTTGAGTGTTGAGGAGACTATCAATTGAAGCACAAGAGCAAGGAGTTCATCATCAACACACCATCTATTACCTTTTGGAGAGTGGTGTCTCCAAGATTGGTTAGGTGTCACTTGGGAGCCTCTGTCAAGATTGTGGAGTTGAACCAAGGAGTTTGTACGGGCAAGGAGAACGCCTACTTCATGAAGATCTACCCTAGTGAGGCAAGTCCTTCGTGGGCGATGGCCATGGTGGGATAGACAAGGTTGCTTCTTCGTGGACCCTTCATGGGTGGAGCCCTCCATGGACTCGTGCAACCGTTACCCTTCGTGGGTTGATGTCTCCATCAACGTGGATGTACGATAGCACCACCTATCGGAACCATGCCAAAAATCTCCGTGTCTCCAATTGCATTTGCACAATCCAATCCCATCCCTTTACATTCTTGCAACTTGCATGATGAAAGGATCGATATAGTTGACTAGAGGGGGGTGAATAGGCAACTAACAATTTTTAGCCTTTTTGCCAAAATAAACTTTGCATCAAAGTAGGTTGTCTAGATATGCAACTAGGTGAGCAACCTATATGATGCAGCAACAACAAGCACACAAGAAAGCAAGGGAAATAACACAAATAAGCTTGCACAAGTAAAGGTACGAGATAACCAAGAGTGGAGCCGGTGAAGACGAGAATGTGTTACCGAAGTTCCTTACTTTTGAGGGGAAGTACGTCTCTGTTGGAGCGGTGTGGAGGCACAATTCTCCCCAAGAAGCCACTAGGGCCACTGTATTCTCCTCACGCCCTCACACAATGCGAGATGTCGTGATTACTGATACGTCTCCAACGTATCTATAATTTTTGATTGCTCCATGCTATATTATCTACTGTTTTGGACATTATTGGGCTTTATTATCCACTTTTATATTATTTTTGGGACTAACCTATTAACCGGAGGCCCAGCCCAGAATTGCTGTTTTTTTTGCCTATTTTAGGGTTTTGAAGAAAAGGAATATCAAACGGAGTCCAAACAGATTGAAACCTTTAGGAACGTGATTTTCTCAACAAACAAGACCCAGGAGACTTGGACCCTACGTCAAGCAACCAACAAGGAGGCCACGAGGTAGGGGGGCGCGCCTACCCTCCCCCCCCCAGCCGCGCCCTCCACCCTCGTGGGCCCCCTGTTGCTCCATCGATGTACTTCTTCCTCCTATATATACCTACGTACCCCCAAATGATCAGATACGGAGCCAAAAACCCTAATTCCACCGCCGCAACTTTCTGTATCCATGAGATCCCATCTTGGGGCCTGTTCCGGAGCTCCGCCGGAGGGGGTATCCATCACGGAGGGCTTATACATCAACACCATAGCCCATCCGATGAAGTGTGAGTAGTTTACCTCAGACCTTCGGGTCCATCGTTATTAGCTAGATGGCTTCTTCTCTCTTTTTGGATCTCAATACAATGTTCTCCCCCTCTCTTGTGGAGATCTATTCGATGTAATCTTCTTTTTGCGGTGTGTTTGTTGAGACCGATGAATTGTGGGTTTATGACCAAGATTATCTATGAACAATATTTGAATCTTCTCTGAATTCTTTTATGTATGATTGGTTATCTTTGCAAGTCTCTTCGAATTATCAGTTTGGTTTGGCTTACTAGATTGATCTTTTTTGCAATAGGAGAAGTGCTTAGCTTTGGGTTCTATCTTGCGGTGTCCTTTCCCAGTGACAGTAGGGGCAGAAAGGCACGTATTGTATTGTTGCCATCGAGGATAACAAGATGGTTTTTTTATCATATTGCATGAATCTATCCCTCTACATCATGTCATCTTGCTTAAGGCGTTACTCTGTTTTCATGAACTTAATACTCTAGATGCATGCCGGATAGCGGTCAATGAGTGGAGTAATAGTAGTAGATGCAGGCAGGAGTCGGTCTACTTGTCTTAGACGTGATGCCTATACACATGATCATACCTAGATATTCTCATAACTATGCTCAATTCTGTCAATTTCTCAACAGTAATTCGTTCACCCACCATAAAATACCTATGCTCTTGAGAGAAGCCACTAGTGAAACCTATGGCCCCGGGTCTATCTTCATCATATTAATCTTCCAATGCTTATTTATTTCCTTTGCTTTTATTTTACTTTGCATATTTATCACAAAAATACCAAAAGTATTATCTTATCATATCTATCAGATCTCACTCTCGTAAGTGACCGTGAAGGGATTGACAACCCCTTATCGCGTTGGTTGCGAGGAGTTATTTTCTTTGTGCAGGTACGAGGGACTCGCGCGTAGCCTCCTACTGGATTGATACCTTGGTTCTCAAAAACTAAGGAAAATACTTACGCTACTTTGCTGCATCATCCTTTCCTCTTCAAGGAAATCCAACGCAGTGCTCAAGAGGTAGCAATTACACTATTGGTGCCCTTGGAAGCGGTGACCAAACCTTTATAAACAAGGTTGGGGCAATCTCCACAACTTAATGGGAGGCTCCCAACAACACCATGAAGCTTCACCACAATGGAATATGGCTCCGCAGTGACCTCAACCGTCTAGGGTGCTCAAATACCCAAGAGTAACAAGATCCGCAAGGGATTAGTGGGGGGAATCAAATTTCTCTTGGTGGAAGTGTAGATCGAGGCCTTCTCAACCAATCCCTAGAAAATCAATAAGTTTGATTGGCTAGGGAGAGAGATCGGGCGAAAATGGAGCTTGGAGCAACAATGGAGCTTAGGGTAGGAAGAGGTGGTCAACTCGGAGAAGAAGACACCCCTTATATAGTGGAAAGACAAATCCAATCGTTATCCACTTAACCAGCCCGCGACCTGCGGTACTACCGCACCAGCCAAGCGGTACTACCGCAAGGGCTCATGGTACTACTGCAGCGAGCCGTGGTACTACCGTGGCCACGGCAGGAGCTAGCCCAAGCCTGTAGCAACGAAGCTGGGGCGGTACTGCCGCTCGCGCAGTACTACCGCACCCCCTTGCGGTACTATCGCAAGGCAGGATTGGACCAGCCTGGGAAGGGCGCGGACAAATAGAGAAACGTCCGTGGCAACTTCCGCTGATTTTCAAACAGTGCAGAAATCCGACACGGTACTACCGCTCAAGGCACGCGGTACTACCGCGCAGGGAGCGGATGTAAAAAATTACATCCGCCCCTAATTCCGCTTATGGCGCTGTGCCGGACCAGGACTCACGGTACTACGGCTCCCAAGGAGCGGTACTAACGTGACCACCTGCGGTACTACCGCAAAGGCCTGCGGTACTACCGCAGGGGCCTGCGGTACTACCGTTCCGAAGAGCAGTACTACCGCAAGCCCCACAGCAACACTAGGAATTCTTCTTTTTGCACAAACACAAAAAAACGGATGATGCTCCAAAGTTCTAAGGGAAAGGCGGTGCAAAGAGGAGTAAACGTGTATGTGACGATTCCACCCAAACCTTTCCAAAGCGGACCCCCTCTTAATAGTACGGCTTTCCTACGACTCAAATCCACCAAAAAAGGAACGTAGAAAAACGCCGTCTTCAATAATCTTTGAGGGGCTCCTAACCGTCTTGTGCCTAGTAATGAAATATCTGAAATACTCGAGACACACGATTAGTCCGCAAATGCATTGTCACCAATCACCAAAACACCTTAGGGGTAAATATGCCCTTACAATCTCCCCCTTTTTGGTGGATTGATGACAATACGGGATTTGCACAAGGGAGAAATAATAGAACATGAGCAAACAATATATCTCTAAAATATAGATGGGCTCCCCTAGATGTGTGCTATTTAGATGAGTGCTTTGGACTGCACGGCACACATACTAGGATCAACACTCCCCCTATATTTTATAGACATGGCATATCTTGCAATAATAATGCTAACACTAAGCACGATAGTAAATAAGAGCATAAACTAAGTAGCACAATATATCATAAGCTCAGTAAGGTGTGATAGATAGAGTGCATATGTCTTACACCATATGATAGACAAGTCTCACAAGCTCAAATAAACTCAAACCAAACCAAAGCAAACAAGGTTCAACAGACCAAACACAAGAGAAGCAAACACGACACGACACGGCAAATCCCTACACTCTTTCCCCCTTTGTCATCGGGACACCAAAAAGGCAGAGAGGACACCTACAACACAAGTGGTGGCTCAAGCGGAGTAGTCGCTCGCACGCTCTTCGTCGGACTCGGCAACGGGGATGGGCTCCTCCTCGGAATCAGTCCACTTGTAGCCTTGCTTTGCCATCCATTCGGCCTCTGGAGTGATGTGCTCCTCGGAGCCGCCAGAAACATCCTCTCCAAAAACATCTTCTTGTCGCGGCGGCGACTCTCCTTGGAGGCAACATGAGTCCAGTACTGCCCCTTGGCCTGCATGTAGAACAAGGCCTTCATCTTGACCTTCAGCTTCTTAGCCCATGAGGGCTCAGTGGAGGGAGGTGCATATCCAGCAGAGCTGTCCTCAATAGCATTCTCCTCCGCAATCTCCTCCTCATCAATAGCCCTCTTAGCAGCCTCAGCCTCGGCACGAGTAGTAGTGTTAGCCCACTGGGGCTTGATGCGGAGTCTGATGGGGTCATGACGGATCCAGTCGGGGGCCAAAAACTCCTCAGTGGAATAGAGCTTCTCCCAGGTCTTCGATATCAGGAGGAACAGATATGGACCATAGATGGGTACCTTGCGGGTGAACACCGCGAACCGAAGCTCGCACCACATGATCTGTGAGACATCAAGTGGTTGAGTCTGAAAAATGTGTGCCTCCTCACAAATGAGCAACATGTCCACAAGATAGGCATGCACCTTGTCCTTGTCCCCAATGCGTGGAAAAAGGGAGTGATGGAAGATCTGATGCATGATGTCAAGGAACGGGTTGAGCACCCACGTCGACTTGTCATTGGCCAGTTTCTTCTCAACATAGTACGGCTGAAGCTTGTCCTTGGTAGCTGACTCAGCGTTGGCATGAGGGCGAACACCAACAGGCGTGTGGAGCCCCTCATTAGGTACTCTGAGCAAATCCATGAACTCCTTCCAAGTAGCAGTCAACTGATGTCCATTGGTCATCCAGGTCATCCGTTGATACTCACTAGTATGGAAATGGACCAAAGCAAAGAACTGGGCCACCAACTCGGTGTCAAAGTCCAGGTGGAAAGAGATCACATCTTCAATGGCAAACTGCTCCACGAGATCCAAGGCCTCACCAAAGTAAGCACGATGCTTCTCATCCCTCATGTGATTCATGTCAATCCAGTGCACATCCACATACATATTCTGCTTGGCCTTGATCACATCCAGGTAAATGAGATTCTGTTGCTTGGTCTAGAACAGTTCATTCCCTCTAAAGTTTGCACGAGGATTTGCATAGGGGTTGATCTTCCTTCGAGAAACAAACTCAGCAAGAGGTATCTCATCCATGCCCTTTGATGGTTCCTTGAACTTGCTAGCGGTGATCTTGACATTGCGCTTGGGGGCATTGGAGCCCTCTGGAACATCCTCTTGGTTGCGCAGACGTTTGGAACCCGTGTCACGGCTTGGATTGGAACGACGAGTAGGGACACCGGAGCCACCACCTAAGACACACACAAAACACAAACACACACGAGAAGCGAGACGGGTCAAAACAAAGACCACAACAAAACACAAGAAACTAGTAGAAAGTGCATATGGTAATTGCCATGAAGAAGATTTGACAGCAGCGGTAGTACTTCCTGTTCGCGCAGTACTAAAAAATTAGTGCCGCTCCTAGTCGTGGTAGTACCGTGCGGTGGCACGGTAGTACCAGGGCTCGGAGCGGCAGTAGAACTTTAGTACCGCGGCCCGTGCAGTAGTACCACACCCGAGGAGCGGTAGTACCGCACCTGTTATGCGGTAGTACCTCACAGCATCAGATCCGAACGAACTGAATCTGAGAACAACCGCGACAACAAGGCGGTACTATGGTTGATCAAATATACCACGGGATAACATATCAAGTACACTTTCTACGCATCACTACTCTCCTACATCCTACTCTTGTAAAGATTTGGCCCAAAATCTCAAGAACAACATGCATCTCCCCAAAAACCTAGAAGCGAAAGCACGAACAAAAGAGAGAGAGGGATTTTTTAGTTCATGATGCTATATGTCCAGATTGTTTCCTAGTGATACGTGCCTCTTTTGAGGATGATCAGTAAGGGAGTTTTGATATTTATGTTATGCTCTATCCATCCATGTATTTGTTTGCATATATGGAGTGCTCTAGGTTGACTCAATCGAGCTCAACTTTTGCTTCGTTGTTAATCTGGGCAGATCGTCAACTCGTTTGCGATTTTGCCGGTGCTATTGTTAGTGATCCATGCATGCTATGCCTTTGTTCTTGCGATGTGTAGCTAGAATATTGTGCCTTCTTGCTGGATATATGCTTGCCTTGCCATGACTTGCACCGTAGTGAGTGCATCGAGCTCGTTTACATGCCTTCGTGAGTTAAATTTCTGCATGTCTCAGTTTTCACTAAGTCTGAAAACTGTTTGTGTTCGAGCTATGTTCGTGAGCTCGGTAGAGTATTTTGTGAACCCTTTTGGCCCCAGGTCACTTTGGGTGTTTTGTTAAGATTGTTGAGTAGCTCCATTCCATTTTCTTACTTGTCATGTTCAGGTCATTTATCATGTTGTTTTGCTGCTCCGAAGAGGGCTTCGTGATCTGAAATTTCAGGCTAGTGTTAATTTCACTAAGTCTGGAATCTGTTTTGCGTTTGCGTTTTTGCCATGCTTGTTTGAACCTCTTAATGGATGAATTTGCCTATGGCTCAGTGCTAGTGTTTTGTTAAGCATCTTGTGTACATCACTGCCATGTATTTTTTTTCATGTTTGGTGGCTGTAGCATGTTCATCTCATTGCGTTTAGATGCCTACTTGCTGTAAATCACAGATCGGTTCGTTTCGTAAAACGCTCGCCATTTCCAAACCGTAGCTCCGATTCCTATGATCTTTATATCGTTTTCAGGTGATTTATTCCCCTCTATCCAGTGGCCCACTTGGTCATCCAAGTTGAGGCCAGGTTCATGCATTTTCTATAACGTCTTGCATTTTGCATCCCGCATCGCATCCCGCATCGCATATCATCTTTGCATCTTATTGCTTGTCCTTGCACGTGGTTGAATGTATTCTTGTTGCTTGTTTGTGTTGTTGGGTAGAGCCGGAAGACGAGTTTGCTAACGAGGAGCCCGTTGAGTGTGCTTTTGAGGATCCAGTCAACTCTGACAGCTTTGCAGGCAAGATGATCATACCCTCGAAATCACTACTATCTTTGCTATGCTAGTTTGCTCGCTCTTTTGCTTTGCCACTGCTATGATGCCTACCACTTGCTTGTCAGCCTCCCAATTGCATGATTGAACCTCTAACCTACCATTGTCCCTAGCAAACCGTTGATTGGCTATGTTACCGTATTGACCGACTTGATGCTCAGCCCCTCTTACAGCGTTGCTATGCAGGTGAGATCCAAATTAATGTGACCACAACCTCAACGTCTGTCGTAACAGTGAGCGCATGGAAACGAGCGCTCAGCGAACGCATCCTCTCCACTCACCGCTGTAAGCAGATGTATCATCAAGGCGACCTCTTGCCAACCGCGGAGCGACTGGTATTGGTATAGACCCTCAGAATGAAGCGCGGAGAGGTACAATGCAATGGGAAGAATGCGCTCAGAACTACAACTAGTGAACGAGGATTAGAATGAGTCTGAAGGCGAAAGACTGGAGTCTGCAGAAGAGTGAAGGCAGAACACCAAAGGCCAGGCGTCTCCTCCAACCTCTTGCCATTCCAGAATGGAAGTTTGACCACATTGAAATGGACTTCGTGACTGGGTTTCCAAAGTCCAAGCGTGGCAATGATGCTATATATTGTTGTCATCGACAAGCTCACCAAAGTGGCTCACTTTCTGCCTATCAAAGAGTCGATCACTGCAGCTCAATTGGCGGAACTCTATACCTCTCGCATTGTCTCTCTCATGCACGGTATTCCTCAAGTGATATCTTCAGACCGTGGCAGCATCTTTACCTACCCAAGATTATTTGGAAGATATCTTTTCATAGCATTCAACCAACGAGTGGCAAGGACAAGCAATAAATGCAGACCAGTGATATGCGACGCGATAGTGCCGGGCGGGAAATGCAATGCCAAAACGTACAAGCATTGGCGGCACCCAGCAATCAACGCAATTCAAGCATGCGTGCCTCCCATCCCACAACACGAAGCAGAGTCAAAATCGACGTCTCAAGCACATTGATTCCTCCGAAAGACCTTAGGATGAGACTACTAGAATTCCATAATTCTATCGTCCTTTACGGCAATATTTACCAGTGGATCAGCGGCATACTGCCGAGAGATGGTCATGTCCATGAGTGTGAAATTCCTAAATCAAACAACATCGAAATCAAGCGCAAGTTCGGCAAGAGGCCCTCCTTTGAAAATTCACAAATTAGGGCAGGAACTGGCCGTACCCTCCAACTGGTTGAAACCGGGTGAAACGTCAGAACATGCTGATGGGTAAATGACCTGTCACAGAAGCAGGTAGAGAAATGTTGCAAAGTCATTCTGATAAGGCCTCAAAAGCAGACCCAATCCCGCGCAGGAAGGACAATAACTTGCATGATAAAGAGTACTAAGCCACCTGATCTTTAGAGCTATATCAGATCGGAGAATCATCGTTAACCCTCCGCGGTCATCTTCCCATGAAACCGTACTACAGTCGCTTCAGTTATTGAAGGGAAAGCTTGCACCACATAGAAGATGATGTGGACGTTCAAGACTTCAAGCAGAGCAGCGACCTACGCTCAAGACTAGAGCTATCCTTCAACTGCCATGTTCCTGATACGTCGTCATTCTCTAAGACATCGAAAGGCTTACCAAACGGACTCGCTACCGCAACCTCAATACGAGGACATAATGAAGCTCCAAGAAGATCTCCTCATCGTGGACAACCCCAGTGCTATCTGACGAAGCTGAACGCCAAGACTGTCAGAACAAGTACAAAGAATACAGAACTTTCTCAGAAGATAAGTGGTGCTTCCACCAGTTGGAGACCGAACCGTGAAGCTAAACCTGGAACGCGAGGATCGACCTCCGTTCTGAAAAAAAAAAAAAAAAAAAACAGAAAAGAAGAAATGAGAAATTAAAAAGAAGAACAAAAACAAATTAAAAAAAATAAATCAATAAACTCCAAACTATAACGAGATCATTCCCAAAAAAGGAGCAACAAAGAAATAAATAACACAAGGACAGAAAGCATAAGACAAACACCCGTATACGTCATTCTTACGTACCTAGATCTACAGGCGTACAAGAGAATATTCCAGACTTCTAGTGATTTGTGAAAGTGTATCCAGCTAATAACGCCCAACAGTACTCATACTTATCCACATTCTCTTGTGACCACATCATATCTACTGTTTCTCAGATCCTTCCTGCGTCTATCTGATCACTCTATATTCATCGGTTCGGTTTCGTCATGCTACAATCCGTGTACTTGTATAACATACATCGATAGGCATCTTCAGTGGCACATTAATTGCATGATCATGTGGGGCACCTCTTGCGATCGTGCATATGACAAGTTATGCAAATTTCATACATAGTACAATCTCACGATCTATACGAGCAGTCTTATCACCGTATGTCTCGATTTATGCCAGAGTTCCGACAGCTTTCGATACTCCTGCCATGGAAAAGGTGGACACTGACCATCTGACTTCTTACTTTCGTTGCATGTGGAGTTGTTCAACAAGGAATTGACCGAGGACTAGTCATGCACCTTGCTTGCTAATACTACCGGTTACCAGCCTAATCAGACGTATCGGAACGCGCTCCTTCTAACAGCATGGCATCAAAGAATACCCCGCAAAGATGCAAATGAGTGCATCTATGACTTGCGTATTGTATATTACCTACGTAATAAAGACGGAGGGACCACTGTAAAACACATGGCACTGTTAGTTGCATGTCCTCTACACCCCCCTAAATTCGCCACAACCGCACGATATACTCTCATCATAATCCGGTAGAGAGTTCGGATTCTGAACGTAGTCGCTGGCCTGGACGAAAACCGAACAGCCTCAATCTAACTCTCCTAGCCTCCCTCGGTAGACCTCCGATATACTAAAACAACACCATTCGAGGTCTCACAATCATCCCCGTCCTCACCCGGTATATAAAAGAGATCAAACTACAACTCCGCCGCCGCTTCGGAACACAACCTCAGGCTGCCGAACGGAAGTCCGGCTGACCTTCCCCGTACACCCGAGGCCACGTGATCGGCCCTTACTATGGCTGCGCCCGGTCCCCAGGGTTCCCTCCGCCCAGCGGGCCCCGAACCGCCGCCGATGGACATGCCCTGCCCGTGCCAACCGTCCGCCAGCCGCCAGCCACTCACGCCTTGCCACGTGTCGCCGCCGCCTCTCTCCCGGCCCGAGCCGGCCCCCGAGAGCCCGCGCGCCTCCGCCGCCTTTCGCCTCGTCCGCCGCCGCCCTCTCCGTCGCCGGTGGCCGGCTGCCGCCGCGGGACGCCGCCGCGGGCCACGCCGCCGCCGTGCGGGACCTCGCCGCCACGCCCGGCCGCCGCCTCGCTTCGGTCGGCACCGCCGCCGTCCCCACGAGCCGGCGCCGCCGCCCCGTCGCCCGGTCCTCTCCTCGCCGCCCTCCTCTTCCCGGACGGTCGCCGGCGCACCATTCCCGGTGAGCCCGAGCTCGGGCTGCTACAATGCCCGATCCGGAGCTACAGTAGCCGGACTAACCCCCGATTTTTTTTCTAAGTCCTGAAATTTTTTGATCCAAGTGCTCTGTTCGAGTCCCGTAACTTTGCAACCGTAGCTCCGTTTTGGGTATGATATATCAAAATCTTCGCCTCGACATGTACATCATTTCATTCCATTGCATCATTTGCATTTGAGGTCATCTTGATGCCCAAAATGCTGTTAGAAGGAGGCTTCGTGAGTTAAATTGCAGATCCGTTAGTTCATCATGCACTTTTGTCATTTTTGCCATGTTTAATTCGTGCATGATATGCCTGTGCCCCTTTGGGATGAATTGTTAAGCATTTGTCTTCTTTCCAGAGGTGCCACCCATGCATTTTTAGGATGTGTGTGTTGTCTTGTGCAAGCTTGCGAAGAGAGGTACCTGAGATTGCTGATTTCAGGGACTTAGTGATTTTCACTAAGTCTGGGATATTTTAGTTCATGATGCTATATGTCCAGCTTGTTTCCTAGTGATCCGTGCCTCTTTTGAGGATGATCAGTAAGGGAGTTTTGATATTTATGTTATGCTCTATCCATCCATGTCTTTGTTTGCATATGTGGAGTGCTCTAGGTTGACTCAATCGAGCTCAACTTTTGCTTCGTTGTTAATCTGGGCAGATCGTCAACTCGTTTGCGATTTTGCCGGTGCTATTGTTAGTGATCCATGCATGCTATGCCTTTGTTCTTGCCATGTGTAGCTAGCATATTGTGCCTTCTTGCTGGATATATGCTTTCCTTGCCATGACTTGCACCGTAGTGAGTGCATCGAGCTCGTTTACATGCCTTCGTGAGTTAAATTTCTGCATGTCTCAGTTTTCACTAAGTCTGAAAACTGATTGTGTTCGAGCTATGTTCGTGAGCTCGGTAGAGTATTTTGTGAACCCTTTTGGACCCAGGTCACTTTTGGTGTTTTGTTAAGCTTGTTGAGTAGCTCCATGTCATGTTCTTACTTGTCATGTTCAGGTTTCGTTTCATGTTGTTTTGCTGCTCCGAAGAGGGCTTCGTGATCTGAAATTTCAGGCTAGTGTTAATTTCACTAAGTCTGGAATCTGTTTTGCGTTTGCGTTTTTGCCATTTTTTGTAACGTCTTGCATTTTGCATCCCGCATCGCATCCCGCATAGCATATCATCTTTGCATCTTATTGTTGCCCTTGCACGTGGTTGATTGTATTCTTGTTGCTTGTTTGTGTTGTTGGGTAGAGCCGGGAGACGAGTTTGCTAACGAGGAGCCCGTTGAGTTGCTTTGAGGATCCAGTCAACTCTGACAACTGTGCAGGCAAGATGATCCATACCCTCGAAATCACTACTATCTTTGCTATGCTAGTTTGCTCGCTCTTTTGCTATTGCCTGCTACGATGCCTACCACTTGCTTGTCAAGCCTCCCAATGCCATGTTGAAACCTCTAACCCACCATGTCCTAGCAAACCGTTGATTGGCTATGTTACCGCTTTGCTCAGCCCCTCTTATAGCGTTGCTAGTTGCAGGTGAAGATGGAGGCCTCCTTGTTGGAACATTTATTTACTTGTTGGGATATCATTATATGCTATGTTATCTTAATGCATCTATATACTTGGTAAAGGGTGGAAGGCTCGGCCTCTCGCCTAGTGTTTTGTTCCACTCTTGCCGCCCTAGTTTCCGTCATATCGGTGTTATGTTCCCGGATTGTTGCGTCCCTTACGCGGTTGGGCTATAATGGGAACCCCTTGATAGTTCGCCTTGATTAAAGCTTTTCCAGCAATGCCCAACATTGGTTTTACCATTTGCCACCTAGCCTCTTTTCCCTTGGGTTTCCGGAGCCCGAGGGTCATCTTTATTTTAGCCCCCCACGGGCCAGTGCTCCTCTGAGTGTTGTCCGAACTAGAGCCCTGTGCAGCGCCACCTCGGGGAAACTCAAGGGCTGGTTTTAGTTGTACGGATTGCTCATCTGAGTGTGCCCTGAGAAAGAGATATGTGCAGCTCCTATCGGGATTTGTACGGCACATTCGGGCCGTGCTTGGACTTGTTTTAACCTGTCGAATCATCTTGTTGTACCGAGATACCGAGTCTGATCGGTGTGTCTTGGGTGGAGGTCTATTCCTTCGTTGACCGTGAGAGCTTGTTATGGGCTAAGTTGGGACTCCCCTGCAGGGATTGATCTTTCGAAAGCCGTGCCCGCGGTTATGGGCAGATGGGAAATTTGTTAATGTCCGTTGTAGATAACTTTGAACTAAAACTTAATTAAAATGAATCTACCGTGTGTTGCCGTGATGGCCTCTTCTCGGCGGGAGTCCGGGAGTGGACACGGTGTTGGAGTTATGCTTGCGCAGGTTTTCCTTCTAGATTCTCGCTCGCGCTTTGCCTCCTCTTCTCGCTCTCTTTTGCGTATAAATAGCCACCACATATGCTAGTCGCTTGCTGCAGCTCCACATATATTTGCCTTATCCATTCCTATAAGCTTAAATAGTTTTGATCGCGAGGGTGCGAGATTGCTGAGTCCCTGTGGCTCACAGATACTATAATTCCAGATGCAGGTCCAGGTGATTCCGCTCCAGGTGACGAGTACGAGCTCAAGTGGGAGTTCGACGAGGACTCTCAGCGTTATTATGTTTCCTTTCCCGATGATCAGTAGTGGTGCCTAGTTGGGTCGATTCAGGGCCTTGTCGCATGTTGGGTTCTTTTCTATTTTGGCGCCGTAGTCGGGCCATGAGTGTTTGTTTGATGGATGTTATTTATGTACTCTGATGTGACGTGGCGAGTGTAAGCCAACTATGTTATCTCCCCCTTTTATTATGTATTACATGGGATGTTGTAATGATTGCCTGACTTGCGACATTGCTTTCAATGCGGTTATGTCTCTAAGTCGTGCCTCGACACGTGGGAGCTGATAAGCCTCATCGAGGGCGTTACAAGTTGGTAATCAGAGCCTTCCCCGACCTTAGGAGCCCCATTGCTTGATCGTCTTAGCAGCCGAGTTGTGTCTAGAAAAATGTTTTGAGTCACTTAGGAATTATATATCGGAGAGCTTAGGAATTCTTTTTACTTCCCAGTCTCCTCATCGCTCTGGTAAGGCATCCTGACGTAGAGTTTTGACTCTTCTCTTCTCAAATTTCACAAAAAAAAAATTTAGGATCACGCGAGTATCTTGGATTGGTTCCGATGGCTTATGGTGAGAATACTGTCTTGGTGCCTCCTGTCAGGGGTTTAGTGGAAGTGTCCCGGGGAGTTGAGCTCTGAGGTGTTGTCATCATAATTTTATCATTGCAATTCTAGAATACTTGAGATATGTTCGCCGACATCGAAAATCTCCTTTATGCAGTTCGTTGGTGAGATAACCTCGACGCCACCAGTACTGGGCGGAGTTCGGGAGTATCGCCATAACTTGTATAACGGATGCTTTTCGAAAGGTTGAGGTAGATGGTTTCCGAAGTTTTTCTTGGTTATGTGTTGAAGGATGGATACAGCTGGATGTAGGATTTGCTAGTTTGGTGAGATATTATGCTTCCCCTGTATCCCCAACACCTGATTGCATAACCGGAAATTTCGGGAATTTCATAGGTGGGAATTCAAGTAGCCTTAGGATATCTTTCCGACAGATGTATGATATGAAATTGGGGTTCGACGTCTAGTGGTTCGCCTATTCACGGTCGATTTTACAGTGGTCTCGTTGTGTCTTAAAGAGTCCTTGGCTATGCTGACTCGGGGACGCTTCGTATGTCATGTGCACTGCCTTGTACATGATGGTGCTGTACGATCGAGCCCGTGTAGGTCCCACCACGAAAACTTCGGACGAAATTTCTATCATGTATTTGTTCCGGCTTATTCCGCAAGCCAACCCTTGGTTTTATTTCGAGTTGTGGCATTCGTTTTGCTTCGACGTCATATGTTGATTCCATCCCTCGTTGTTGTACCCCTTCTACCTGATTCTTCGTGGCTTCGCAATTTAGGAATATGTGACCACTTCAAGAGAAAGTGCATTCGTCATTTGTTCGGATGTGAAGGACTTTATTGTTGCAATTTCATTTCCGTGGATTCAAGCTTCAATATTTGTCTATTGTGTGCTAATGGTGGTCAACCTGTTCAGGATGCTCCTCCAAAGCGCACGAACTCCGAATCCTGACCCGCCTCCACCTCCGCCTCCTCCGGAAAGCATGGCAAGCTGTGATGGCCGCTTACTAATGCAACACACAGTTGATGCAAATCCTCCAGAGCGCAATCAAGGCAGTCAAGGGGAATCCAAGCAGCAATCAGTCACCACTTTGCTACTCTGAACCAAGGTTTCCTCGCAAATAGTCCAAAGACGTTCAGGCAATGTTTGAGGCTACCGATGCTGACGATTGGCTAGTGGAATCTGGCAAGCATTTTGAATGCAGCAATGTCAGGCCTGAAGATTTCGTCAGGTTCGCTTCTTTCCAGCTCAAAGATCAGGCTGTAGAGTGGTTCCAGCAGTACAAGGATTCCAGAGGTGGACGTCTGATCACTTGGGACGATTTCCGTCGTGATTTCCGCGCTCATCACATCCCTCAAAGTGTGGTTGAAAGTAAGCGTCAGGAATTCCGCAATCTGAAGCAAGGCTCTTTGTCTGTCTATGACTACAACAAGTTGTTCCAGAAGCTCGCCCGTTTTGCCAAGCAGGATGTTCCGGATGAGAAGAGCATGATCTATCAGTTCAGGGGCGGTCCTCGTGAAGAAATTCAGCTCGCTCTTGTCCTCTTTGAGCCGTTGAGATATGATGATTCTACAACATGGCACTGAAGCAAGGAGGCTGCTCAGTTGAGTGTGATGCTTCCAGGAAGCGTGCCGAGAGATGTTACTCCGTCTTCCTCTACTTCAAGTGGCCAAGCAGCAGAAGTATTGGCTTCTCCTCCTCCGTTCCGTCAGCCGTATCAGCAGAAGAGCAAAGGGTGGCAGTGGTTTTCTCCCACCCACCCAACCCAGGCTTTCAAACAAAGACTTCGTCTTCAGCTCCAAGGCACGAGTGCTTCGTATCACCGTCCGCTTTCAGAGGTCCACGTGCAACAAAGTGCCAACAGAAGGTCACTATGCCAAACAAGTGGTACCAAACCAGAGGCGTTCTTCCTCCTCCCTTCCTGTTCAGATCGGCAAGTTACAGCTATGGTCCAAGCACAATCCCAAAGCATGCCAAGGTTCAATTATGGTAATGCAGTCAGGCAGAGGGGATTCAGGATTGTTGATCATGGTAAACCTTCTGTTGATGATATTTTCCTTCAAAAGTTCTTTTTGACACTGGTGCATCGCATTGTTTCATCTCGAGACCTTTTGCTTCCGAGCATGATTTTGTTACTCAAATGTTGCCGAGACCATTGTCTATTGACTCTTCGGCCAGCCTCTTGACATCTCGAGTGTGTGTTCCGGATGTTACTATCACTTTGGGCGACTGCAAGTTTCTCTCTTCTCCGGTGGTTCTTGGCAATTCTGACATTAATCTTATTCTTGGGATGGACTGGCTCTCTAAACACAAGGCTCACCTCGATTGTGCAGCCAGGCAGATTCAACTGACTCATTCGTCTGAGGATGCAATTGTCTTTGCTGCTCAGGATAATACCATCCGGTTGTTTTCTCTCAATGAGAAGGGTGAATTGGATGCTATTTCGCAGATTCCGGTTGTTTGTGAGTATCAAGAAGTTTTTCCAGAAGACCTCCCAGGGATGCCTCCAAACCGGCCGGTTGAATTTGTTATTGAACTTGAGCCCGGTACGGAACCTGTGTGCAAACGTCCCGACAAGCTCGGCCCCGAAGAGTTGAAGGAGTTGAAGAAACAACTCGATGAGCAAGAAAGATTGGGTCTCATCCGGCCTAGTACTTCTCCGTGGGGTTGTGGTGTTCTTTTTGTGAAGAAGAAGGATGGATCGAGTCGACTTTGTGTTGATTACCGTCCAGTGAACAAGAAGACCATCAAGAAAAAATACCCACTTCCCAACATTAATGAGCTGTTCGAACAACTCAAGGGTGCCCAAGTATTCTCCAAGCTTGATCTCCGTATGGGTTGTTATCATCAAATTCGTATTCGTGAGCAAGATATTCCCAAGACGGCGTTCAGAACAAGCTTTGGTTCATATGAAAACACCGTCATGTCTTTTGGCCTCGCTAACGCTCCTCCGACGTTCTCTCGCATGATGAACTTTCATCTTCAAACCCTACACCAAATGACTTCGTTTTGGTTCTATCTCGACGAACATTCTGGTTTTCTCCAAGAACAAGGAAGAATCATGCCAGCACTTGCTTGGTTCTTGACAAGCTCAGGGAACATCAGTTCTACGCCAATTCTCCAAGTGTGAATTTTGGCTCGATGAGGTTCTTTATCTTGGCCATATCATCTCTGCCAAGGGCATTGCCGTGAATCCTCGAGAAGGTGTCTGCAATTGTGAATTGGGAACCTCCTCAGAACGTGAAGCAACTCCGCAGTTTCCTCGGTTCTCGCAAGCTATTGCAGAAGATTCGTTGAAAACTTTTCTAAGATCGCCAAGCCTCTCTCAAATTCTTCTTCAGAAGCACGTCAAGTACGTTTGGTCTCCGGAGTGTGATATTGCTTTCAACACTTTGAAAGAGAAGTTGATCACTGCTCCAGTTCTGACTCCACCTGATGAATCCAAGCCGTACGAGGTCTTTTGTGATGCCTCTCTCCAAGGTCTTGGCGCAGTATTGATGCAAGAGAAGAAAGTTGTTGCTTATACCTCTCGCCAGTTGAAGCCTAATGAGAAGAACTACCCCACTCATGATCTCGAGTTGGCGGCAGTTGTGCACGCTCTGTTGACTTGGAGACATCTTCTATTGGGAAGAAAAGTGGACATTTTCACTGATCACAAGAGTCTCAAGTACATCTTCACTCAGCCTAATCTCAACCTAAGGCAAACTCGATGGGTCGAAATGATTCAAGAGTATAATCCGAGTATTGAGTATACTCCAGGCAAGGCCAATGTGATTGCTGACGCTTTGAGCAGAAAGGCCTACTGCAACAGTCTGATTCTCAAGCCCTATCAACCCGAGCTTTGTGAAGCTTTCCGCAAGCTGAATCTTCAAATTGTTCCTCAAGGTTTCCTCGCCAACCTTCAAGTTTCTCCTACCTTGGAAGACCAGATTCGCCAAGCCCAGCTTCTTGATGCTATGGTGAAAAAGGTGAAGATTGGTATTGCAAAGAGTCAGTCCAAGTACAAGTGTTACCGACTTGATGACAAGGACACTCTCTTCTTCGAGGATCGAATTGTTGTGCCCAAAGGTGAACTTCGTAAAGTGATCATGAACGAGGCTCACAACTCTCTCCTCTCCATCCACCCTGGTAGTACGAAGATGTATCAGGATCTCAAGCAAGCTTATTGGTGGACTCGAATGAAGCGCGAGATCGCTCAATTCGTGAACGAGTGTGATGTCTGCAGAAGAGTGAAGGCAGAACACCAAAGGCCAGCAGGTCTCCTCCAACCTCTTGCCATTCCAGAATGGAAGTTTGACCACATCGAAATGGACTTCGTGACTGGGTTTCAAAAGTCCAAGCGTGGCAATGATGCTATATTTGTTGTCATCGACAAGCTCACCAAAGTGGCTCACTTTTTGCCTATCAAAGAGTCGATCACTGCAGCTCAATTGGCGGAACTCTATACCTCTCGCATTGTCTCTCTGCACGGTATTCCTCAAGTGATATCTTCAGACCGTGGCAGCATCTTTACCTCCAAGTTTTGGGATTCTTTTCAGAAGGCCATGGGCACCAGCATCCGCTTCAGCACTGCTTTCCATCCTCAAACAAGCGGTCAAGTCGAGCGTGTCAACCAGATTCTCGAAGACATGCTCAGGGCTTGCGTAATTTCTTTCGGCATGAAGTGGGAGGATTGTCTTCCTTATGCTGAATTCTCCTATAACAACAGCTTTCAAGCAAGTTCGGGCAAGGCCCCCTTTGAAATTCTATATGGCAGGAAGTGCCGTACCCCTCTCAACTGGTCTGAAACCGGTGAACGTCAGCTGCTGGGTAATGACCTGATCACAGAGGCAGAAGAAATGTGCAAGGTCATTCGTGATAACCTCAAAGCAGCCCAATCCCGCCAGAAGAGCTACTATGATAGTAAGCACCGTGATTTGGCTTTCGAGATCGGAGATCATGTTTACCTCCGCGTCTCTCCCATGAAAGGTACTCGTCGCTTCGGTATCAAAGGGAAGCTTGCCCTAGATATGTGGGACCTTTCAAGATTGTCAGCAAGAGAGGCGACCTCGCCTATCAACTTGAGCTTCCTTCAAACTTTGCCAATGTTCATGATGTGTTCCATGTCTCTCAGCTTCGAAAGTGCTTCAAGACTCCTGACCGCACCGTCAATTTCGAGGACATTGAGCTCCAAGAAGATCTCTCTTATCGTGAGCACCCAGTTGCTATTCTTGAAGAGACTGAACGCAAGACTCGCAACAAGTCAATCAAATTTCTCAAAGTCAAGTGGTCTCACCATTCCGACCGTGAAGCTACCTGGGAACGCGAGGATCACCTCCGTTCTGAGTACCCGGAGTTCTTTCAGTCCTAGATCTCGGGACGAGATCTTTTCGTAGTGGTGGAGTGTTGTAACGCCCCAGATATACTTTCCATATTTGTATCCAACTCTTGCCGTCTCCGGCGCTAAGTTATATTTATTTCTCGGGTTCGGGTCTTTGTCTCCGTGTGTTGTTTTTCTTTTTCGTGCATCTCTTATCATGTCATCTCGTGCATTGCATTTGCATACATGTTCATCTCATGCATTCGAGCATTTTCCCCGTTGTCCGTTTTGCATTCCGGCGCTTCGTTCTCCTCCGGTGGCCATTTCTAGCTTTCTTTCGTGTGTGGGGTTCAAACATTTCCGGATTGGACCGAGACTTGTCATGCAGCCTTGGTTTACTACCGGTAGACCGCCTGTCAAGTTTCGGGTCATTTGGACTTCGTTTGATACTCCTACGGTTAACCGAGGGACCGAAAAGGCCTCATGTGTGTTGCAGCCCAACACCCCCCAAATTTGGCCCAAAACCCACCAAACTCTGCTCCATGTCCTAGAGCGTTCGATCACGATCGCGTGGGCGAAAACCGCACCTCATTTGGACTCTCCTAGCTCCCTCTATGCCTATATATACACCCCCCATTCGGATCTCAGATTCCTCCCCGTCCTCCTCCGGAAAAAAAAAGAGATCCAACTCCTCCCGCCGCCGCCGGACACAACCGCTGCCGACGGACATGTCCGGCCTCCCCGTCCGCCGCCACGTGTCGGCCTCCTAGTGGCCGCCGCCCGGTCCCCAGTTCGCCGCCGCCCGCGGGCCCGCGAGGCCCGTGCGGGGCCCCCGCGGCCCGATCCGCCGCCGCGCCTTGTCCCGCGCCCCGCCGCCGTCTTCTCCCCGGCCGGCCGCCGCCGCCGCCGCCCCAGCCGGAGGTCGCCGCCGCGGGCACCTCGCCGCCCGCCGCCCGGCCGCTCCCCGCCGCCGTCCGCCGCCCGGGCGCCGTCGCCCCCGGCCACCGCCTCCTCCTCACGTCGCCGGCCACCGCCTCCTCCCTCGCCGCCGGCCACCACGGGCCTCAACGCCGGCGAGGCCCCGGCGATCCTCGGGCTCTGAGAGCCTCGCCCGATCCAGATCCGGTCGCGTGAACAGGAAACCCTAACCCCCGATTTTTTTTCTAAGTCCTGAAATTTTTTGATCCAAGTTGCTCTGTTCGAGGTCCCGTAACTTTGCAACCATAACTCCGTTTTGAGCGTATGATATATCAAAATCTTCGCCTCGACATGTACATCATTTCATTCCATTGCATCATTTGCATTTGAGGTCATCTTGATGCCCAAAATGCTGTTAGAAGGAGGCTTCGTGAGTTAAATTGCAGATCCGTTAGTTCATCATGCACTTTTGTCATTTTTTCCATGTTTAATCCATGCATGATATGCCTATGCCCCTTTGGGATGAATTGTTAAACATTTTGTCTTCTTTCCAGAGGTGCCACCCATGCATTTTTAGCATGTGTGTGTTGTCTTGTGCAAGCTTGCGAAGAGAGGTACCTGAGATTGCTGATTTCAGGGACTTAGTGATTTTCACTAAGTCTGGGATATTTTAGTTCATGATGCTATATGTCCAGCTTGTTTCCTAGTGATACGTGCCTCTTTTGAGAATGATCAGTAAGGGAGTTTTGATATTTATGTTATGCTCTATCCATCCATGTCTTTGTTTGCATATATGGAGTGCTCTAGGTTGACTCAATCGAGCTCAACTTTTGCTTCGTTGTTAATCTGGGCAGATCGTCAACTCGTTTGCGATTTTGCCGGTGCTATTGTTAGTGATCCATGCATGCTATGCCTTTGTTCTTGCGATGTGTAGCTAGAATATTGTGCCTTCTTGCTGGATATATGCTTGCCTTGCCATGACTTGCACCGTAGTGAGTGCATCGAGCTCGTTTACATGCCTTCGTGAGTTAAATTTCTGCATGTCTCAGTTTTCACTAAGTCTGAAAACTGGTTTGTGTTCGAGCTATGTTCGTGAGCTCGGTAGAGTATTTTGTGAACCCTTTTGGCCCCAGGTCACTTTGGGTGTTTTGTTAAGATTGTTGAGTAGCTCCATTCCATTTTCTTACTTGTCATGTTCAGGTCATTTATCATGTTGTTTTGCTGCTCCGAAGAGGGCTTCGTGATCTGAAATTTCAGGCTAGTGTTAATTTCACTAAGTCTGGAATCTGTTTTGCGTTTGCGTTTTTGCCATGCTTGTAACGTCTTGCATTTTGCATCCCGCATCGCATCCCGCATCGCATATCATCTTTGCATCTTATTGCTTGTCCTTGCACGTGGTTGAATGTATTCTTGTTGCTTGTTTTGTGTTGTTGGGTAGAGCCGGGAGACGAGTTTGCTAACGAGGAGCCCGTTGAGTGTGCTTTTGAGGATCCAGTCAACTCTGACAGCTTTGCAGGCAAGATGATCATACCCTCGAAATCACTACTATCTTTGCTATGCTAGTTTGCTCGCTCTTTTGCTTTGCCACTGCTACGATGCCTACCACTTGCTTGTCAGCCTCCCAATTGCATGATTGAACCTCTAACCTACCATTGTCCTAGCAAACCGTTGATTGGCTATGTTACCGCTTTGCTCAGCCCTTCTTATAGCGTTGTTAGTTGCATGTGAAGATTGGAGCCGTTCCTTGTTGGAACATTTATTTACTTGTTGGGATATCATTATATTGCTATGTTATCTTAATGCATCTATATACTTGGTAAAGGGTGGAAGGCTCGGCCTCTCGCCTAGTGTTTTGTTCCACTCTTGCCGCCCTAGTTTCCGTCATATCGGTGTTATGTTCCCGGATTGTTGCGTCCCTTACGCAGTTGGGCTATAATGGGAACCCCTTGATAGTTCCCGTTGATTAAAGCTTTTCCAGCAATGCCCAACATTGGTTTTATCATTTGCCGCCTACCCCCCTTTTCCCTTGGGTTTCCGGAGCCCGAGGGTCATCTTTATTTTAGCCCCCCACGGGCCAGTGCTCCTCTGAGTGTTGGTCCAAACTAGAGCCCTGTGCAGCGCCACCTCGGGGAAACTCAAGGGCTGGTTTTAGTTGTACGGATGCTCATCTGAGTGTGCCCTGAGAAAGAGATATGTGCAGCTCCTATCGGGATTTGTCGGCACATTCGGGCGGTGTTGCTGGTCTTGTTTTAACCTGTCGATCATCTTGTTGTACCGAGATACCGAGTCTGATCGGAACGTCTTGGGTGGAGGTCTATTCCTTCGTTGGACCGTGAGAGCTTGTTATGGGCTAAGTTGGACCCCTGCAGGGATTGATCTTCGAAAGCCGTGCCCGCGGTTATGGGCGATGGGAATTTGTTAATGTCCGGTTGTAGATAACTTAAACCTTAATTAATTAAAATGAATCAACCGTGTGTGTTACCGTGATGGCCTCTTCTTCGGGCGGAGTCGGGAAGTGACACGGTGTTGGAGTAATGCTTGCGCAGGTTGTTTCCTATAGCTTCTCGCTCGCGCTTTCGCTTCTCTTCTCCTCTTTTTGCGTAATAGCCACCACATGCTAGTCCGCTTGCTGCAGCTCCACATATTATTTGCCTTATCCTTCTATAAGCTTAAAATAGTTTTGATCGCGTGGGTGTGAGATTGCTGAGTCCCTGTGGCTCACAGATACTATAATTCCAGATGCAGGTCCAGGTGATTCCGCTCCAGGTGACGAGTACGAGCTCAAGTGGGAGTTCGACGAGGACTCTCAGCGTTATTATGTTTCCTTTCCTGGTGATCAGTAGTGGTGCCTAGTTGGGGATCGATTCGGGCCTTGTCGCATGTTGGGTTCTTTTCTATTTTGGCGCCGTAGTCGGGCCATGAGTGTTTGTTTGATGGATGTTATTTATGTACTTTGATGTGACGTGGCGAGTGTAAGCCAACTATGTTATCTCCCCCCTTTTATTATGTATTACATGGGATGTTGTAATGATTGCCTGACTTGCGACATTGCTTTCAATGCGGTTATGTCTCTAAGTCGTGCCTAGACACGTGGGAGCTATAGCCGCATCGAGGGCGTTACATCACGCGATAGTACCATGGCAGGCCGCAGTAGTACCGTGTCCTCAAGAAGATGCAAGTTTCAAAAAGAAAAGCGAAGCCTTTGCAACCGTCAAGCAAACGGACACACCAAAAGGCTGACACACGAGACAAATCAACCGAGAACGACACGACGAACGAAAGACAAGAGACGAGAAGGACTAAGACACTCAACACAATCTCTCTAAAGAGAGGGCGATGGTCGGAGCCACCTATGTTTGAGTCAATTGGTATGACACCGCGAAGAATTATCCTTGGGCCCATGACCAAAACTCGTCTTTGAAGCACAAGGACCATCAAAAATGGCTAATGTGAAAGAGTTGATTAATTTATGCATAATGGGGGGAGGGAGAGTTCATTGAGAGAAAAACACTCCCCCTATGTCCATGCCTACACCTAAACAAGATAACAAGTTGAGTATGGTGGGGTGTGCACGGGTTCAAGCAACATTGCTCGAATCAATGATATTTAGCTCATGCCTTAAATCGCGAAATCTTCCTTCATCCAAAGGCTTCGTGAAGATATCTGCAAGGTTATCAAGAATGTTGACATAGTTGAGCTCGATCTCCCCTCGCCTAATATGATCCCGGATGAAGTGATACCGAATCTCAATATGCTTCGTCTTGAAGTGTTGCACCGGGTTGAGAGAGATCTTGATGGCACTTTCATTGTCACACCAAAGAGGCACTTTGTCACAAATGACACCGTAATCCTTTAAAGTTTGCCTCATCCATAGAAGTTGTGCACAACAACTACCGGCAGCCACATACTCCGCTTCTGTGGACGAGAGAGACATGCAACTTTGCTTCTTGGAAGACAAACTCACCAAAGAGCAACCAAGAAATTGGCACCCTCCGGAAGTTGACTTCCTATCCACTTTGTCTCCCGCCCAATCCAAGTCTGAATAACCTAAAAGCTTGAAGTTTGTTCCTCTTGGGTACCATAAGCCAAAGTTTGGGGTATAAGCCAAATATCGAAAGATTCGCTTGACCGCCACAAAGTGACTTTCCTTAGTTGCGGCTTGAAACCATGCACAAATTCCCACACTCAACATGATATCTGGTCTAGATGCACAAAGGTAAAGCAAGCAGCCAATCATGGAGCGATATACCTTTTGATCCACCGCTTTACCATTGGGATCTATGTCAAGTTGGCATTTGACGGGCATAGGAGTGGACGCCGGCTTGTCATCACTTAGCTTGAATCTCTTGAGCATGTCTTGAGTGTATTTGGCTTGGTTGATGAAGGTTCCTTCTCTTTGTTGCTTGACTTCGAACCCGAGAAAGAACTTCAACTCCCCCATCATGGACATCTTGAACTTGGAGGTCATGAGCGCGGCAAATTCCTCATTGAAAGCTTTGTTAGGGGAACCAAAGATAATATCATCAACATATAGTTGGCACACAAGCAACTCCCCTTTGACCTTCTTAGTAAAAAGAGTGGGGTTGATTTTCCCAATTTCAAAACCACGATCTTGCAACAACTCGGTAAGCTAGTCATACCACGCACGTGGGGCTTGCTTAAGGCCATAGAGTGCCTTATCGAGTTGATACACATGATCGAGAAAGTAGGGATCCTCGAACCCAGGGGGTTGCTTGACATATACCAACTCATTAATAGGACCATTAAGAAAAGCACTCTTCACATCCATTTGTTGTAACTTAAATTATGATGAGAAGCATATGTAATCAACATGCGAATGGATTCAAGGCGAGCAACGGGAGCAAAGGTTTCACCGTAGTCGATACCCTCGAGTTGGGAGTAGCCTTGTGCTACCAAACAAGCCTTGTTGCGAATGATAATCCCATGAGCATCTTTCTTGTTCTTGAATATCCACATGGTTCCAATGACATTATGGTTCCTCGTTGGCCTCGGTACCAATCTCCACACCTTGTTGTGCTCGAAGTTGTTAAGTTCTTCATGCATGGCATTGAGCCAATCCGGATCCTCGAGCGCCTCATATACCTTTTGGGGTTCAACACAAGAGACAAACGCGTGATGTTCACAACAGTTTGCTAATTGTCTACGAGTGCTTACACCCTTTCTTAAGCTTCCAAGTACATTTTTCATGAGATGATCTTTGGTGGATAGCTTGGATGCGATCTTGGCGGCACGATGCTCTAATTCCTCCTCTGGAGAGAGTTGAGGAGCGGTCACTTGATCTTGATCATCTTGAGCATCGTCTTGAGCTCATTCTTGATCTTGAGCTTTCTCTTGACCTTGAACTCGCTTGAAAGGTAGAACTTGACCTTGGGCATCACTTGGTGATTCAACACCCTCTTGAGGTTGATCTTTCCCTTGGTATTGTTCATGAGGCTGAGGGCCTTTAGTTTGTTCTTCGGAAGCGTGTGGGCCTTGAGTTGGTGATGGTTCCACATGAGTGGAACATTGTCCTTCTCCTTCGGCCACAAGGGGATCCTCAATGGGTAGGATAAAACCAACACCCATTCTTCTTATGGTTTGGGGAGGAATTTCATCACCTACATCACAAGTGCCACTTTGCTCCACTTGGGAGCCGTTATTCTCATCAAACTCCACGTTACATGTCTCCTCAATAAGTCCTATGGACTTATTGAGGACACAATAAGCATGGGAGTTTGTAGCATAACTGTCGGGGATATACCCCGCGGCGTAAACCGGCCGGAAGTATAACCCGGCCGGACTAGGCGTTTCATTGGTAAACCGCCAGAGGATTGGCGGTTTATGTGTCTGGCGGTTCACTGGTATGACAATTCACGAGCCTGAAGACTCATTGGTGACCCGGCACGTGTTCCAGATGCATGACAAGGCCCGAGGACCAGCAGGCCGGTTTAGGTTAATGGTGGGCCGGTTTAAGAGGAAAGGCATGAGGAACATTTATCTTACAAGGAGTTAAGACCTGGACTTGTATCCGGTTTGTATTAAGATAGACTAGTCCTAATCCTAATAGGACTCTACATGTAACCCGCCCCTTCAACATATATAAGGAGGGGTAGGGCACCCCAAGAGGGACAAGATTCACAAGTTCCACAAGTTGGACAAGTTAGGTTTAGACAATAGCTCTCGAGATAGAGCACTCTTGTAACCGTGATCATCATCATCAATATCAATGAAGCAGGATATAGGCTTTTACCTCCACCGTGAGGGGCCGAACCTGGGTAAAACATCGCGTCTCTCGTCCCGTTCAACCCCTCTCAAGCTACCACATAGATGTGTGGCCTCGCGACTAAGTCCTGACACTAAGGACATCTGCCGTGACAATTCCACGACAGTTGGCGCCCACCGTGGGGCCTGCGCACGGTGGTGTTGAGTTCTTGAAGGGATCTCTCCCAGGGATCGAGAAGTTTTGCAGTTTTCCGGATGAAGAAAGCCGGTTCAGAAGGATTTGTATCAGCTTCAAGTTGATCAGTCCAGGTTTAAGATCTGGGATTTAAGGTTTAAAAGAAATTAGGGTGCGTCGAGTACGGTGCCGCCGCTGTCGCATATCGAAAGCACGCACGAGATCAAACCGAGAAAAGGTTCAAAATCACCGACACCGACAGGATTTGACGACTCCATCATCCGAGTCAGGATCAAGTTTGGAAGTTGATTTTTCCTCTGCGGCGTGAAGACCCAGATAATGGACGCGATATGATGGACTCTGGATCCCGAGGGTAATCACGGAGGTACCCCCATGTGGCCTCTGGTGCAGCCACCGGCCGATTCCTGTTCGTTGCAAAAGAAAAAAAAAGAAGGGAAAAGGCCCCGACCTCGAGGGAGACCCGGACGTAGAGAAGTCCAACCTGCTACGACTCGGAGAGCCACCTAGGATCCGTAACTTGCCTTGCTCCGCATTTGACTCCAAGCCGCTGGCAGTCTAGGCAAGGGAAGTCACGGTCCAAGGTAGACTAGCTGAACTAAAAATGTATATATTTCCACATGGTTGAAGGAGAAGTATCACGTAGTGGAAGCATGGATTGTGGCAACCAAAAGAGACAAAGCAAATCACAGGCAGCGGCAACTCCTGCGCGCAAGGATGAGCAAAAAACGGAGGGCCATGACCCGGAAACAGATTCTCCATGGGCTCAGACTCCTCTGTTGACCTGCTGTCGTAACCCACCGCTGCCGCCCCGGTTTAAGGTCTCCTGAAATAAAAGTCGCCCCGGTTTAAGATCTCTTCGAGAGAGTGGTTAAAGCACCATGAAACTGCCATGGATTATTCAGGGGCGCTATATATATTGATTATCCGTCGTCCGGACAAGTCAGGTGATGTTTATCTAAGTTATTTTGTTAACATATATTGTTTTTATAAAGGGAACGATTACTTTCGACCGTATATTTTGTTAACGCAGGACAATTGTTCATTACAAATGGGGCATTATATTACGGGCACGGAGCACGCGCTAGCGACATTCCGCACCGGTGTTCCGTTCGTGTCATACCACCGGGTGAATGAATGTGAGAAGGTCGCCGTCCCTGTTCGCCCAGTTTACATCAGCTTGTCGGGACCATGCCCGCGATTAACTCGCCCGTCCGAGCTGGTTTACGACACCGGTGCCGATCTTCCCCGTCCGCACCAGCTTACAATGCCGCGGCCGACTCATCTGTCCGAGCTGCCTCTGATGTTGCGGTCGTCCTTGTCGTCCGTCTCTCGTGGCCTGGTCTACATCAACATACCGGGCCGCACCTGTCTGCATGAGCTGTTTATTGAGTATGAGCAAGTCACAGCTTGGGTAGCCCGGTTTTTTCTTTCAACAAAATGGAGGCAAATCATCATATACTATCAACCGCCATCTGCACTGGGTGGTTCAATGGGCAGGCGCACAAATCGCCACCACTACAGTTTGGTTAACTTCAAATCACCAGTTGGAAGGAACCATTGGCCGAGTTGCTGATACGGCTCATATGGGATCATTTACAACCCGCCGCAGTCACCTCAACCTTCTATGGATTCACATCGTGCTATCAACGCCAATGTTATACAAGTTATGCCGGTTTATATCACGGTCAAATATGGAGAATCTCAAGCCAACTCCTCAAGTCACCTTGAGACTTGGGGGCTACGATGACATGACTTAGCGAATATTGCCAGTTTCAGCAAATTTAAGAACCCCAGGACGATGGAGGGAAGGATAACCCGGTCCCGGAGGCTACTGTTATATTGATGAAAGTTTAAAGGCCGTCAAAAAATTTCCGGCTTAGAAAGTATATGACAGTTATAAAATCCCGGCTCGATGAAGAAGTTTCAGGTCATCAGAAAGGATTCCGGTTTAAAATCCGGCTCAAGGGAAGTCAGTCTGACTGAAGCTCTCAAATATCCGGTTTACAGTACGGTTCAAGGGAAATTTGTTCTCCCACAAAGCTCTGAAGCGGTCAAATCTGGTTTAACAATGTCCGGTTCAAAAAGGAATTAACTTCTCGCAAGTTCGAGTTTAAAGGCCATCAGAAAATTTTCGGCTAAAAATGAAGATTCCGGTTTAAAATGCGGTTCAAGGGAAAGATGTCTCCCGCAAAGCTTTGAAGCTCTCAATATCCGGTTAAAGATCCCGGTTCAAGACGAATTTATCTCTGGCAAAAAGTTAAAAATTGCCAAAGAGGACCTGCTGCCATGATGCGCGGTTCAAACATGGGTATCCCGCCTTACTGGCCTGACATATTATTGATCACATGGGGGCTTCTGCTTCATAAAGTGGGGTCTCTGTTCTTTTACATCATGTGTGGTTACACGGAGTTGTTCTAAAGCGGCCTCCGGTTTTGTAACACCCTCGATGCGACTATATCTCCCACGTGTCGAGGCACGACTTAGAGGCATAATCGCATTGAAGGCATATGTCGCAAGTTAGGCAATCTTCACAACATCCCATGTAATATAAATAATAAAAGGGGAGAAAACATAGTTGGCTTACACTCGCCACGTCAATCAAGTACATAAATAACATTACATCATCCAAACACTCATGGCCCGACTACGGCGCCAGAATAAAAGATAACCCAACAAGCGACACGGTCCCGATCACCCCCAACTGGGCACCACTACTGATCATCAGGAAAGGAAACATAGTATCGTTGAGAGTCCTCGTCGAACTCCCACTTGAGGTCAAGCACGTCACCTGGAGCGGAATCATCAGGCCCTGCATCTGGTGTAATAGTAATCTGTGAGCCACAGGGACTCAGCAATCTCGCACCCCCGCGATCAAGACTATTTAAGCTTATAGGTAAGGCAAGGTAAATATGTGGAGCTGCAGCAAGCGACTAGCAAATATGGTGGCTATCCTGTTCGCAAAATAGAGCAAGAAGAGGAGGCAAAGCGCGAGCAAGAGACTAGAGGGCAACCTGCGCAAGCATTACTCCAACACCGTGTCCACCTCCCGGACTCCGCCGAGAAGAGGCCATCACGGTAACACACTCAGTTGGTTCATTTTAATTAAGTTAAGGTTCAAGTTATCTACAACCGGACATTAACAAATTCCCATCTGCCCATAACCGCGGGCATGGCTTTCGAAAGTTCAAATCCCTGCAGGGGAGTCCCAACTTAGCCCATGACAAGCTCTCATGGTCAACGAAGGAATAGACCTCCTCCCAAGACGTTCCGATCAGACTCGGTACCTCGGTTCTTCAAGACACTTCGACAGGTTAAAACAAGACCAGCAACACCACCCAGATGTGCCGACAAATCCCGATAGGAGCTGCACATATCTCGTTCTCAGGGCACACCGGATGAGCAAGACGTCGGGTAGGCCAGCCCAGAGTTGCCCCTGGTAGCCCCGGACATCGCTCGGTTGGACCAACACTCAGAGGAGCACTGGTCCGGGGGGGCTAAAATAAGATGACCCTCGGGCTCCGGAAACCCAAGGGAAAAGAGGCTAGGTGGCAAATGGTAAAACCAAGGTTGGGCATTGCTGGAAAAGCTTTAAACAAGGCGAACTATCAAGGGGTTCCCATTATAACCCAACCGCGTAAGGAACGCAAAATCCGGGAACATAACACCGATATGACGGAAACTAGGGCGGCAAGAGTGGAACAAAACACTAGGCGAGAGGCCGAGCCTTCCACCATTTACCAAGTATATAGATGCATTAAGATAACAAGATAATATAATGATATCCCAACAAGTAAATAATGTTCCAACAAGGAACGGTCTCCAATCTTCACCTGCAACTAGCAACGCTATAAGAGGGGCTGAGCAAAGCGGTAACATAGCCAATCAACGGTTTGCTAGGACATGGTGGGTTAGAGGTTTGACATGGCAATTTGGGAGGCTTGAAATCAAGCGGTAGGCATCGTAGCATTGGCATAGCAAAAGAGCGAGCAATCTAGCATAGCAAAGATAGTAGTGATTTCGAGGGTATGATCATCTTGCCTACAAAGTTGTCAGAGTTGATTGGATCCTCGAAAGCAAACTCAACGGGCTCCTCGTTAGCGAACTCGTCTCCCGGCTCTACCCAAACAAGACAAACAAGCAAACGGAACACAATCAACCACGTGCAAAGCTCAAGCAATATGATGCAAAGATGATATGCGATGCGGGATGCATATGCAAGATGCGAAAGGGAAAGCATGAACCTGGCCTCAACTTGGAAATCCAAGTGTGCCACTGGAAAGATGAGATGAAATCTCTTGAAAACGATATAAAGAACGCCGGAATCGGAGTTACGGTTTGGAAATGGCAAGCGATTCAAATATGACCACGTTCTGCGATTTACAGCAAGTAGCCATCTAAATGCAATGAGATGAACATGCTACAACATTCAAAAATGGCATAAAAATACATGGCAGGGATGCATTCATGATGCTTAACAAAAGTCTAGCACTGAGCTACGGCCAATTCATCCATTAACAGGTTCAAACAAGCAAGGCAAAAATGCATATGGTAAACAGATCTCAGACTTGTGAAATTAACACTTGTCTGGAATTTCAGATCAGATAACACTCTTCGGAGAAACAAAACTATATGCTACAGGACCTGAACATGGCAAAGTAAAGCATGTCATGGAGCTACTCAAAGGGCTTAACAAAAGTCCCTTAGTGACCTTGAGCCAAAAGGGATCAGAAAATACATTTGCAAGCATGTGAACATGGCAAAAACATAATCAGTTCTCAGACTTAGTGAAAACTGGAGCATGCTGAAAACAGATATCAAGTAGGCATGTTTACGAGCTCGATGCACTCACTACAGAGCAAGTCATGACAAGCTAAGCATACACCCATCAAGAATACACAAAATGCAAGCTAGACATGGCAAGAACAATAGCATAGAATGCACGGATCGACTACAACACCCTCGGCAAAATTGCTAACAAGTAGACAATCTGCCCAGATTCACGAAGTAGCAAAAGTAGAGCTCGATTGACTTAAGCTAGGGTGCTCCATAATTGCAAACAAAGACATGGATGGATAGAGCACTACAAGATTAACAAAACATCCTTACTGATCATCCTCAAAAGGAGGCACGGATCACTAGGAAACAACATGAACATATGGCCATATGAGATAAACAGCTCAAGGACTTAGTGGAAATGCTAAGTCCCTGAAATCAGCATTACTAAGTGCCTCACTTTGCAAGGTTGTGCTAGTCACCACACACATCACAAAAATACATGGGTTGCACCTCTGGAAAGATGGCAAAACCCTTAACAAAACATATGTAGAGCTCATGGGCATATCATACACACAATAATCATGGCAAAAATGACAAATATCTAAATGGAGCAGCAGATCTGACAATTATCTCAAGTAGCACTCTTCTAACAGCATTTCGGGCATCAAGATGAACTCAAATGAAAATGATGCAATGAGATGAAATGATGTACTCTCTGAGACGAACATTTTGATATGCTATATGCCCAAAACGGAGCTACGGATGCAAAGTTATAGCACGATGAACAGGAGCAAATAATCTGCAGACTTGGGAGAAAAAGGTCAACCCTAGGGTTTGAATTTCAGATCTGAGATCCGGGGCACGTTTCCCGAGGTTCGCTGGGAAGCTCGAGCTCGCCGGAGAAGAGGCCGGCCAAAACTTGGCGCGGCGCACGCCGGCGCGGGAGGGAGGCGGGCGTCGGCGGCGAGAAGCGCGGCAGTGGTGGCGGCGAGGTGCGGCTCCGGCCCGGCGAGGAGGGCGGCGGGGATGCACCGGCGAGGGCGCTAGGCGGCGGCGCCAGAGACGGGTGGAGGCGGCGGCGCGGCGAGGGGCTGCCGGCTCGGGCGACGAAGGGACAGGCGGCGGCGCGGGGCGACTGGGCCGCGGGGGGCGGCTCCGGGCCTGGCGGGCCCTCGCGGTCGGCGGCGAAGTGGGCGCCGCCCAGGACACGTGGTGCGTCGTGGTTGGTCGGTGGCGGCGGCGGACAACGTCCGGCTCCGTCCGGACATGTCCGGCGGCGGCGGAGGAGATATTTTCTAGGGTTTGGGAGAGGGGATCCGTGAATTTAGAGGAGGGGGTCTATTTATAGGCATAGAGGGAGCTAGGAGAGTCCAAATGAGGTGCGGTTTTTGGCCACGCGATCGTGATCGACCGCTCTAGATGATGGAGAAGGTTTTGGTGGGTTTTGGGCCAACTTGGAGGGGTGTTGGGCTGCAACACACACGAGGCCTTTTCGGTCCCTTGATTAACCGTTGGAGCATCAAACGAAGTCCAAATGGTACGAAACTTGACAGGCGGTCTACCGGTAGTAAACCAAGGCCGCTTGGCAAGTCTCGGTCCAATCCGGAAATGTTTAATACCCACACACGAAAGAAAGGTAGAAATGACCACCGGAGGAGAACGAAGCACTGGAATACAAAACGGACAACGGGGAAAATGCTTGAATGCATGAGATGAACACGTATGCAAATGCAATGCACATGATGACATGATATGAGATGTATGACAACGATAACAACACACGGAGACAAAGACCCGAACCCGAGAAAATAAAATAACTTAACGCCGGAAACGACAAGAGTTGGAATACATATTGGGAAAGTCATATCCAGGGTGTTACAGGTTTACCCCTTGAGTTAGCTTTTCAAAAGCATCATGTTATATCACTTGGGGGCTTGGTCGTGTCCGAACCAATGCAATACCTCTTGATAGGCGAGAGCCACCAGATCACTTGGGGACTTGGTCACGTCTGAACCAGTCATGCCTCTTGATTGGCCTAAGGCTACAGAATCACTTGGGGGCTTGGTCGAACCCGAACCATTGCCATGCCACTTGATCGGCATAAATGCCACGGTTTCATTTGGGGGCCTGGCTGACTTGAACCATAGCTACACCTATCAGGAGCTTGGTCGTGTCCGACCATGGTAACGCCATCTGATCAGCTCAAATAAGCCTCTTTTTGCAAACGGTTTTGTCATTGCCTTTGCTTCACATTTTTCTTTGAAAGATATTTCTTTCTTTTTATTGCGTTTTTTTAAACCGACAAAGTTTTAAACCGGTTCAAACTATCAATTACAAATTGACGGAACACAGTCAAATCTTAATCCGGAGACTATCTGCCTGGTTTGATTTTCTGTTACCATCCTATTATGGAGTAAACCGGTGTTTATCAACCCGGCTCGGCTTTCAACTACAAGTTGTCAGTACACGATCAAATTATAATCCGGAGACTATCAGCCCGGTCTGGTTTGACTACAAGTTGCCAGTATTATATATGGTTAAACCAGTGTTTATCACAACCCGGTACGGTTTTATCATAAACCGGCACAATATGAAAGGAGTTATCATTACTCAAGATTGGGGTTATCACTCTTACTACAAAAGTTGGTAAAACCAACAATGTGATTCAATGTCACAGGACACTTTAAACTTGTTGTATGCAGAAACAGGTTGAATAAAGTATGACGATAAATTATCCGATGTTTATTAAAACGGCCTGGCTTTCGACTATAAGTCGCCAGTATATATTTGGATTGCGCCATTGGAATCATGCGCTCATAAATCATTGGGTTATATTATTCAAATAGCCAAACTTGGCTGAATTTCCATTATGATGTTGAATGAATAAGATTTTCATACCGGATTATGTTATCTTGAATAGCCAACATGGCTGGATTTTATTATGGTTATTAATAACAGGTATTATTGAGGTTTTCAAAGTCGCTTTAGCGCAATGGCTATTATATTGTCAATGGATATGGTTTATTTTACAATTGAAGGAATAGTCCCGAGTCGCTGCAGGCTCACGACCCGGCACTTCGGGGCTACATTATTCAACTGAAGATTATATCAAATATGCAAGTCTCATGTCGCTGTAAGCATGCACCATGACACTTGGGGGCTAATGCAAAGTCATTTTTTTGCTCACCTTATCGAAGACCCGACTCATCACATTGTAATGAGCCGGACCTTGGGGGCTACCAATTGCCTCTATCAACAATTTAAGGTACAAAGCTTTTTATCCATTACATTGAAGGGTCGACTGCTCAGTTGGTAAAGCACAAGGCTCTTAACCTTGTGGACGTGAATTCAAGCCCCATGATTGGGGTTACATCATATGATGTTATTTTCATTGAAGAATATATCAAAATCCTAGCTCAATATTATCTTACTAAGCCGGCCCTTGGGGGCTACACATTGTTGTTCAAAGTTTACAAGATTATATTTACAAAGTCCCTGCTCATTATTGCATAATGACCCGACCCTTGGGGGCTACACTGGTTGAAGTTTTTATGAGCATCAAGCAATTACAAGTCCCAGGTTGCTGCAAGCATGACAACCCGGCACTTGGGGGCTACATATGTGGAATACTCAATTCTTACTAGTGACTAGGATGAACAACATGGATTTCTTCAAAATTGATAACATTTATATTGAAGCAAGTCTTAAGCCATCACTTTGTTCTGCTCAAGATTTGGGGGCTACAGGTATTATATTATTATCGAAGAAATATTGTCAAATTCTCTGTTTGAGCAAACCAGATTGACCCGGCGTCACCAATCATTATGACCCTGTGGCTGCAACCTGGCGTCATCAATAATCATGAACCGGCGTTGGCAGCAATCATAACCCGGCATCTATCAACGGTCATGACCCGATGCCATCAATATTTATAAACCGGCCATTTTGGTAATGTTAAACTGGCAAGTTTTACATCTTCAAACCGGCTGAATATCAGGTAAGTATTTCAAGACCCATATTTCTTAAACCGGCGCTTTGGGAGTTGAATCAAAGGAGTTATTCTTCACAATATTTCTGTGACAAACCAATGTCGGCAAATTGATTATGAAGCTGGTCTGTTGACCAGGACTTCCCAGAAGGAGGAAATAACAAGGACTTAAGGGTGATCAGGTACCGGTTTACAAGAATTCTTAACCCGGAGCACAACCAGTCAAATTTGTTCTTGTGTTTATTTTGTAGCATAAGTTTACTATGGATAAATCCAAGCTAAACTCGGGGGCTAATGTCGGGGATATACCCCGCGGCGTAAACCGTCCGGAAGTATAACCCGGCCGGACTAGGCGTTTCATTGGTAAACCGCCAGAGGATTGGCGGTTCACTGGTATGACGATTCACGAGCCTGAAGACTCATTGGTGACCCAGCGCGTGTTCCAGATGCATGACAAGGCCAAGGACCAGCAGGCCGGTTTAGGTTAATGGTGGGCCGGTTTAAGAGGAAAGGCATGAGGAACATTTATCTTACAAGGAGTTAAGACCTGGACTTGTATCCGGTTTGTATTAAGATAGACTAGTCCTAATCCTAATAGGACTCTACATGTAACCCGCCCCTTCAACATATATAAGGAGGGACAGGGCACCCCAAGAGGGACAAGATTCACAAGTTCCACAAGTTGGACAAGTTAGGTTTAGACAATAGCTCTCGAGATAGAGCACTCTTGTAACCGTGATCATCATCATCAATATCAATGAAGCAGGATGTAGGCTTTTACCTCCACCGTGAGGGGCCGAACCTGGGTAAAACATCGCGTCTCTTGTCCCGTTCAACCCCTCTCAAGCTACCACATAGATGCGTTGGCCTCGCGACTAAGTCCTGACACTAAGGACATCTGCCGTGACAATTCCACGACAATAACCAACAAATATGCCCTCATGAGCTCTAGCCTCAAATTTAGACAAACGAACACCTTTCTTGAGAATGAAACACTTACACCCGAACACCCAGAAGTACTTGAGGTTGGGCTTGTTCCCGGTGAGTATCTCATATGGAGTCTTGGTCAAGCCTTTGTGGAGGTATAGCCGATTGGATGCATGACACGCGGTGTTGATGGCTTCGGCCCAAAAGTTGTATGGAGACTTGAACTCTTCCATCATGGTCCTTGCCGCATCCATCAATGTCCGGTTCTTCCTCTCCGCTAAACCATTTTGTTGAGGGGTGTAAGGTGCGGAATATTGATGCTTGATCCCCTCATCACTAAGAAACTCATCCAAGGTCTAGTTCTTGAACTCGGTGCCATTGTCACTTCTTATTGTCAAGATCTTTGCATTGTGTTGACGTTGAGCTTCATTTGCAAAGTCAATGACGGTTCGTTGGGTCTCACTCTTCCTCTTGAAGAAATATACCCAAGTGTATCTTGAATAATCATCCACAATCACCAAGCAATACTTCCTACCCCCAAGACTATCAAAAGATGGAGGCCCAAAGAGATCCATGTGAAGGAGATCCAAAGGCCTCTTCGAGTAAATGATAGTCGTGGGAGGGTGAGCCTTTTCATGTAGCTTTCCTTCGATACAAGCACTGCAAGCACGATCTTTGGAAAAACTAACATCTGTTAGTCCACGGACATGGTCCCCCTTGAGAAGACTTTGCAAAGATCTCATACTGACATGGGCTAAACGGCGATGCCAAAGCCATCCCACGTCAACTTTAGCCATTAGGCATGTCACGGTCTTAGTGAGTCGCTCCGAAAAGTTAATCACATAGAGACCGTTTTCGACATGCCCAACAAAGGCTACTTTAAGAGTCTTGCTCCACAAGAGGGCCACGGTATCAACATCAAAGAAGGTGGCAAAACCCATGAGTGCTAGTTGACGAACGGAAAGTAAATTATATGCAAGGGACTCAACAAGCATGACCTTCTCGATCGTAAGATCATGAGAAATGACAACCTTGCCGAGTCCCAATACCTTAGAGGATGAGGCGTCACCCACTCGGTGTTGGTGGGCATGGATGGAATCTTTGGCATGTTCACCACCAAGTCCTTGCTTCCGGTCATATGATTAGTAGCTCCACTATCGAGCAACCATGATCCCCCACCGGAAGCAAACACCTACAAGAGATCAATGCTTGGTTTTAGGTACCATTTTGTAATGGGTCCTTTGATGTTAGTAACAAGGGTCTTAGGAACCCAAATAGACCATTCAATGTACTCATAAGGAGAACCAACAAATTGGGCATAAACATGCCCATCACTAGCACGGCACAACACATAAGAAGGGTTAAAGTCACCGGCTTTGTTGGGAAGGGAAGCGTTTCCCTTCTTGGCATCACTACCCCTCATGGTGTTCTTCTCCTTCTCCTTAGTAGCACCCTCTCCCTCCTTCAAAAAGGTTTGCTTGAGAGGAGGAGCTCGTTTGGCCTTGTCATTCTTCTTCTTGTTCTTGGACTTGGGCACGTACCCAATCCCTTCTTTGGCCACAACTTCCTTTTGGTTGCTCAAAAGGTCGTTGAGATTCTTCTCGCCTTGTATGCAAGACACAAGACCTTTCTCAAGTTGCTCCTTCAACTTAGCGTTCTCCTCAACAAGATGCACATGCTCACAACATGGGTTAGTAGCATTTGCATTATCAATTAACATCATATGAGGAAAAGTGGCTTTCTCCTTGGTTAGCTTTACTTGAAGTTGATCATGAGACTCTTTGAGGCTAGCATGAGCACCCTTCAAGACCTTGTGAGCCTTGTCAAGTAAGTCAAACTCCTCTTTGAGTCTAGCAAGATCAACCCCAAGCTTGGCCTTCTTGGAGTTTAGCACACGAGAAACAACAAGAGCATGATCCAAATATTTCTTTAACTTAGCGTGATCAACGTTGTGTGACTCCTCAAGAGCCAAACGAAGACCACGCTCTTCCTCAAGAGCATTGGACAGATCCGAAATCTCATCGGCATAGTCACGACTATGCCCCTCCATCTTGGAGATAGTATCTTCGTGAGCCTCGATCATGTCATTGGCTTCACCAAGTTGTTCCAAGAGAGCAACGAAGTGCTTCTTGGATTTACCCTTGAGTTTACCCATAAAGGACTCAAACTCATTCTCCTCCACTTTAGATCCCTCATATTCATCAATGGAATCCATCAAAAAAGGATTATTAATTATGGCAGTTTTAATGTTGGGGGTTACCTTGTTGGTAGCTTTAGCCATGCGGCACTTGGCGGTGATGTTCTCATTGGGTGAGTCAAAGAGTGACACCTGTGGAGTTGTCGCAATGGCAACGGAGGCCATGGCAACCGACTCACCATCTTCATCCTCATCCTCCTCATTGTACTCTTCTTGTACCACCAATGCCATGGGAGGAGTCTTCTTTGGTGAAGTTGCTCTTGTTGGGGAAAGACTTGACTTTGTCCTTTCGGATGAGCTTGCCACCATTGTCTTCCCTCTTCTCATAAGGGCATTCCGCAACGAAATGACTCACATTGCCACAATTATAGCAAGTCCTCATACATTGCTTGACCTTCACGCCACTTGAGTTGTTCTTGTTGAAGTTGGGCCTTGAGTTCTTGTTGCTCCCAAATTTCCTTGAAGCAAGAGCCATGTGTTCATGATAGGCATACTTTGTATCTTCGGGGTTGCTCTCCTCTTCTTCCTCTTCGTCCTCTTCTTCCACCCTAACCTTGGCTTTTAATGCAAGGTTGGGCTTCTTTGCTCTTTGAGAACGTAGCACCGCATTGTCAGTGGTTTTGTCCAAGATGCTCATAGCAACAAACTCATCCAACACTTCACTAGAGGACAAGGTGTGGAAGTACGACCTTTGACGAATGACAGAGGACATGGCCTTGTGGTAAGGCATCATTGCCTTGAGGAATTTGCGCTTGATCCAATTGTCATCTGTATCCTTGCTCCCATGATCTCAGAGTGAGACCGCGAGTTTGGTTACTCTCTAATAAAGCTCACGAGGTTCTTCATCTTCTTTCATTGCAAACTCATCGGCTTCATCTTGCACCACTTCATAGTTGGAGCGTTGAATGCTTGCGCTTCCCCTGTAGAGGGAAACAACTTGGTGCCATGCATCTTTGGCCATGGCGAAGGGGCGGAGGTGAGGAAGATCTTCGGGTGGAATTGCGTCTTGGATGATGAAGAGAGCATTCTCATTGAATTGATTATCCGCGACTTCTCTAGGAGTGAAGTTGCTTCGGTCATGCGGATAGAAACCTTCTTCAATGATTCTCCAAAGATTAGTATTCACATGATTTAAATGACGCTTGAAACGATAGAACCAAAAATCAAAGTCCTCATTTTTCACAATCTTAGGGGGAGGACCAGCATGATTCAAATGAGTGGAAGGAGTCGGTCCACCATAAAAAAGTGGAGGTTCCACATGGGCAAAGATTCCGGTGCCATTTTTACCACTAGAAGAAGGAGCCTTTTCACTCGTAGCTTCCCCCTTGTCAGAGTTAGCATCCGTCACCTTGTTAGTGGGATCACTCACTATAAACGGTGTGGTGGATAGTTTAAGCCCTTCTATGAATTTATTAAACATGCCTTCGACCTCGGTCATCATGGAGGTTTTCAATGTTTCCAAATCCACATTGAATTCCTCATGAGGGACTGCGGTTCCCCCATCGCCCGTAGACGAGATCGGATTCACACCGGTGTGCTCCTCCACACCGTCTATGGTGCCAACCATACTCTTCGGACGGCAAAGTCCTTAGTAAAGAGACGAGGCTCTGATACCAATTGAAAGGATCGATATAGTTGACTAGAGGGGGTGAATAGGCAACTAACAATTTTTAGCTTTTCTTTACCAAAATAAACTTTGCGTCAAAGTAGGTTGTCTAGATATGCAACTAGGTGAGCAACCTATATGATGCAACAACAACAAGCACACAAGAAAGCAAGGGAAATAACAGAAATAAGCTTGCACAAGTAAAGGTACGAGATAACCAAGAGTGGAGCCGGTGAAGACGAGGATGTGTTACCGAAGTTCCTTCCTTTTGAGGGGAAGTACGTCTCCGTTGGAGCGGTGTGGAGGCACAATGCTCCCCAAGAAGCCACTAGGGCCATCGTATTCTCGTCACGTCCTCACACAATGCGAGATGTCGTGATTCCACTATTGGTTCCCTTGGAGGCGGTGACCGGACCTTTACAAACAAGGTTGGGGCAATCTCCACAACTTAATCGGAGGCTCCCAGCAACACCACGAAGCTTCACCATAATGGAATATGGCTCCTCCTTGACCTCAACCGTCTAGGGTGCTCAAACACCCAAGAGTAACAAGATCCGCAAGGGATTAGTGGGGGGAATCAAATTTCTCTTCGTGGAAGTGTAGATCGAGGCCTTCTCAACCAATCCCTAGAAAATCAACAAGTTTGATTGGCTAGGGAGAGAGATCGGGCAAAAAAGGAGCTTGGAGCAACAATGGAGCTTAGGGTAGGAAGAGGTGGTCAACTCGGAGAAGAAGACACCCCTTATATAGTGGAGAGACAAATCCAACCATTATCCACTTAACCAGCCCGTGAACTGCGGTACTATCGCACCAGCCAAGCGGTACTACCGCAAGGGCTCACGGTACTACCGCAGCGAGCCGCGGTACTACTGTGGCCACGGCAGGAGCTGGCCCAGACCTGTAGCAACGAAGCTGGGGTGGTACTGCCGCTCACGCGGTACTACCGCGCCCCCTTGCGGTACTACTGCAAGGCAGGATTGGACCAGCCTGGGAAGGGCGCGGACAAATAGAGAAACGTCCGTGGCAACTTCTGCTGATTTTCAAACAGTGCAAAAATCCGACATGGTACTACCGCTCAAGGCACGTGGTACTACCACGCAGGGAGCGGATGTAAAAGATTACATCTGCCCCTACTTCCGCTTATGGCGTTGTGCCGGACCAGGACTCATGGTACTAGGGCTCCCAAGGAGCGGTACTACCGTGACCACCTGCGGTACTACCGCAAAGGCCTGTGGTACTACCACAGGGGCCTGCGGTACTACCTCTCCAAAGAGCATTACTACCGCAAGCCCCAAAACAACAACACTAGGAATTCTTCTTTTTGCACAAACACGAAGAAACGGAGGATGCTCCAAAGTGCTAAGGGAAAGGCGGTGCAAAGAGGAGTAAATGTGTACGTGACGATTCCACCCAAACCTTTCCAAAGCGGACCCCCTCTTAATAGTACGGCTATCCTACGACTCAAATCCACTGAAAAAGGAACGTAGAAAAACGTCGTCTTCAATAATCTTCGAGGGGCTCCTAACCGTCTTGTGCCTAGTAATGAAATATATGAAATACTTGAGACACACGATTAGTCCGCAAATGCATTGTCATCAATCACCAAAACACCTTAGGGATAAATATGCCCTTACACATGATTTACTTTCCTCTGCTCATATACTCTTGTCATGCTTGCTTGATATGTATTGTGAATGTTTGAGGTTGTGCTAAAACTCCACTTCAACTTAAAGAATTTAAAAATTGCAACTTTCCTTGCTAAGTGTCTATTCACCCCCCTCTAGACACCTCTTCTCGATCCTTTCAATTGGTATCAGAGCATTGGTCTCCATTGCTTTGGTTTAAACACCTTTGGAGGAAGATGGGCGAGTCTACGTTGGGGAGTCTTAGACGTAGAGTGCCTATTCTTGATGGAGAGTACTTTCATGAGTGGAAAAATGAGATGCTTGAGATTTTCAATGAATATCATTTGACCAAGTACATTACTACTCCTTGTGCTCGCATTGTTGATCCCTTGCATCCCACACCCGATGAGGATCTTGACATGATTCGCAACCTTAGAACTGTTAATCTTATTACAAGAGGTTTGCCTAGAAATTTGCTTGGTTGCTTGCCAACTCTTGATTGTGCCTACACCATATGGAGATTCCTTGAGGAACGTTTTCCAAACTATTCCTTGAAAAACTTAGATGAGATTCTTCATAAGTCTATTGCCTTGAGTAAGATGAGTTCCAGTTATGCCAAATTTGGTGATTGTTTATTTGAGCTTACAAATATTACGAGTGCTAAAGGAGATGTTGGAATGATTAGCAATATCATTTCCGAAGTCATTAGAATTCATAGAGATGAACATTGTCATGGTCATACTTCTAATGAATCACTCTCTCTAGGAATTGATCCACCACATGATGATGTTGAACATGGATACTACGATGATGATGATGGTAGTGACTATGATCTTGATGATGCAATGAGACACTTTGATCTTATGGCTAATCTTCACGGCTACATGGCCGGAGGAAAGGAATGGGTTCTTGATAGTGGGTGTACCGATCATATGACTAGAGACAAAGATATGTTTCGTGAGCTTGCTAAAAACGACGGCCCTCGAAAGTATGTCACTTTTGGTGATAACTCAAAGGGTAAGGTGGTTGGCCTTGGTAAGGTGGCCATCTCACATGATAGCTCCATAAAAAATGTTATGCTCGTTGAATCTCTTGGCTACAACTTACTTTCCATATCTAGACTTGCTGACTTTGGTTTCAATGTCCTATTTACTGAAGTAGACTACCAAGTGTTTCGTAGAGATAATCATAAAATGGTCTTTATTGGTACATGAAGAGGTGATCTTTACATTGTTGATTTCACTAAAAAGGCTCAACCTAGAACTTTCCTAATTGCTAAATCCTCGAAAGGTTGGTTGTGGCATAGAAGGTTAGGTCATGTGGGCATGCGAAATCTTGATAAGCTTATTAAAGGTGATCATATCCTTGGAGTAAAAGATGTTATATTTGACAAGGATAGACTTTGTAGTGCTTGTCAAGCGGGAAAACAGGTTGGAGAAAGCCACCCCGTGAAGAACATTATGACCACAATAAGACCGCTCGAGCTACTTCATATGTATCTTTTTGGTCCCAATGCCTACAAGAGTCTCGGTGGTAACTCATTCGGTCTAGTTATACTTGATGATTTTTCAAGATTTACGTGGGTGTTCTTTCTTGATGATAAATAAGTCCAAAAGATCTTCAAGAACTTCCCTGGGAAGGCCCAAAATCAATTTGAAGTGAAGATCAAGAAGGTTCAGATCGACAATGGAACGGAGTTCAAGAACGCAAATGTGGATACCTTTCTTGACGAAGAAGGGATTTCACATGAGTTCTCGGCTACGTGCACGCCTCAACAAAATGGAGTTGTTGAGAGGAAGAACCGAACTCTTATTGATATGGCGAGGACTATGCTTGATGAGTACAAGACTCCAAAGCACTTTTGGGCAGAAGCCATTGAGACAGCTTGTCATGCAACAAATCGCTTGTATCTTCACGAGCTACTCGGCAAGACGGCATACGACCTCCTCACCGGTAACAAACCCCAAGTTGGATACTTTTGAGTATTTGGCTCAAAGTGTTACATTCTTGACAAGCATCGTCGTTCTAAATTTGCTCCTAAATCTCAAGAAGGTTTCCTACTTGGTTATGGCTCAAACTCTCACACTTACCGTGTCTACAACAATTTCACCCGAAAGGTTGAAGAGACGGTAGATGTGAAGTTTGATGAATCTAACGGCTCGCAAGTAGAGCAATTGCTAATTGATGTAGGAGATAAAGATCCTTCGGAAGCAAACCAAGACTTTTCTATTGGCAAGATCCATCCAACGGAGGTGAAGGAGAGTACCTCGTCCGTCCAAGTGGAAGCTTCTACTTCACGACAAGGTGAACCAAGAGTCGACATGAAAGCATCCACGAGTGGGACACACCAAGATGAAGAAAACGAGGAAGTGCACCAAGATGAACCTCATCAACCTTCCTCTCCACCATGACAAGAGAACTACAACATCAACAATGAAGAAGGCCAAGAAGAAGGACAAGATGATGAAGAAGATGTTCCACCCCAAGCAAAACAAAAGCTCTCACGAGTTCGAGCAAGAGACGCTAGAGACCATCCCGTCAAGCAAATCTACAATGATATCCAAACCGAGAGAATCACTCGCTCTAAATCTCGTTTGGCTAATTTTTGTGAACATTATTCATTCATCTCTAGTATTGAACCTATGAAGGTTGAAGAAGCATTGGAAGATCCGGATTGGATAAACGCCATGCATGAAGAGCTACACAACTTTGAGAGAAATCAAGTGTGGACATTGGTCGAGAAGCCCGACAACAACCACAACATCATGGGTACCAAATGGGTGTTTCGCAACAAGCAAGACAAAGATGGTAAATTCGTCCGCAACAAAGCTCGTCTCGTCGCCCAAGGCTACACTCAAGTCGAAGGTATGGACTACGATGAGTGTTGGTGTCAAAACCGGCGGATCTCGGGTAGGGGGTCCCGAACTGTGCGTCTAAGGCGGATGGTAACAGGAGGCAGGGAACACGATGTTTTACCCAGGTTCGGCCCTCTTGATGGAGGTAAAACCCTACGTCCTGCTTGATTTATTCTTGATGATATGAGCATTACAAGAGTTGATCTACCACGAGATCAGAGAGGCTAAAGCCTAGAAGCTAGCCTATGGTATGATTGTATGTTGTCCTACGGACTAAAACCCTCCGGTTTATATAGACACCAGAAAGAGCTAGGGTTACACAAGGTCGGTTACAAAGGAGGAGATATACATATCCGTATTGCCTAGCTTGCCTTCCACGCCAAGTAGAGTCCCATCCGGACACGAGACAAAGTCTTCAATGTTGTATCCTCATAGTCTAACAGTCTAGCCAAAGGATATAGTCCGGCTGTCCGGAGACCCCCTAATCCAGGACTCCCTCAGTAGCCCCTGAACCAGGCTTCAATGACGATGAGTCCGGCACGCAATATTGTCTTCGGCATTACAAGGTGGGTTCCTCCTCCGAATACACCACGGAAGAATTTGAATACAAGGATAGTGTCCGACCCTGCAAAATAAGTTCCACATACCACCGTAGAGAGAATAATATTTCCACAAATCTAATTTGCTGACTTGTTTTGGCAACATGACATTAAGCCATGGCCGGTGATTATTCGAACCGTTTCCTTTAACTAGCCCCGCACATAGCGCGAGGCAGTTTTTTGACATGTCTTGTCAAAGCAGAGATCGTGTCCCCCTTATTACGGGATTCTCATCAATACGGGCGTGGGTAACCCAACCGTGCCTAGGACTCCTAGATTTTAGGCAAGTCCCAAACGGCCACTAGGAGGACGCTTGATATTCACCCTCTTTATAAAGGGACAAGGCTTTTACTTTTTTTCCCTCCGTGCTCAATCGAATCCTTCCCCCGCCACGAGTTCTAACACCCAAAGCCCAGGTCAAGTGCTTCGGACCTTCAATCATGTCCGGATCCAGCCTTCAAGGCCGGCGGATGCCCTCCTCCATTACGGAAGAGGATATCAAGAAGTTGAGGGAGGCCAGATACCTGACTACTGAGGTTTCGCATCGGCTGCCTGCTCGAGGGCAGGTCGTCCCAACTCCCGAACCCAACGAGAATGTTGTGTTCGTCTCCCACTTCCTCCGAGGTCTAGGCCTCACTCTGGATCCCTTCGTTAGGGGTTTGATGTTCTATTACGGGCTAGATTTCCACGATCTAGCCCTGGACTCCTTTCTCCACATCTCGGCATTTATTGTCGTATGTGAGGCCTTCCTCCGCATTACCCCTCACTTCGGCCTGTGGCTCAAGACCTTCGACGTGAAGCCGAAGATGGTCGAGGGGCAGCATGTAGCCTGCAGAGGCGCATTAATAAGCAAGATCGCTGGACCTCCATGGCCAAAGGGTTCCTTTCCAGAGGTGTCCGGATTATGGCAATGGGAGTGGTTTTACATCACAGCTCCCAGAAGTGCCAAGTGGGTGGCTACCCCTGCTTTCCGCTCGGGCCCTCCACCACAACTGATGTCATGGATTAGCAGAGGGATGAGCTGGGGTCCAGCCAAGGACGTGCCTATACTGCAAAGTCGCATTCAAGATCTCTTCGAAGGAGATTTCAGTCTAGTTACGGTGATGCAAGTTATGCTGGTTCGTCGAGTCCAGCCTTGCAAACGTCGGCCCCTCCGCATGTGGGAGTTCAACCCAGAAGGACCGCGCACTATTCAGAATTTCCTCGGCCTGACGCACGAGGATATGTATATGTCGGATTTCGGGTTCCGGCAGACCCTTGAGGTTCGAACACTGGGGTGCGCGCGGAGATTTCGCCTCCTACCTACCTGCACCCCTCCGCCATGCCAGGATCTAAACTATGGAAAGAATGACACAGGAGACACAGGGTTTATACTGGTTCGGGCCACCATTGTGGTGTAATACCCTACTCCAGTGTGTGGTGTGGTGGATTCCCTCTTGGGCTGCTGATGATGAACAATACAAGGGAGAACAGCCTCGCGAGGGTCTGTTCTTGGCTTGGGCGATGAACTGCTCGGAGGAGTTCAGTCCCCCTTCTCTCTCTCTCTCTACCTCCAGCTAACCGACCCCTTGCTATGCGGGTGGCTGGTCCTATTTATAGAGGCCCTGGTCCTCTTCCCAAATATCGAGCGGGAAGGGAGCCAACATTGGCGGGCTAATTTGAAGGGGGACAGCAAGTATCAGCTATCCTGACAAAAGTAGTCTTCGCCTGCGCAAAGCTCTAGTGATGACGCCGTCTTGGGCTCCACGGTGACCTCCGTCTCGTAGTCCTCCTGGTCTTGGTCTCGTTGCACCGAAGTGGCAACCTTTGCCTGATGCCTCGGTACTCCGCGGCTACGCTTGCCCCCTTTGCACCAAAGAGGAAAGGAGGACGCTGCGCGGGCTGGCACTCGCCTGGCGCCCTGAGTCGTCATGGCTTGCGTCACGGCCACCTCGTGAGGTACCCCGCCTTGATCTCTCCGCCTCCTCGTGAGCCAGCCTGACGAGGCCGTGCCTGAGGAAGCCCCGCGTCGTCCGCCCTGCGAGGCTTGGCCCCTCGCGAGGGTCTTGGGTTTGTGTTGGTGAAGACGGGCCGTGCTAGGCCCCCCTTTGAGCCACGCCGCAGGCCGCAGGCAGGCAAGTCTGGGGACCCCTATTCCCAGAACGCCGACAGTAGCCCCCGGGCCCAAGGCGCACCCGGACTTGGCCGTGCTGGGAGGCGAAAGGGCAAGAGCGAAGCACCGCGGGCCCTAACAGCCTGCGGCCTTAGGCGCCGCATGGCGGTTGATTGGACGTGGGCATCTCCTCTTCCCCATGGCGCCTCGGCAACTGACGGATTGGACAAGTCCCTGCATGCAAGGCGGGTCATGATTACATGCGATCGTGGGGGCCGTCGGTTGGCCCTTGCCAACTATAAGTACTGATCGACGCGCGCCCTTCCAGTTCATATCCCCTTGCTTCTTCTTCTTCTCCATGGCCCCGTCGAGGAGGTTCTCGGCCGTGGAGAAGGGGAAGGCCTGCCAGGTTGAGCATGCCTCTCCTCCGCCCAAGCGCGGCCGAGGGCGCCCCCGCAAACATCATGTGGCCACCACGGCAGCTCCCCGCGGCCGTAGAGATGCTTTCCAGCACGGCGGCGGGCGGATTACTGCGACCAGGGGGTGCGCTCCGGCTGCGTGTCCCCCCATGCCGCGCTTCTGCGCTGCCGAGGTGCTGCCGGAGTTCGCAGTGTGGTCGGCGGAGCCGACTAGCACCCGACTTCCTCTTCCTCGCTTCCTCCTTGGAGAGCTCCCGGCCGGCGCCCCGGGCGGCCTCTGGCTTCAGGCCGACGGCTGCTGCAGCCGGGCCTCATGGGTTTCACTGGAGGTCTCCGCAGCCGGGAGCCTGGCCCTGGCCCACGGTTGGCAGTCGTTTGCCCACGCGCGCGGCCTGGGCCGTCGGTGCACCCTACACTTCAAGTTCGACGGTGATGCCACCCTCTACGTGAGGGTGTTTGGGGAAGATGGTCGCCGCGCAGGGTGTTGCCCCGAGGGTGACGACCGCGGCTGGGAACCCGGCTCCAGCGATGACGGAGAGGGCAGCGCTCGCACGGCAGGCGGCGCTCAAGGTTCTTCAAGCTCCTCCGGCTCTTCTTCAGGCGGCGGCTCTTCTAGCGGCGACCGTGGTCAGCCCCCACGCCGCCGTATCTTCTTGGGAGGTGGCAGCGTGTCCGCCCACCGTCGCGCCCTGGTGAAGCGCGAGAGGGAGTCCGCCTGAGCTCCGGAGGCAGCTCGGGCTTCCCTGCGGGCCGGTGTGAGGCGAGCTGCACCATATGTGTTCTTCCTTTTCCTTTTTCCTGCGTAAAAGGGACAGTAGCGTGGGGCCCCATGGGGGCGTGTATGGGTTATTGCTGTTAATCACCGTTTTGCTCTCTTTATCATACCTTCCGCTATGTGCCCGCGCGTGGATGGTTCCCAGCCCCAGCCGTGGGGGCGACCGACCCAGGCCCTGTGTTTGTGTCGCGGCGCCCGAGGGGCACGGACTAGAGGGGTGCTCCTGCAAGGGGCCCAGGTCGCGAACCCTTTGAATGAATAGGATAGGAACATTTGCGAGGGCGCTCGGCTGCCTCCCTCGCGAGGCCTTGCTCAAGAGAAATCGAGGCATGAGAATGAAAAGCCGAAGAACCACAAGCCAAAGACGGCAACAACTTCAATAAAACTTCGAATGAGAAGGAACAAGCCAACTGCGGAAAGCAAATGAAAAGCCGCGTCCGGCACCTAGTCTAGTCTTCGACGTCTTCTCACCAGCGTGGAGCTAAGTGCTGCCACTGGGCGTGGGAGGGAGCCCCAGGGCCTGAGGTCGGCGCTCCTGAGACTCCGGGCGTGTACAGCCCCAACTCATTATTACGTGAGAGTGTCACGGGCGGCGAGCTTCACGGGCGTTGGCCTTCTTCACAGGCTCCAGGCCTTTTCCAAAATGCGATAGCTTCACAGGCACTCGCCTTGCTTCACAGGCTCTGGGCCTTTTCCAAAATGCGATAGCTTCATAGGCACTCGCCTTGCTTCACTTGCTCCGGGCCTTTTCCAAAACACGATAGCTTCACAGGCACTTGCCTTGCTTCACAGGCTCTGGGCCTTTTCCAAAACGCGATAGCTTCACAGGCACTCGCCTTGCTTCACAGGCTCTGGGCCTTTTCCAAAACGCGATAGCTTCACAGGCACTCGCCTTGCTTCACAGGCTCTGGGCCTTTTTAGGGGTAGAACCTCCGGAGGTGCTGGATGTTCCATGCATTCTGGACCGGCACTCCCTCCTGAGTCTCCAAGCGCGCGGAGCCGGGCCTGGAAACATGAACAACCTTGAACGGGCCCTCCCACATGGGAGAGAGCTTGTGCAGTCCCTCCCTGGATAGAACCCGCCTGAGCACAAGGTCTCCTACCTCAAGAGTCCTGGGCGGATGTTGTTGCAGTGATATCACCGCAGCGCTTGTTGGTACCTTGCCGCTCGCAGCATGGCTTCTCGGCGATGTTCCTCCCCCAGCACGAGGTCCATCCCCCGCATGGCGTCCTGCTGCGCCTCGTCAAACGCCAGGACCCGTGCGGAGCGACATCTCACCTCGTGAGGGAGGACCGCTTCCGCTCCGTAGACCAGGAAGAACGGGGTCTCTCCAGTCGGCTTGGTCGCGGTGGTGCGGATGGACCACAGCACGGACTGAAGCTCGTCGTACCAACCTCTGCCGCAGGCCTCCAGCTTCTTCTTGAATGTCCTGGTCTTGAGGCCCCTCAGGACCTCCGCGTTTGCCCGCTCGGCCTGGCCGTTGCTTCGGGGGTGCGCCACTGAAGCGTAGCATATCTGCGTTCCAAGGTTAGCACAGTATGTTTTGAACAGGTTACTCGTGAACTGCGAACTGTTGTCCGTGATGATGCGATTCGGCACCCCGAACCGGCTCACGATGCCCTTGATGAACTTGACCGCGGAACCCGCGGGAATGGTGCGAACAGCCTCTACTTCAGCCCACTTGGTGAACTTGTCCACGGCAACGTAAAGGTAGCGGTAGCCCCCTGGCGCCCGAGGAAACGGGCCCAAGATGTCCAGCCCCTAGACTGCGAATGGCCACGAAAGGGGGATAGTCTGCAAGCCTCCTGCTGGCTGATGGATCTGCTTGGCGTGGAACTGGCAGGCTTCACAAGCTTTCACTAGTTCCACGGCGTCATTGAGCGCGGTGGGCCAATAAAACCCACTGCGGAACGCCTTGCCGATGAGGGTCCGTGATGATGAATGATGTCCACAGTCTCCGCCGTGTATATCTTCCAGTAGTTCCTTCCCTTGCTCCCTGGAGATGCAGCGCAGGGACACATCGTTTGGTCTCTTCCGGTAGAGCTCTCCATCTTTGATGCAGTATGCCGTGGCCTGGCGTGCCACTCGCTCTACTTCCTCCTCCTTCTCCGGCAGGGTCCCTTGCGTTAGGTAGCTCCGGAGCTCTGCGATCCAACATCCCTCCTGAGGTTCCATCGTCAGGAGCAGGCGTGCTCCCGAGGCCGTGCCACAGGCCGGAGCTCCTGAGGCAGGTGGCTGGGGGAGCTCCTCCCGGGGCTGAGCCATGTTTGATAATGACGGCAGGGCTGAAGGCTTGAAGAGCCACTCCTCGAAAATGCGAGGCTCCTGAGGTAACCGCCTGGACGCGCGTTTGGCGATGTCATCGGCTTCCTGATTGGTGCCACGGGGCACATGCTGCAACTCCAACCCCCCCGAATGCTTCTCCATCCTGCGGACCTCCGCAAGGTAGGCTTCCATGTGCTCATCCTTCGGCTCGTACACCTTGTTGGAGAAGTTGACAAGGAGCTGCGAATCGCCCTTGATGGTGAGGCGTTTCACCCCCAGGGCAGCTGCGGCCTTCAAGCCTGCTATTAAACCTTCATACCCCGCTATGTTGTTGGAGACCTTTTCACCTTGCTGGAAACAGAGCTGCACGGCGTAATATAGCTTGTCCTGAGTGGGCGATATAAGCACCGCCCCAGCCCCAGCGCCGTGCCTGGAGAATGCCCCATCGAAGTACATGACCCAGCCTTCTGGCGCCTCGCTTCCTGGGGACAGGGACCAATCCTCGTCGGCCTTGAGGCCTGGCGCCTCCGTCCATTCTGCCACAAAATCCGCCAACGCTGCTCCCTTGATGACTCTGGTCGTGCTGAATTCGAGCTGAAACGCTTGCAGCTCTATGTTCCACTCAGCGACCCTCCCAGCTGAGTTGGGGCTCCTGAGCACTCTCTCCAGGGGGTATGATGAGACGACCTTGATGGGGTGACCCTGAAAATAGTGCCGCAGCTTGCGCGAGGCCACCAGTAGCGCGAGGAGGAGTTTCTGAGGCATGGGGTACCGTGCCCTTGCATCCCGCAACACCGTGCTGACGAAGTACACTGGGTGCTCAACGAGGTGGAGTGCGTCAGTGCTGGTGGCTCCCTTCGGAGACCTAGGCGCCTCTTGAGGCAATGAGGACTCCTGAGACTGGCCATCTGGGAGTGGGGCCTCTCCCGCTTCCGGTGCGCCCCTCTGCGATGGCTGATCCTCCTCAGCCGCTGTAGCGGTTTCTGTGGGCCTTCCCCGTTCCTGTTCCGCCTCGTCCCGGGCCGCTGCTGCGGTTTTGATTCGACGCTCCTCTCTGACTGCCACCAAGGCTGCGCTGGCGGAGTAGGGAGTGGCGGCGAGGTAAAGCACTAGGGGCTCTTGAGGGCGCGGAGCCACCATGACCGGTGGACTGGTCAGGTATCTCTTGAGATCCTGGAACGCCTTGTCGGCCTCGTCAGTCCACTCGAAGGGCCCCTTTTTCTTCATTAGCTGGAAGAAAGGTAGCGCTCGCTCCCCCAACATGGAGATGAAGCGCCCTAGCGCGGTCACGCGCCCCGTGAGCTTCTGCATTTCTCTGAGGGTCTTTGGCGGGCTCATGTCTTCCACTGCCTTGACCTTCTCCGGGTTAGCCTCGATGCCTCGGTGGGACACGAGGAAACCCAAGAGCTTGCCCGAGGGGACTCCGAACACACACTTCTCTGGGTTGAGCCGTAGGTTCACTGTGTTGAGGCTCGCGAAGGTTTCCTCCAGGTCTTGTATCAAGGTCCTGGCCTCCCGAGATTTTACCACGATGTCATCGACGTAAGCTTCGACATTCTTCCCGAGCTGCGGGCCCAGGGTGATGTGCATCAGCCGCTGAAAGGTCACCCCTGCGTTACGCAGCCCGAATGGCATGCATGTGTAGCAGTACACCCCACACGGGGTTAGGAAGGCTGTCTTCTCGACGTCTTCTACCGCCATCTTGATCTGGTGATACCCAGAGAAGGCATCCAGGAAGCATAACAGGTCGCATTCCGCAGTGGAATCGACGATCTGGTCAATGCGGGGGAGCGGGAATGGATCTTGCGGGCACGCTTTGTTGAGGTTGGTGAAGTCGACACACATGCGCTCCTTCCCTCCCTTCTTTGGCACAACGACAGGGTTGGCCAACCAATCTGGGTATCGGACCTCGCGAATGACCCCAGCGGCCTCTAATTTGCGGTTCTCTTGGACGATGAAGGCCTGCTTTTCTGTGGACTGCCGCCTGGCCATCTGCTTCACAGGGCGCACGTTGGGGCACACGTTGAGGTGATGCTCGATTACACTCCTGGGGATCCCTGCCAACTGGTCTGGCTCCCAAGCGAATACCTTCTTGTTTGCACGCAGGAACCCGACCAGGGCCTCTTCCTGCTCGGGTTTGAGGTGGGCGCCTATGGTGAAAGTGGCGTTGGTGGACCCGTCCTCATCGACGGGTATTTGCTTGGTTTCTGCCTTGTCTTGGGTGAACAACTGCTTCTTCTTGGCGGGCGCAGCTCCCTTGGGTTCAGGGGCCTCCAAGTCGGTGGGCTGTGCCGACGCCGCTGTCTTGAAGACGAGCTTGAGCACCCGCAGAGCGTCCCCGGTGTCCCCGTGCACGGTGAGGACACCGCTGCTCCCGGGCATCTTCATGAGGTTGTACGCCGGGTGCGTCGCTGCCATGAACTGGGCCAGCGCTGGGTAGCCGAAGATGGCGTTGTAGGGGAGGCCGATGGGGGCGATGTCGAAGTCGACCAGCTCCGTGCGGAAGTTGTCGTAGGTGCCGAAGGTTACTAGGAGCCGGATCTGTCCCAAGGAGCTGGACGATCTGCCCCCAACGCCTGAGAAGGGCCGGCTGGGTCGCAGCCGCTCCTGGGGTATGCAGAGGAGATTGAAGGCCTCGACCGAGAGCATGCTGAGGCCCGCTCCGCCATCAATGAGGGTTCTGGTGACGGCCACCTGGAAGATGGTGGGGGTGCACAGCATGGGGAGCGCACCCGAGCAGGCCGAGTTGGAGGGGTGGTCCTCTGAGCTGAAGGTCAGGCCAGTCTCGGGCGCCGCCTGATCTAGGGGAGCCCCCTGCCGCGTGGAAGCGGCGCTGACCCGGCGGATGAACGGCTTGACGTGGTGACTTGTGGGCGGCGCCTGCGAGCCGCCCAAGAGGGCCGCGACGACCGGGGGTGTTGATGCAGCGTGATAGACGGGGGAGAGGTTGCGGGGCTCCATGGGCGCGCGGAGCGCGCGGGGCGAAGAACTAGCTGGGGTGAGCGTGGGAGTTGCGGTGCGGCCGTCTTGCCGCACGGACAGATGCTGGGACGATGCTTGCTGCCCGTCCCCTGCCGGGCCGGTGGCGGCGTTGACGGCAGGTGACGGGGAACGGCGAGGACGCCCGCCGACAGGGGCCATCTGGGCGACGCGGGAAGCGGGCATGGTCCGGCGCTCCGCGCGGGCCCGACGAGCGTCAGACATGGGCGTGATGGTCGGAGGAGAACGGGGTGGTGGTAGACAAATTCCGGTGCACCCCTACCTGGCGCGCCAAATGTTGGATTTCGGGTTCCGGCAGACCCTTGAGGTTCGAACACTGCGGTGCGCGCGGAGATTTCGCCTCCTACCTACCTGCACCCCTCCGCCATGCCAGGATCTAAACTATGGAAAGAACAACACAGGAGACACAGGGTTTATACTGGTTCGGGCCACCGTTGTGGTGTAATTCCCTACTCCAGTGTGTGGTGTGGTGGATTGCCTCTTGGGCTGCTGATGATGAACAATACAAGGGAGAACAGCCTCGCAAGGGTCTATTCTTGGCTTGGGCGATGAACTGCTCGGAGGAGTTCAGTCCCCCTTCTCTCTCTCTCTGCCTCCAGCTAACCGACCCCTTGCTATGCGGGTGGCTGGTCCTATTTATAGAGGCCCTGGTCCTCTTCCCAAATATCGAGTGGGAAGGGAGCCAACATTGGCGGGCTAATTTGAAGGGGGACAGCAAGTATCAGCTATCCTGCAAAAGTAGTCTTCGCCTGCGCAAAGCTTTGGTGATGACGCCGTCTTGGGCTCCACGGTGACCTCCGTCTCGTAGTCCTCCTGGTCTTGGTCTTGTTGCATCGAAGTGGCAACCTTTTCCTGATGCCTCGATACTCCGCGGCTGTGCTTGCCCCCTTTGCACCGAAGAGGAAAGGAGGACGCTGCGCGGACTGGCACCCGCCTGGCGCCCTGAGTCGTCATGGCTTGCGTCACGGGCACCTCGTGAGGTACCCCACCTTGATCTCTCTGCCTCCTCGTGAGCCAGCCTGACGAGGCCGTGCCTAAGGAAGCCCCGCGTCGTCCGCCCCACAAGGCTTGGCCCCTCGCGAGGGTCTTGGGTTTGTGTTGGTGAAGACGGGCCGTGCTAGGCCCCCCTTTGAGCCACGCCGCAGGCCGCAGGCAGGCAAGTCTGGGGACCCCCGTTCCCAGAACGCCGACAGTATAAATCATTCTTCGGACCCCAAATAGAGTGTCCGGATACTACCGAGGATGTGGGCCTGAGCAGCAACCGCACCGCCGACCAAGTGAGTAATCCTCTAGCCGAACACACCGTCTTTCATTTATCATGACGTCATTCTGAGAAATCGCTCTTTGATCAGGACTGGCTAACAAAGGCAAAGATGATTCGGTGTTCGGCCCCCCTTCTTGAGGGTTTGGACAATCCGGTACTGGAAAAGATGCTCGAGCTAGCACCTTGCCAAGAGCCCTCAATGGAAGATAAAGGGGGGAATAATGAGGGCGAAAGCGGGCCCCCATTGCTACCAATTCCAACCGAGGGAATGAGTGCCTCCATGAAGGAGGATAACCAAGGGGAAGAATCTGACCTTCTCCCGCTTCGGGGAAGGAAGAGGACTGCCTCTGAAGATCCGGAAACCAAGGTTTCCAAACGGGAGAAGAAATCTCCACCAGAGGGTCCTGCCTTGGAGGGTGCTCTTGCCGCACAAAGTCCGCGCGGGGATCAGCCCTCTCATGAGCTGTAAGTAATAAAAAAAGTACTTTAATAGTGAAGATATACTACCTTACCTCTGAGGAAAATAACTGAAGCATTTATCTTGCAATTCGGATCTTAGCCCTTCTCAGCAAAGCTCCTCTTCGGGGGATCTTCTTCCAGAGATGATGGAGAGCGAAACGCCTCCTCTGGACTCCTCCGCTCAAGAAGCGGGCGACCTTGAAGTGTCGTCTCAGAGGGCCTCCCCGGATCCGGTGAGGCCAGAAGATAATCCTACGGTCACCCGGAGTCCCCAGTATCCGGCTCTTGAAGAGAGCAAACAGAAGAGTCCGGCACCGTCTGCTATGCGGCCGGACGTACTGAGGGAGCTGTTGGAGCGAGCGGCCATCTCGATGGGTACGGTGATGGAAAGAATTTCGTCCACCGAAAGCGGATTGCATGAGGCCTTTATGAGTCTACTGACAGGCTTTGAGGTACGTGAAATGATATACTTTTTGATAGTACCGCACATTTTTAGGTGTGCCCTATGTAGATAGTAGCCGCTGAGACTCTAGTTGTCGTCGAGAACGACGGGGAATAGAGGATCGTAGTCCCAGGTAATAACCAAACCGCCTTTATGTGCAGGTGGCTGGAGCTCCGGTGGCTAGCCGGACTCATGAGATTGCCAAACTAAAGCGACAACTGGATGTGGCGGATGCTGACATTGAGCTTGTTAATAAGCGGCTTGATGAGGCACAGGGTAAGTGATATTTTCTGGTGAATGTCACATAGTAAGAGCAGCGTAACGCCAGTATCTTTAATATGTTATGACTACATATGGAGCCGCCACCGTGGAGACCCTTCGGGCGGAACTTGCCCGAGCCAAGGAACAAGCAAGAATTAGTAATGCGGCCGCTTTAAAGGCGGCCGAAGAGTTAAGAGCCAAAAAGGCTGCGCATTGCGAGAGCAAAGATAAAGTGGCCAAGATGGCTGTAAAGTTAAAAGACACTGCTGACCGTTGCCAGTTCCTTGAAGAAGAAAACCGGGCGAGGGCGACGGACCTCAAGAAGGCCACAATGGCGACCAAGGACACCCGCTCTGCCATGAGAGCGAACAAGGAGGAACTGCGTGAAGCCGGGGATATTGCGGCTGGGAAGCCCTTTATGCTGCGGAGGAAGTTCGGAGATCTGCGGTATGCCCCTCTGGATCGGCTGTGGAGTTCGGCAGACGCATATATGGACTTGGCGGCGAGCGCTGTCGATGCGGCCGAATACTTCCAAGATCAAACATATCGTGAAGTGGACAAGCTATTCTGGTTGCAGTTTAACGTTCCAGAGCGTCTGCTTCCACTAACTGATCAGCTTGCCGAATGGGCCGAACTCAATAGATTGTCCGGACTTGCCATGAGGTCTGTCGTAGATCATTTGTGGCCGGAAAAGCCGAAGCCGAACAGCTATTTCAGCTTAGTGCAGCAGTTCCTTGGTGCGGTGCCGCGCATCAATGCAATGAAAAGGTCGGCGTGTATAGAAGGCTCGCGGATGGCCTTTGCCCGTGTCAAAGCATACTGGGTGGAGATGGATGCCACTACTGTTGCGGCACAGGGTTCGGCCATAGGCCGAGTGGCTGCCGAGCACTATTTCGAAGAAGTTCTAGAGGGTGCTCGTTTGATAGAGACCCAGTGCTCGAAGAATATTATGTTTGAGTGACATGTATTCCCATTGTAAAAACAATGTTTATGAAATTTATTAAGGCTGTTGAGGGAGTCCTGGATTAGGGGGTGTTCGGGTAGCCGGACTATACCTTCAGCCGGACTCCTGGACTATGAAGATACAAGATTGAAGACTTCGTCCCGTGTCCAGATGGGACTTTCCTTGGCGTGGAAGGCAAGCTTGGCGATGCGGATATTCAAGATCTCCTACCATTGTAACCGACTCTGTGTAACCCTAACCCTATCCGGTGTCTATATAAACCAGAGGGTTGTAGTCCGTAGGCAATCAACTCCATATACAACAATCATACCATAGGCTAGCTTCTAGGGTTCAGCCTCCTTGATCTCGTGGTAGATATACTCTTGTACTACCCATATCATCAATATTAATCAAGCAGGACATAGGGTTTTACCTCCATCAAGAGGGCCCGAACCTGGGTAAAACATCGTGTTCCCTGCCTCCTGTTACCATCCGGCCTAGACGCACAGTTCGGGACCCACTACCCGAGATCCGCCGGTTTTGACACCGACATTGGTGCTTTCATTGAGAGTTCCTCTGTGTCGTCGCCCTTAGGCCCGATGGCTCCTTTGATCATCAACAACGATACGGTCCAGGGTGAGACTTTTCTCCCCGAACAGATCTTCGTCTTCGGCGGCTTCACTATGCGGGCCAATTCGCTCGGCCACCTGGAGCAGATCGAAAGCTACGCCCCTGGCCATCAAGTCAGGTTTGGAAGCTTAAACTACACGGCTGACATCCGCGGAGACTTGATCTTCGATGGTTTCAAGCCATGGCCAAGCGCGCCGCACTATCTCGAGGGGCATGATCTAGCTCTGCCTCCGGATAGTGTCCTGGAGGCCGCACACGCATCGGTTCCGACCCCTAACTCGGAGCCTATTGCGCCAATCGAGGATGAGCGGTTGGACGTCACCTCGGGGGCTGCAATCTCAAAGGCGATCGAGCCGAACGCTAGCCCCGCACTCTGCATGATCCGTGACTCCGAGGATCCGGACTCCTTTCTGAACTCCGAACCCCCCGCGCCCCTGCCGATCGAATCTGATTGGGCCCCGATAATAGAGTTCACCACCGCAGACATCTTTCAGCACTCGCCTTGTGGCGATATCCTGAACTCTCTCAAGTCTCTCTCCTTATCAGGAGAGCCCTGGCCGAACTACGGTCAGCGAGGATGGGATACGGACGATGAAGAAATTCAAAGCCCACCCACCACCCACTTGGTAGCCACTGTCGACAATTTAAACGACGTGCTCAACTTCGACTCCAGAGACATCGACAACATGGATGACGATGCAGGAGATACCGACGAACCAACGCCCATAGGGCATTGGACAGCCACCTCATCTCACGATGTGTACATGGTGGATACCCCTAAAGGAAGCGACAACGAGGAAAAAGGGGATGGGACGGGAGATCGACCCCCAGAAAAGCAATCAAAGCATCGGCGTAAACGCCGACCCAAGCCCCGCCTCGAAAAAAACCCAGCCATAGAGCAGGACGAGCCAGTAGACGACGAGCAGGCCTTAGAGCAACCGTCCGAACAGGGCAACACGGATAGAAAAACCGAACATCCCTCCTCCGGCGAAAACGGCATTCCGGACGACCTCACGCCGAATAAACCTATGGAGCAGAAGAACCTCCACGAGAGGCTCGTTGCAACTGCACGTAGCCTAAAAAAGCAGAAGCGGAAGCTAAAAACAGCGGAAGATGCACTCCGGATTAGATGGAGCAAAGTAATCAATACCACAGATAAGTACGGCGACAGTCGCCGCACTAAAAGCTATCCGAAAAGAAAGCTACTGCCTGAATTCGACGAAGAGGCCCTAGAGCCCTCGCATTCAAAAAATGAAAAAGCCACACGGTCGGATAGACGACCCCATAAAGCGGCAAGCGGCGCCGCACCTAAATCGGCATGCGACCCACTTAAGGATTCGCATCATGGCCCAGTCAGGTCCATTTATGGGCCAAGAAAGCAAGCTCTCGTAAGCAACGCTATGAAGCCATCATCAAAATCCGGCACACCCAAATACAGGGGCGCCGCACACCCCCTATGTTTCACCGATGAGGTCCTGGACTATGAATTCCCAGACGGATTCAAACCTGTAAACATAGAGGCATATGATGGAACAACAGACCCTGGAGTTTGGATCGAGGATTATATCCTCCACATACACATGGCTAGAGGAGATGATCTCCACGCCATAAAATATCTACCCCTTAAGCTTAAGGGGCCAGCCCGGCATTGGCTTAAAAGCCTTCCTGAAAACACAATTGGAAGCTGGGAAGAGCTCGAGGATGCTTTCCGAGCAAACTTTCAAGGGACCTATGTCCGCCCTCCGGATGCAGACGATCTTAGTCACATAACTCAACAACCCGGAGAATCAGCTCGGCAGTTCTGGAATAGATTCCTCACTAAAGAGAATCAGATAGTCGACTATCCGGACGCTGAAGCCTTAGCAGCTTTCAGGCATAACGTTCGAGACGAATGGCTCGCCAGACACCTCGGCCAAGAAAAGCCAAGAACAATGGCCGCACTAACAAGCCTCATGACCCGCTTTTGTGCAGGGGAGGACAGCTGGTTGGCAAGGTGCAGCCCCAGCGACCCAAGTACATCTGAAACTAGGGATGGAAACGGAAAACCGCGACGCAACAAGGACCGTCGCTGGACTAAGGACAAAAGTCCGAAGAGCACGGCAGTCAATGCCGGATTCAAAGGCTCACGACAAAATCAGGAAAAATCGCCCCCCCCCAGGATAACAGGGACGATCCATCCAACCTAAATAAAATCCTGTACAGGATATGTTAGATACACAGTACTCCCGGGAAGCCTGCTAACCATACCCACAGAGACTGTTGGGTTTTCAAACAATCCGGCAGACTCAATGCCGAACACAAGGGGCTCGACACACCAAGCGAAGACGAGGACGAACCCCAAAAGCAGAGCACCAGGAAACAAAAGAACTTCCCACAAGAAGTAAAAACAGTGAACTCACTTCACATAACAAAACGTGCGGCGCCCGTAAAGGTACGCACCACACGGATCATCCCCAAAGGGTCTTGCCACTGGTTGTCAAAACCGATCATCTTCGATCAGCTAGATTATTCTAGGAATATCAAGAATGTAGGATGGACTGCCTTGATACTCGATCCAATAATTGGCGGACTCCAGTTTTCAAATGTCCTTATGGACGGCGGCAGTGGACTAAACCTGATATATCAGGATACAATCCAGCACATGGGGATAAACCCAGCAAGAATCCGCCGCAGCAAAACCTCCTTTCAAGGGGTAATACCTGGTCCGGAGACCCATTGTATGGGTTTTCTCCGGCTCGAAGTCATATTCGGCTCTGCCGATAACCTCCGCCGCGAAAAGCTGACCTTCCATATCGTCCCGTTCTCAAGTCGCATCAAGCACTACTGGGACACGAAGCTTTCGCTCGCTTTAACGCAATACCGCATTATGCATCTCTTACGCTTAAGATGCCCTGTCCACGAGGCATCATCTCTTTGAAGGGGAAGCACTAAAGTGCGCCTCCCCAAGCGGAGGACTGTGCGGCCGCTTTGACAGCCCCACAACAAAATGGCCTCACCGGCCAAAAAACTTCAAAATAGGTCATTCAAGACCACGAACGCGGATAGACGAGTTCGGTGCAAAATCATCATTGATGCAGGCCTAGAAGCCATATACCCCCGCACTAGGGGCTCCACGCATATACAATAAGAGACAATAAAGCTCAATCTTATATATCTTACTTTATACTTTGCTTATTTTAAACTTTTTCGGCACGACCCGTTTCAACTCAGTTCCTCTCTTTTACAGATGAACGTCGTGCAGCGCCCGTCCAAGATACGGCACAACGGAGACACAGGCGCAGACGTGCAGTAGGGACCCGTCCTAAAGGATTATTTTTAGATTAAGACCCTGCGTAAACCTTTTTTACTGTCTCTTGTTGCTACACATCCCCTGGTTTTTTCTTTCTGATATAACCAAGGAGGAGGCTGGCGTCTTGGCATGTGGCCACGTCAGAATTTTTGCACGTACCTGGACATTAGGGGCTTTTTTAATAAAGAGTGTTGTTTCGCCCGCACTCATAAAGACCGAACACCTTAGGGAGTGTTCGGCGTCGCGAGTTTTGGCATTATATGCATCAGCTCCGAATCATGTCTTTGGTCAAATGTTGGGTTGCCCGGCTCCTGAGTTCGGCTACCTTATGTTCCGCTCTATTGGCTAAGGTAGCACCAGGAGAACTACTACGATTGTGCCCCGGTTCGGCCGAGCGAGCACCTCAGTAGAGAAAGCCGAAAACTGACTGTCATGATGTAGCATGAGACTGGTCAGCCACTCGATGACCTATCGGAATCTATCGGATTCCTCTGCTTTAACGAAGGGCCGCTTCCCGGTCAGGCACATACGCGCCCCGAACTCGAACGAGCGCAGTTGCCACCAAGGGGCTACCTAAATAGTCTCACTGTCAAGCTCCTATGGCTAAGTGAAAGTGTTAAAGCATTATAGTCCGGTTGCCTGGCCCGCTGCGCTATCACCTCCTTTGTAGGACCAAGACGTTGGGTTAAGTGTGAAAATGTGTCTTCTGCGAGCAGCCCCGCACTATGTGCATGGGGGCTGAAGCCAACGACTGCCATCTTTCAGATCTATATATTATATATTATCTTAAAACGGCCGCACAGGAGGTCTTCCCAATACTTGGAGGCACAAGTATAAAAAAGGCCACTACAGTCTATCAAAATATTACTTTATAATTACATATGCTATCATAACATAGCATCTTTCGGGCACTGCGTCTCTATTACACGAGCGCCTTCAAGAACTTCCTGAAAATAGTGCTCGGAGGGTACTCGGCTTTTGTCCGAATCTCGGGACGCAACAACGGTGGTCTCCATCTCTGCCCAGTATGTCTTAACACGGGCAAGAGCCATCCTAGCGCCCTCTATGCATGCTGACCTCTTCATTGCATTTATACGCGGCACCGCGTCAAGGAATTGCTGCACCAAGCTGAAATAACTCTTCGGCTCCGATCTCCCCGGCCACAGGTGACCCATGACGTACTTCATGGCGAGTCCAGACAACCTATTCAGTTCGGCCCATTGAACCAAACGATCATCCACTGCCAGTGGATGCTCTGGATTGTGAAACTGCGACCAGAAAAGCTTTTCCACTTCGCGATCTTTCTGATCTCGAAAGTGTTCGGTCGCATTAGCAGCACTCGCTGCCAAGTCCAGATAGGTATCCTCCACACTCCACATCCGGTCCAATGGAGCAAACTTCGGATCACAAAATTTCCTTCACAGCATAAAGGGATTTCCAGCCGCAATTTGTTCAGCCTGACGCAGCTCCTCCTTCGCAGCTCTCATCGCAGAGCGCGCATCCATGGCATTGTCAACGGCCTTCTCTAAGTCCGTCTGTTTCGCCTGGTCTTCTTTTTCAAGAAGTCTGCAACGGTCTGTAGCGCTTTTTAACTTTTCGGCCATCTCGGCCATCTCTTCCTTGCTTCGGCAATGAGGAGCATGTTCGGCTCTCAGCTCTTCAAGGGCTTTCCTGGTGGCCGCATCACTTTCGCTGGCTTGTTCTTTAGCTCGGGCAAGTTCTGCCCTAAGACTCTCCACGGCGGCCGCACCATCTGCGTCAAGCACACACATCGTAAGACACAGGCATAAAACTGTTCTTACCTGATGCCGCCCGAGGAATTACATACCTTGAGCCTCATCAAGCCGCTTATTGACAAGCGTGATGTCGGCATCTGCCACGTCCAGTCACCGCTTTAGTTCGGCAAAATCGTCAGTTCGGCTCGATTCCGGACACCCTGCCGCCTACATTCAAAGGCGACATCTTAGACCTGGGATTATGATCCTCCGCGTGCCGTCATTTCTTGACGACGTGCAGAGTCTCAGGGGCTACTATCTACACAGGGCGCATCTTACTCATGCGCAACTGACAAAAGTATACATTATCTAATGTACCTCGAAACCCGTCAGTAAACTTTTGACGGCCTCATACAATCCGCTCTCTACGGATGAAATCCTTTCAATCACCGTTCCCATCAATGCGTGGTGCTCCTCTGAGATAGAAGCTCGCCCCAGCAGAATCTTTAGCTCCTCCGGCCGAGCACCAGACGGTGCCGGGCTCGTCCCATGACCTCTTTTGAAGGCCGAACACGGAGAACCTCGGGGGGCCGCATACCCACCTTCTGCCCCTGCCGGATTTGGAGAAACCCTCCGCGACGACACCTCAGGGTCGCCTGCCTCGCTAGGCGGCACGGCAGGGGGAGGCGTCCCGCTCTCCATCATCTCCGGAAGGAGATCCCCCAAAGACGAGCTCTGCTGAGAAGGGCTGAGGTCCGAGCTACAAGATAAAGGTTTGGTTAATCTTCTCAGATATAAATCAAGGACTTCCCTCATCCCTCAAAAGGAAAATCTTTTCTCCACTTACGGCTCGCTGGAGGGCTGATCCCCTTGAGGGCGTAGTCCGGCCGAGGAACTCCTCGGCGTCGGACCCTCTGACGAGGATTTTCTCCCCCGTTTCGAGGCCATGGTTTCCGGGTCGTCAGAGGCGGCTCTCTTCTTCCCCTTAGGAGAGGAATTGTTGGTTCCTCCCTTCGGAGCAGCCTCCTTCGAGGAGGCCATAGCTTCCTTGTACTCCCCCTCCAAAGGCATTATCTCCAGCATCCTGACCAGCACAGGATCCGGCCTGGTTTCAGGAAGGGGAGCCGGACACCTGATCAGCTTTGCCTTCGCTATCCACTCCTGTTTAAAAGGACGGCTCTTTTAGGGGCAAGTTTATGACAATTATACGGATAGAAGGTCCGGGCACAAGATTGCTTACTTGAGTATCCGGGCGATTGCAGCTTAGGCCTGCGTCCTCGGTTAAATCCGGACACATCTCTTGTGATCCGAAGAACAGTCTATACATCTCCGCGGGCGTTGCGCCCATAAAATTCTGGAGAGCTCGCGGTCCCTCTGGATTAAACTCCCACAAGCGAAGGGGGCGACGTTTGCCGGGCAATACTCGGTGAATCAGCATGACCTGCGTCACCTTGACCAAGCTGAGGTCTCCTTCCAAGAGATCCTTAATTCGGCCCTGTAACAGGGGCACGTCTTTGGGCAAACCCCAATCTAACCCTCTGTTAACCCATGACGCTAGCCATGGTGGGGGACCCGAGCGAAAGGCAGGAAGCGCCACCCACTTGGTGCTCCGGGAAGCGGTGATATAAAACCACTCTCGTTGCCACAAGCCTAGCTCCTCTTGAAAAGAGCCCTCAGGCCATGGAGCATCAGCATTTTTGCTTATAACAGCGCCTCCGCACTCTGCGTGCCGTCCCTTGATCATCTTCGGCTCCACTTTGAAAGTCTTGAGCCATAATCCGAAGTGAGGGGTAACACGGAGGAACGCTTCGCATACAACGATAAACGAGGAGATATGGAGGATGGACTCCGGAGCTAAGTCGTGGAATTCCAGACCGTAATAAAACAACAGTCCCCTCACAAAGGGGTCCATCGGGAAGCCTAACCCCCGAAGGAAGTGAGACACGAACACTACGCTCTCACCGGGCTGGGGACTGGGGATAGCCTGCCTTTGAGCAGGCAACCTGTGTGAAATTTCGGCGGTCAAGAACTTAGCCTCTCTCAACTTTAGCACGTCCTCCTCCGTGACGGAGGAGGGCATCCATCGGCCTTGAAGGTCGGAACCGGACATTGTCGAAGGTCTGAGGCGCCCGGAATCTGGAGCCTAGGGTGTTGGAACTCGAGGCGACGGGCGAACTTGTTTTGGGATTGGAGAAAAGGAGTAAGGCCCTGGTCTCTTTATAAGAGGTTGAATACCAGGAGCCCTCCCCGTAACCGTTTGGGACTCGCCTTTAATCGAGAAAACATGCTAACGGGCACGATTGGGTTACCCACGTCCGTATTGATGAGAACCCCGTAAAAGGGGGGGCACACGATCTCTGCTTTGACAAGACGTGCCAAGGAAACCGCCTCGCAAAACACGCTGAGGTGGAAAAGTGAAAACGATTCGAGTAAAGGACTTGGCTGTAGTGTGATGACGCACTGCGGAATACGTCAGCAGATTTGATTTGTGTTAATATTATTCTCTCTATGGTGATATGAGGAAGCTTATTTTGCAGAGCCGGACACTATTCTTGGTGTTTACAATCTTCTATGAAGGACTTGGAGGAGGAACCCGCCTTGCAATGCCGAAGACAATTTGCGCGCCGGACTCGTCGTCATTGAAGCCTGGTTCAAGGGCTACTGAGGGAGTCCTGGATTAGGGGGTGTTCGGGTAGCCGGACTATACCTTCAGCCGGACTCCTGGACTATGAAGATACAAGATTGAAGACTTCGTCCCGTGTCCGGATGGGATTTTCCTTGGCGTGGAAGGCAAGCTTGGCGATGCAGATATTCAAGATCTCCTACCATTGTAACCGACTCTGTGTAACCCTAACCCTATCCGGTGTCTATATAAACCGGAGGGTTGTAGTCCGTAGGCAATCAACTCCATATACAACAATCATACCATAGGCTAGCTTCTAGGGTTCAGCCTCCTTGATCTCGTGGTAGATCTACTCTTGTACTACCCATATCATCAATATTAATCAAGCAGGACGTAGGGTTTTACCTCCATCATGAGGGCCCGAACCTAGGTAAAACATCATGTTCCCTGCCTCCTGTTACCATCCGGCCTAGACGCACAGTTCGGGACCCACTACCCGAGATCCGCCGGTTTTGACACCGACAGCTGTATTTATACTTTTGCCTGAAAGTAATATGATGCCTCCTGTGCGGCCGTTTATGTATATATGTATATAACCTGAAAGATTGCAGTCGTCGGCTTCAACCCCCACGCATATAATGTGGAGGTGTTCGCAGAAGACACGTGTTCACACTTAATCCAACGTCTTGGTCCTATTAAGGAGGTGATAGCGCAGCGAACGAGGCAACCGGACTATAATGCTTTAACACTTTTACTTAGCCATAGGAGTTTGACGATGGGGCTACTATATAGCCCCTGGTGGCTCCGCACTCTCCCGAATTCGGGGTGCGTACACGCCTGGCCGGGAAACGGCCCTTCGTTAAGGCGGAGGAATTCTAACATTCCGATAGGTCATCGAGTGGTTGACCAGTCTCACGCTATATCATGACAGTCAGTTTTTGGCTTTCTCTACTGAGGTGCTCATCCGGATGAACCTGTGCACAATCGCAGTAGTTCTCCTGGTGCCTCCTTAGCCGATAGAGCGGAACGTAAGGCAGCAAAACACAGGAGCCGGGCAAACCCAACATTTGACCAAAGACATGATTCGGAGCTGCTGCATATAAGGCCAAACTCGCGACGCCGAACACTCCCTAAGGTATTCTGTCTTTGTGGTATAAGCCGGGCCTAATCAGTGCCCTTTGTAAGAAGCCCCTGGTGTCCAGGTACGTGCATTATTCTGACGTGGCCACATGCCAAGACGTCAGCATCCTTCTCAATAGTACTAAGAATCCGAGGGATGTGTATCAACAAGAGACAGTAAGAAAGGTTTACGCAGGGTCTTAATCTAAAAAGAATCCTTGGAACGGGTCACTGCTGCACGTCTGCGCCTGTATCTCCGTTGTGCCGTATTCTGGACGGGTGTAGCACGATGGTCATCTATAAAAGAGAGGAACTTAGGTGAAAAGTTGTCGTGCAAAAAGGTAGGTTTAAAGAACCATGTACAATTCAAGATGAGTAAGAGTTGCCACTTGTCTGCGCGCGTTGAGCCCCTTGTATTATTAATAGGGGTGTGGCCATCAAACTTGTATGAATTACATATAGCTGCATCGGACTCGTCTAACCGTGTCCGTAGTCTTGACGACCTATCGAATGCTTTAGTTGGTGAGGCCGTTTTAGTGTGCGGCTGCCAAGGCAGCCGCACTCTCTTCGGCGCGCAGGGATCGCTCAATATTTCCATTTACTATAATGATGCCACGTGGACCTGCCATCTTGAGCGTGAGGGAAGCGTAATGCGGTATTGCATTAAAGCGAGCAAAAGCTTCGCGTCCAAGTAGTGCTTGATAGCCACTTTGGAACAGAGCAGTGTGGAAGGTTAAATTTTCACTACAGAAGTTATCGGGGAAGCCGAATATAACCTCTAGTAGTAGGGAGCCCGTGCAATGAGCCCCTAGGCCTGGCGTTACTCCTTTAAAGGTAGTATTGCTGTGGCAAATTTTCCTTGGGTCTATCCCCATTTTGCGGATTGTGTCCTGATATATCAGGTTTAGACTGCTGCCACCGTCCATCAGGACTCGTGTGAAGTGGTATCCGTCAATTATTGGATCTAATACCAAGGCAGCCCATCCTGCGCGCCGGATACTTGCCGAGTAATCCTGATGGTCGAAGGTGATCGGTTGAGACGGCCAGTGGAAGAACTCCGTAGTGATAGGCCCTTGGGCATATTTATTTGGGAGTGCCGCTTTGTTTCTCCCCTTTATCACATGTAACACGTTTACTGTTTTGACTTCTGGTGGAAATTTCTTATGTTCCCTAGTGCTTTGCTTGCGAGGCTCATCCTCGTCTTCGCTTGGTGTATCCTACCCCTTATGTTCGGCGTTGAGCCTGCCGGACTGCTTGAAGACCTGATGTCTACTACACAACCTTCTTCTTGTAGACGTTGTTGGGCCTCCAAGTGTAGAGGTTTGTAGGACAGTAGCAAATTTCCCTCAAGTGGATGACCTAAGGTTTATCAATCCATAGGAGGCGTAGGATGAAGATGGTCTCTCTCAAGCAACCCTACAACCAAATAACAAAGAGTCTCTTGTGTCCCCAACACACCCAATACAATGGTAAATTGTATAGGTGCACTAGTTCGGCGAAGAGATGGTGATACAAGTGGTATATGGATAGTAGATAAAGGTATTTGTAATCTGAAATTAAAAAAACAGCAAGGTAACAAGTGATAAAAGTGAGCGTAAACGGTATTGCAATGCTAGGAAACAAGGCCTAGGGTTCATACTTTCCCTAGTGTAAGTTCCCTCAACAATACTAACATAATTGGATCACATAACTATCCCTCAACATGCAACAAAGAGTCACTCCAAAGTCACTAATAGCGGAGAACGAACGAAGAGATTATGGTAGGGTACGAAACCACCTCAAAGTTATTCTTTCCAATCAATCCGTTGGGCTATTCCTATAAGTGTCACAAACAGCCCTAGAGTTTGTACTAGAATAACACCTTAAGACACAAATCAACCAAAACCCTAATGTCACCTAGATACTCCAATGCCACCTCAAGTATCCGTGGGTATGATTATACGATATGCATCACACAATCTCAGATTCATCTATTCAACCAACACAAAGGACCTCAAAGAGTGCCCCAAAGTTTCTACCAGAGAATCATGACGAAAACGTGTGCCAACCCCTATGCATAGGTTCATGGGCGGAACCCGCAAGTTGATCACCAAAACATACATCAAGTGAATCACGTGATATCCCATTGTCACCACAGATATCCACGGCAAGACATACATCAAGTGTTCTCAAATCTTTAAAGACTCAATTCGATAAGATTACTTCAAAGGGGAAACTCGATTCATTACAAGAGAGAAGAGGGGGCGGAGAAACATAAGATCCAACTATAATAGCAAAGCTCGCGATACATCAAGATCGTGCCAAATCAAGAACACGAGAGAGAGAGAGAGATCAAACACATAGCTACTGGTACATACCCTCAGCCCCGACGGAGAACTACTCCCTCCTCGTCATGGAGAGCACCAGGATGATGAAGATGGCCACCGGAGAAGGATTGCCCCCTCCGGCAGGGTGCCGGAACGGGTCTAGATTGGTTTTTGGTGGCTACGGAGGCTTCTGGCGGCGGAACTCCCGATCTAATCTCCGTTCTGGAAGTTTTAGGGTACGATGATATATATGGGTGCAGGAAGTACGTCGGAGGAGCAACGGGGGCCCCACAAGGCAGGGGCGCGCCCTAGGGGGGTGGGCACGCCCCCCACCCTCGTGGGCAGCCGTGTCTCCCCTGACATGCACTCCAAGTTCCCTGGGTTGCTTTCCTTCCAAGAATAACTTCTCCAGTTGATTTCGTTCCGTTTCGACTTTGTTTGATATTCCTTTTCTTCGAAACACTGAAATAGGCAAAAAAACAGCAAATCTGGGCTGGGCCTCCAGTTAATAGGTTAGTCCCAAAAGTAATATAAAAGTGGAAAATAAAGCCCAGTATTGCCCAAAACAGTAGATAATATAGCATGGGGCAATAAAAAATTATAGATATGTTGGAGACGTATCAAGCATCCCCAAGCTTAATTCCTGGTCGTCCTCGAGTATGTAAATGATAAAAACACATTTTTTGATGCGGAGTGCTACTTGGCATAATTTTAATGTAATTCTTCTTAATTGTGGCATGACTATTCAGATCCATAAGATTCAAGACAAAAGTTTATATTGACATAAAAGTAACAATACTTCAAGCATACTAACTAAGCAATCATGTCTTCTCAAAATAACATGGCCAAAGAAAGTTATCCCTACAAAACCATATAGTCTGGCTATGCTCCATCTTCACCACACAAAATATTTAAATCATGCACAACCCCGATGACAAGCCAAGCAATTGTTTCATACATTTGAAGTTCTCAAACTTTTTCAATCTTCACGCAATACATGAGCGTGAGCCATGGATATAGCACTATAGGTGGTTGTGGAGAAGACAAAAAGGGAGAAGATAGTCTCACATCGACTAGGCGTATCAACGGGCTATGGAGATGCCCATCAATAGATATCAATGTGAGTGAGTAGGGATTGCCATGCAACGGATGCACTAGAGCTATAAGTGTATGAAAGCTCATCAAAAGAAACTAGTGGCTGTGCATCCAACTCGCTTGCTCACAAAGACCTAGGGCATTTTGAGGAAGCCCATCATTGGAATATACAAGCCAAGTTCTATAATGAAAGATTCCCACTAGTATATGAAAGTGACAACATAGGAGACTCTCTATATGAAGAACATGGTGCTACTTTGAAGCACAAGTGTGGAAAAAGGATAGTAGCATTGTCCCTTTTATTTATTTTTATTTTATTTGGCATTTCCCTTTTTATTTGGCCTTTATTTTTCATTTGGCCTTTCCCTTTTTTACGGCCTTTCCCTTTTTGGGGGGGATAATGCTCTATTGAATGATGATCACCACACTTCTATTTATTTACAGCTCAATGATTACAACTTGATACTAGAACAAAGATGACTCTATATGAATGCCTCCGGCGGTGTACCGGGATGTGCAATGATTCATGAGTGACATGTATGAAAGAATTATGAACGGTGGCTTTGCCACAAATATTATGTCAACTACATGATCATGCAAAGCAATATGATAATGATGGAGCGTGTCATAATAACGGAACAGTGGAAAGTTGCATGGAAATATATATCGGAATGGCTATGGAAATGCCATGATAGGTAGGTATGGTGGCTGTTTTGAGGAAGGTATATGGTGGGTTTATGGTACCGGCGAAAGTTGCGCGGTACTAGAGAGGCTAGCAATGGTGGAAGGGTGAGAGTGCGTATAATCCATGGACTCAACATTAGTCATAAAGAACTCACATACTTATTGCAAAAATCTATTAGTTATCGAAACAAAGTACTACGCGCATGCTCCTAGGGGGATAGATTGGTAGGAAAAGACCATCGCTCGTCCCCGACCGCCACTCATAAGGAAGGCAATCAATAAATAAATCATGCTCCGACTTCATCACATAACGGTTCACCATACGTGCATGCTACGGGAATCACAAACTTCAACACAAGTATTTCTCAAATTCACAACTACTCAACTAGCATGACTCTAATATTACCATCCTCATATCTCAAAACAATCATCAAGTATCAAACTTCTCTTAGTATTCAACACACTCATAAGAGAATTTTATTATTAATCTTGTATACCTTGCATATTAGGATTTTAAGCAAATTACCATGCTATTAAGACTCTCAAAATAACATAAGTGAAGCATGAGAGTTCATCTATTTATTCAAAATAAAACTACCACCATGCTCTAAAAGATATAAGTGAAGCACTAGAGCAAATGACAAACTACTCCGAAGGATATAAGTGAAGATCAATGAGTAGTTGAATAATTACGCAACTATGTGAAGACTCTCTAACATTTAATAATTTCAGATCTTGGTGTTCTATTCAAACAGCAAGCAAAGCAAAATAAAATGACATCTAAGAATAGCGAACATCATGTGAAGAAGCAAAAACTTAGGATCAACCGATACTAACCGATAATTGTTGGAGAAGAAAGGTGGGATGCCAACCGGGGCATCCCCAAGCTTAGATGCTTGAGACTTCTTGAAATATTATCTTGGGGTGCCTTGGGCATCCCCAAGCTTGAGCTTTTGTGTCTCCTTAATTCCTCTCATATCACGGTCTCCCTAAATCTCAAAAGCTTCATCCACACAAAACTCAACAAGGACTCGTGAAATAAGTTAGTATAAACCATTGCCAAAACCTTATTATAATCTACTGTAGCAAATCACTAAAATTATTATTCAACATTGCATACTAAATTCCTCTGCATATTTAATAGTCCTATCCTCAAATAGAATCATTAAATAAGCAAACATGTGCAAACAATGCAAACATAACAGCAATCTGCCTAAACAGGATAGTCTGTAAAGAATGCAGCAACATCCATACTTCCCTAGCTCCAAAAATTATTAAAGAAAATTACAACTGTAGTAAATTTATCAGAGCTTAATATGCAAAATGTTTCAACATTTTATCACATTCTGACTTTTCTAGGGAATTAATGCAACAGCGGTAAACTTTCTGTTTTCAAACAGAAACATGTATACTTGTAACATAGGCATACTAAAGGCTATCAATGCCACTTTTATTGAGATAAAAGATGCAAAACATTGTTATAAATAACAGCAAGCAAATCCTAACAAAGTAAATTGACGCTCCAAGCAAAACACATATCATGTGGCGAATAAAAATATAGCTCCAACTAAAGTTACCGATGAACGAAGACGAAAGAGGGGATGCCTTCCGGGGCATCCCCAAGCTTAGGCTCTTGGCTATCCTTGAATATTACCTTGGGGTGACTTGCGAATCCCCAAGCTTAGGCTCTTTCCACTCCTTATTCCATAGTCCACCGAATCCTTACCCAAAACTTGAAAACTTCACAACACAAAACTTAACAAAAAACTCTTAAGCTCCGTTAGCGAAAGAAAACAAAACACCACTTAAAGGTACTGTAATGAACTCATTATTTATTTATATTGGTGTTAAACCTACTGTATTCCAACTTCTCTATGGTTTATTAACTATTTTACTAGCCATAGATTCATCGAAATAAGCAAACAACACACGAAAAACAGAATCTGTCAAAAACAGAACAGTCTGTAGTAATCTGGATCAAACGTATACTTCTTGAACTCATAAAATTCTCAAATAAATTGCTGGACCTGAGGAATTTATCTATTAATCATCTGAAAAAAGAATTAACTAAATATCACTCTCCAAATAAAAATTGCAGCAATTCTAGTGAGCACTAAAGTTTCTGTTTTTTTACAGCATGATCAACAAGACTTTCCCAAAGTCTTCCCAAAGGTTCTACTTGGCACAAACACTAATTAAACACATAAAACCACATATAAACAAAGGCTAGATGAATTATTTATTACTAAACAGGAGCAAAAAGTATGGAACTAAAATAAAGTTGGGTTGCCTCCCAACAAGCGCTATCGTTTAATGCCCCTAGCTAGGCATGATGATTTCAACGATGCTCACATAAAAGATAAGAATTGAAACATAAAGAGAGCATCATGAAGAATATGACTAGCACATTTAAGTCTAACCCACTTCCTATGCATTGGTATTTTGTGAGCAAAAAACTTGTGGGAACAATAATCAACTTGCATAGGAAGGTAAAGCAAGCATAACTTCAAAACTTTAAGCACATAGAGAGGAAACTTGAAATTATTGCAATTCATACAAGCATATGTTCCTCCCTCATAATAATTTTCAGTAGCATCATGAATGAATTCAACAATATAACCAGCACCTAAAGCATTCTTTTCATGATCTACAAGCATAGAAATTTATTACTCTCCACACAAGCAAAATTCTTCTCATGAATAATAGTGGGAGCAAACTCAACAAAATAACTATCATGTGATTGAAAATTAAGATCAAGATGACAAGTTTCATGGTTATCATTATTCTTTAAAGCATACGTGTCATCACAATAATCATCATAGATAGGAGGCATGCTTTCATCATAATAAATTTGCTCATTAAAACTCGGGGGACAAAAAATATCATCTTCATCATACATAGCTTCCCCAAGCTTGTGGCTTTGCATATCATTAGCATCATGGATATTCAAGGAATTCATACTAACAACATTGCAATCATGCTCATCATTCACATATTTAGTGCCAAAATTTTTATAGATTTCTTCTTCTAGCACTTGAGCACAATTATCCTTACCATCATACTCACGAAAGATATTAAAAAGGTGAAGCATATGAGACAAACTCAATTCCATTTTTTATAGTTTTCTTTTATAAACTAAATTAGTGATAAAACAAGAAAATAAAAGACTTGATTGCAAGATCTAAAGATATACCTTCAAGTGCTAACCTCCCCAGCAACGGCGCCAGAAAAGAGCTTGATGCCTACTGAAGGAAATATGCCCTAGAGGCAATAATAAAGTTATTATTTATTTCCTTATATCATGATAAATGTTTATTATTCATGCTAGAATTGTATTAACCGGAAACATAATACATGTGTGAATACATAGACAAACAGAGTGTCACTAGTATGCCTCTACTTGACTAGCTCGTTAATCAAAGATGGTTATGTTTCCCAACCATGAACAAAGTGTTGTTATTTGATTAACAAGGTCACATCATTAGTTGAATGATCTGATTGACATGACCCATTCCATTAGCTTAGCACCCGATCGTTTAGTATGTTGCTATTGCTTTCTTCATGACTTATACATGTTCCTATAACTATGAGATTATGCAACTCCCGTTTGCCGGAGGAACACTTTGTGTGCTACCAAACGTCACAACGTAACTGGGTGATTATAAAGGAGCATTACAGGTGTCTCCAAAGGTACACGTTGGGTTGGCGTATTTCAAGATTAGGATTTGTCACTCCGATTGTCGGAGAGGTATCTCTGGGCCCTCTCGGTAATGCACATCACATAAGCCTTGCAAGCATTACAACTAATATGTTAGTTGTGAGATGATGTATTACGGAACGAGTAAAGAGACTTGCCGGTAACGAGATTGAACTAGGTATTGGATACCGACGATCGAATCTCGGGCAAGTAACATACCGATGACAAAGGGAACAACGTATGTTGTTATGCGGTCTGACCGATAAAGATCTTCGTAGAATATGTAGGAGCCAATATGGGCATCCAGGTCCCGCTATTGGTTATTGACCGGAGACGTGTCTCGGTCATGTCTACATTATTCTCGAACCGTAGGGTCCGCATGCTTAATGTTACGATGACAGTTATTATGAGTTTATGCATTTTGATGTACCGAAGGTTGTTCGGAGTCTCGGATGTGATCACGGACATGACGATGAGTCTCGAAATGGTCGAGACATAAAGATTGATATATTGGAAGCCTATGTTTGGATATCGGAAGTGTTCCGGGTGAAATCGGGATTTTACCGGAGTACCGGGAGGTTACCGGAACCCCCCGGGAGCTATATGGGCCTTAGTGGGCTTTAGTGGAAAGGAGAAAGGGGCAGCCCAAGGTGGCTGTGCGCCTCCCCCCCTTCCCCTAGTCCTATTAGGACTAGGAGAGGTGGCCGGCCCCCTCTCTCTCTTTCCCCCCTCAAGGAATCCTATTCCAACTAGGATTGGGGGGGAATCCTACTCCCAGAGGGAGTAGGACTCTCCTGGCGCGCCCTCCCTTGGCCGGCCAGCCTCCCCCCTCTAGTCCTTTATATACAGAGGCAGGGCACCCCAAAGAACACACAAGTTGATCCACGTGATCTATTCCTTAGCCGTGTGCGGCGCCCCCAGCCACCATAGCCCTCGATATTACTGTAGCGGAGTTTAGGCGAAGCCCTGCTGCTGTAGTGCATCAAGATCGTCACCATGCCGTCGTGCTGACGGAACTCTTCCCCGACACTTTGCTGGATCGGAGTCCGGGGATCGTCATCGAGCTGTACGTGTGCTAAGAACTCGGAGGTGCCAGAGTAATGGTGCTTGGATCGGTCGGATCGGGAAGACGTACGACTACTTCCTCTACATTGCGTCAACGCTTCTGCAGTCGGTCTGCGTGGGTACGTAGACAACACTCTCCCTTCTCGTTGCTATGCATCACCATGATCTTGCGTGTGCATAGGAATTTTTTTGAAATTACTGCGTTCCCCAACAGTGGCATCCGAGCCTAGGTTATTTATGTTGATGTTATATGCACGAGTAGAACACAAGTGAGTTGTGGGCGATATAAGTCATACTGCCTACCAGCATGTCATACTTTGGTTCGGCGGCATTGTTGGATGAGACGACCCAGACCAACATTACGCGTACGCTTACGCGAGACCGGTTCCCCCGACGTGCTTTGCACATAGGTGGCTTGTGGGCGACTGTCTCTCCAACTTTAGTTGAACCAAGTGTGGCTACGCCCGGTCCTTGCGAAGGTTAAAACGGAGTCTATTTGACAAACTATCGTTGTGGTTTTGATGCGTAGGTGAAATTGGTTCTTACCTAAGCCCGTAGCAGCCACGTAAAACTTGCAACAACAAAGTAGAGGACGTCTAACTTGTTTTTGCAGGGCATGTTGTGATGTGATATGGTCAAGGCATGATGCTAAATTTTATTGTATGAGATGATCATGTTTTGTAACCGAGTTATCGGCAACTGGCAGGAGCCATATGGTTGTCGCTTTATTGTATGCAATGCAATCGCGATGTAATGCTTTACTTTCTCACTAAGCGGTAGCGATAGTCGTGGAAGCATAAGATTGGCGAGACGACAACGATGCTACGATGGAGATCAAGGTGTCACGCCGGTGACGATGGTGATCATGACGGTGCTTCGGAGATGGAGATCACAAGCACAAGATGATGATGGCCATATCATATCACTTATATTGATTGCATGTGATGTTTATCTTTTTATGCATCTTATCTTGCTTTGATTGACGGTAGCATTATAAGATGATCTCTCGCTAAATTATCAAGAAGTGTTCTCCCTGAGTATGCACCGTTGCCAAAGTTCGTCGTGCCCAGACACCACGTGATGATCGGGTGTGATAAGCTCTACGTCCATCTACAACGGGTGCAAGACAGTTTTGCACACGCAGAATACTCAGGTTAAACTTGACGAGCCTAGCATATGCAGATATGGCCTCGGAACACGGAGACCGAAAGGTCGAGCGTGAATCATATAGTAGATATGATCAACATAACGATGTTCACCATTGAAAACTACTCCATCTCACGTGATGATCGGTTATGGTTTAGTTGATTTGGATCACGTGATCACTTAGAGGATTAGAGGGATGTCTATCTAAGTGGGAGTTCTTAAGTAATTTGATTAATTGAACTTAAACTTATCATGAACTTAGTACCTGATAGTATCTTGCTTGTTTATGTTGATTGTAGATAGATGGCTCATGCTGTTGTTCCGTTGAATTTTAATGCGTTCCTTGAGAAAGCAAAGTTGAAAGATGATGGTAGCAATTATACGGACTGGGTCCGTAACTTGAGGATTATCCTCATTGCTGCTCAGAAGAATTACGTCCTGGAAGCACCGCTAGGTGCCAGGCCTGCTGCAGGAGCAACACCAGATGTTATGAACGTCTGGCAGAGCAAAGCTGATGACTACTCGATAGTTCAGTGTGCCATGCTTTACGGCTTAGAATCGGGACTTCAACGACGTTTTGAACGTCATGGAGCATATGAGATGTTCCAGGAGTTGAAGTTAATATTTCAAGCAAATGCCCGGATTGAGAGATATGAAGTCTCCAATAAGTTCTATAGCTGCAAGATGGAGGAGAACAGTTCTGTCAGTGAGCATATACTCAAAATGTCTGGGTATAATAATCACTTGATTCAGATGGGAGTTAATCTTCCAGATGATTGCGTCATTGACAGAATTCTCCAATCACTGCCACCAAGCTACAAGAGCTTCGTGATGAACTATAATATGCAAGGGATGAACAAGACTATTCCCGAGCTCTTCGCAATGCTGAAAGCTGCGGAGGTAGAAATCAAGAAGGAGCATCAAGTGTTGATGGTTAACAAGACCACTAGTTTCAAGAAAAAGGGCAAAGGGAAGAAGAAGGGGAACTTCAAGAAGAACGGCAAGCAAGTTGCTGCTCAAGAGAAGAAACCCAAGTCTAGACCTAAGCCTGAAACTGAGTGCTTCTACTGCAAGCAGACTGGTCACTGGAAGCGGAACTGCCCCAAGTATTTGGCGGATAAGAAGGATGGCAAGGTGAACAAAGGTATATGTGATATACATGTTATTGATGTGTACCTTACTAGAGCTCGCAGTAGCACCTGGGTATTTGATACTGGTTCTGTTGCTAATATTTGCAACTCGAAACAGGGACTACGGAATAAGCGGGCACTGGCAAAGGACGAGGTGACGATGCGCGTGGGAAACGGTTCCAAAGTCGATGTGATCGTGGTCGGCACGCTACCTCTACATCTACCTTCGGGATTAATATTAGACCTAAATAATTGTTATTTGGTGCCAGCGTTGAGCATGAACATTATATCTGGATCTTGTTTGATGCGAGACGGTTATTCATTTAAATCAGAGAATAATGGTTGTTCTATTTATATGAGTAATATCTTTTATGGTCATGCACCTTTGAAGAGTGGTCTATTTTTGATGAATCTCGATAGTAGTCATACACATATTCATAATGTTGAAGCCAAAAGATGCAGAGTTGATAATGAAAGTGCAACTTATTTGTGGCACTGTCGTTTAGGTCATATCGGTGTAAAGTGCATGAAGAAACTCCATACTGATGGACTTTTGGAACCACTTGATTATGAATCACTTGGTACTTGCGAACCGTGCCTCATGGGCAAGATGACTAAAACACCGTTCTCCGGTACTATGGAGAGAGCAACAGATTTGTTGGAAATCATACATACCGATGTATGTGGTCCGATGAATATTGAGGCTCGTGGCGGATATCGTTATTTTCTCACCTTCACAGATGATTTAAGCAGATATGGGTATATCTACTTAATGAAACATAAGTCTGAAACATTTGAAAAGTTCAAAGAATTTCAGAGTGAAGTTGAAAATCATCGTAACAAGAAAATAAAGTTTCTACGATCTGATCGTGGAGGAGAATATTTGAGTTACGAGTTTGGTGTACATTTGAAAAACTGTGGAATAGTTTCGCAACTCACGCCACCCGGAACACCACAGCGTAATGGTGTGTCCGAACGTTGTAATCGTACTTTACTAGATATGGTGCGATCTATGATGTCTCTTACAGATTTACCGCTATCGTTTTGGGGTTATGCTTTAGAGACGGCCGCATTCATGTTAAATAGGGCACCATCAAAATCCGTTGAGACGACACCTTATGAACTATGGTTTGGCAAGAAACCAAAGTTGTCGTTTCTTAAAGTTTGGGGCTGCGATGCTTATGTGAAAAAGCTTCAACCTGATAAGCTCGAACCCAAATCGGAGAAATGTGTCTTCATAGGATACCCAAAGGAGACTGTTGGGTACACCTTCTATCACAGATCCGAAGGCAAGACATTCGTTGCTAAGAATGGATCCTTTCTAGAGAAGGAGTTTCTCTCGAAAGAAGTGAGTGGGAGGAAAGTAGAACTTGACGAGGTACCTGTACCTGCTCCCTTACTGGAAAGTAGTACATCACAGAAAACTGTTTCAGTGACACCTACACCAGTTAGTGAGGAAGCTAATGATAATGATCATGAAACTTCAGATCAAGATACTACTGAACCTCGTAGATCAACCAGAGTAAGATCCGCGCCAGAGTGGTACGGTAATCCTGTTCTGGAAGTCATGCTACTAGATCATGATGAACCTACGAACTATGAAGAAGCGATGGTGAGCCCAGATTCCGCAAAATGGCTTGAAGCCATGAAATCTGAGATGGGATCCATGTATGAGAACAAAGTATGGACTTTGGTTGACTTGCCCGATGATCGGCAAGCAATTGAGAATAAATGGATCTTCAAGAAGAAGACTGATGCTGATGGTAATGTTACTGTCTACAAAGCGCGACTTGTCACAAAAGGTTTTCGACAAGTTCAAGGGATTGACTACGATGAGACTTTCTCACCTGTAGCGATGCTTAAGTCTGTCCGAATCATGTTAGAGATTGCCGCATTTTATGATTATGAAATTTGGCAGATGGATGTCAAAACTGCATTCCTGAATGGATTTCTGGAAGAAGAGTTGTATATGATGCAACCGGAAGGTTTTGTCGATCCAAAGGGAGCTAACAAAGTGTGCAAGCTCCAGCGATCCATATATGGACTGGTGCAAGCCTCTCGGAGTTGGAATAAATGCTTTGATAGTGTGATCAAAGCATTTGGTTTTATACAGACTTTTGGAGAAGCCTGTATTTACAAGAAAGTGAGTGGGAGCTCTGTAGCATTTCTGATATTATATGTGGATGACATATTACTAATTGGAAATGATATAGAATTTCTAGATAGCATAAAGGGATACTTGAATAAAAAAAATTCAATGAAAGACCTCGGTGAAGCTGCTTACATATTAGGCATTAAGATCTATAGAGATAGATCAAGACGCTTAATTGGACTTTCACAAAGCACATACCTTGACAAAGTTTTGAAGAAGTTCAAAATGGATCAAGCAAAGAAAGGGTTCTTGCCTGTGTTACAAGGTGTGAAGTTGAGTAAGACTCAATGCCCGACCACTGCAGAAGATAGAGAGAAAATGAAAGATGTTCCCTATGCTTCAGCCATAGGCTCTATCATGTATGCAATGCTGTGTACCAGACCTGATGTGTGCCTTGCTATAAGTTTAGCAGGGAGGTACCAAAGTAATCCAGGAGTCGATCACTGGACAGCGGTCAAGAACATCCTGAAATACCTGAAAAGGACTAAGGATATGTTTCTCGTATATGGAGGTGACAAAGAGCTCACCGTAAAAGGTTACGTTGATGCAAGCTTTGACACTGATCCGGACGATTCTAAATCGCAAACCGGATACGTGTTTACATTAAACGATGGAGCTGTCAGTTGGTGCAGTTCTAAACAAAGCGTCGTAGCGGGATCTACATGTGAAGCGGAGAACATAGCTGCTTCGGAAGCAGCGAACGAAGGAGTCTGGATGAAGGAGTTCATATCCGATCTAGGTGTCATACCTAGTGCATCGGGTCCAATGAAAATCTTTTGTGACAATACTGGTGCAATTGCCTTGGCAAAGGAATCCAGATTTCACAAAAGGACCAAGCACATCAAGAGACGCTTCAACTCCATCCGGGATCTAGTCCAGATGGGAGACATAGAGATTTGCAAGATACATACGGATCTGAATGTTGCAGACCCGTTGACTAAGCCTCTTCCACGAGCAAAACATGATCAGCACCAAGGCTCCATGGGTGTTAGAATCATTACAGTGTAATCTAGATTATTGACTCTAGTGCAAGTGGGAGACTGAAGGAAATATGCCCTAGAGGCAATAATAAAGTTATTATTTATTTCCTTATATCATGATAAATGTTTATTATTCATGCTAGAATTGTATTAACCGGAAACATAATACATGTGTGAATACATAGACAAACAGAGTGTCACTAGTATGCCTCTACTTGACTAGCTCGTTAATCAAAGATGGTTATGTTTCCCAACCATGAACGAAGTGTTGTTATTTGATTAACAAGGTCACATCATTAGTTGAATGATCTGATTGACATGACCCATTCCATTAGCTTAGCACCCGATCGTTTAGTATGTTGCTATTGCTTTCTTCATGACTTATACATGTTCCTATAACTATGAGATTATGCAACTCCCGTTTGCCGGAGGAACACTTTGTGTGCTACCAAACGTCACAACGTAACTGGGTGATTATAAAGGAGCATTACAGGTGTCTCCAAAGGTACACGTTGGGTTGGCGTATTTCGAGATTAGGATTTGTCACTCCGATTGTCGGAGAGGTATCTCTGAGCCCTCTCGGTAATGCACATCAGCCTTGCAAGCATTACAACTAATATGTTAGTTGTGAGATGATGTATTACGGAACGAGTAAAGAGACTTGCCGGTAACGAGATTGAACTAGGTATTGGATACCGACGATCGAATCTCGGGCAAGTAACATACCGATGACAAAGGGAACAACGTATGTTGTTATGCGGTCTGACCGATAAAGATCTTCGTAGAATATGTAGGAGCCAATATGGGCATCGTCCTGCTATTGGTTATTGACCAGAGACGTGTCTCGGTCATGTGTACATTATTCTCGAACCGTAGGGTCCGCACGCTTAATGTTGCGATGATAGTTATTATGAGTTTATGCATTTTGATGTACCGAAGGTTGTTCGGAGTCCCGGATGTGATCACGGACATGACGAGGAGTCTCGAAATGGTCGAGACATAAAGATTGATATATTGGAAGCCTATGTTTGGATATCGGAAGTGTTCCGGGTGAAATCGGGATTTTACCGGAGTACCGGGAGGTTACCGGAACCCCCCGGGAGCTATATGGGCCTTAGTGGGCTTTAGTGGAAAGGAGAAAGGGGCAGCCCAAGGTGGCTGTGCGCCTCCCCCCCTTCCCCTAGTCCTATTAGGAGTAGGAGAGGTGGCCAGCCCCTCTCTCTCTTTCCCCCCTCAAGGAATCCTATTCCAACTAGGATTGGGGGGGGAATCCTACTCCCAGAGGGAGTAGGACTCTCCTGGCGCGCCCTCCCTTGGCCGGCCAGCCTCCCCCCTCTAGTCCTTTATATACAGAGGCAGGGCACCCCAAAGAACACACAAGTTGATCCACGTGATCTATTCCTTAGCCGTGTGCGGCGCCCCCAGCCACCATAGACCTCGATATTACTGTAGCGGAGTTTAGGCGAAGCCCTGCTGTTGTAGTGCATCAAGATCGTCACCACGCCGTCGTGCTGACGGAACTCTTCCCCGACACTTTGCTGGATCGGAGTCCGGGGATCGTCATCGAGCTGTACGTGTGCTAAGAACTCGGAGGTGCCGGAGTAACGGTGCTTGGATCGGTCGGATCGGGAAGACGTACGACTACTTCCTCTACATTGCGTCAACGCTTCCGCAGTCGGTCTGTGTGGGTACGTAGACAACACTCTCCCTTCTCGTTGCTATGCATCACCATGATCTTGCGTTTGCGTAGGAATTTTTTTGAAATTACTGCGTTCCCCAACACCTACTACACAACCTTCTTCTTGTAGACGTTGTTGGGCCTCCAAGTGCAGAGGTTTGTAGGACAGTAGCAAATTCCCTCAAGTGGATGACCTAAGGTTTATCAATCCGTAGGAGGCGTAGGATGAAGATGGTCTCTCTCAAGAAACCCTGCAATCAAATAACAAAGAGTCTCTTGTGTCCCCAACACACTCAATACAATGGTAAATTGTATAGGTGCACTAGTTCGGTGAAGAGATGGTGATACGAGTGGTATATGGATAGTAGACAAAGGTATTTGTAATATGAAATTATAAAAACATCAAGGTAACAAGTGATAAAAGTGAGCGTAAACAGTATTGCAATGCTAGGAAACAAGGCCTAGGGTTCATACTTTCGCTAGTGTAAGTTCCCTCAACAATACTAACATAATTGGATCACATAACTATCCCTCAACATGCAACAAAGAGTCACTCCAAAGTCACTAATAGCGGAGAACGAACGAAGAGATTATGGTAGGGTATGAAACCACCTCAAAGTTATTCTTTCCATCAATCCGTTGGGCTATTCCTATAAGTGTCACAAACAGCCCTAGAGTTCGTACTAGAATAACACCTTAAGACACAAATCAACCAAAACCCTAATGTCACCTAGATACTCCAATGCCACCTCAAGTATCCGTGGGTATGATTATATGATATGCATCACACAATCTCAGATTCATCTATTCAACCAACACAAAGGACCTCAAAGAGTGCCCCAAAGTTTCTACCAGAGAATCACGACGAAAACATGTGCCAACCCCTATGCATAGGTTCATGGGCGGAACCCGCAAGTTGATCACCAAAACATACATCAAGTGAATCACATGATATCCCATTGTCACCACAGATATCCACGGCAAGACATACATCAAGTGTTCTCAAATCTTTAAAGACTCAATCCGATAAGATTACTTCAAAGGGGAAACTCGATTCATTACAAGAGAGAAGAGGGGGAGGAGAAACATAAGATCCAACTATAATAGCAAAGCTCGCGATACATCAAGATCGTGCCAAATCAAGAACACGAGAGAGAGAGAGAGAGAGAGATCAAACACATAGCTACTGGTACATACCCTCAGCCCCAAGGGAGAACTACTCCCTCCTCATCATGGAGAGCACCTGGATGATGAAGATGGCCACCGGAGAAGGATTGCCCCCTCCGACAGGGTGCCGGAACGGGTCTAGATTGGTTTTTGGTGGCTACGGAGGCTTCTGGCGGCGGAACTCCCGATCTAATCTCCGTTCTGGAAGTTTTAGAGTATGACGATATATATGGGTGCAGGAAGTACGTCGAAGGAGCCACGGGGGCCCCACGAGGCAGGGGACGCGCCCCCCACCCTTGTGGGCAGCCCGTGTCTCCCCTGATGTGCACTCCAAGTTCCCTGGGTTGCTTTCCTTCCAAGAATAACTTCTCCACTTGATTTCGTTCCGTTTCGACTTCGTTTGATATTCCTTTTCTTCGAAACACTGAAATAGGCAAAAAACAGCAAATCTGGGCTGGGCCTCCAGTTAATAGGTTAGTCCCAAAAGTAATATAAAAGTGGAAAATAAAGCCCAGTATTGCCCAAAATAGTAGACAATATAGCATGGAGCAATAAAAAATTATAGATACGTTAGAGACGTATCAAGACCCAACATTCTCTGTGGGTATGATTTGCAGGTTTATCGGGGGTGCTATGGATCTGACATATTTGGTCCAGAATTTTGTTTAGGCTGGACAATTCATCTCTGGCGCCTTTAGAGGGCGGCTTTTGCTGACCTGGCCGAGAGCCTCTGAATCCGGCATTTACCGTCGTACTCTTTGGGCTGTCTTCTTTATTCCGGCGCTTACTCTTTTTGTTGCGTCGTGATTTCCCGTTTCCATCTCTAACTTCGGATGTACTTTGGGTCGCTGGTGCTGCATCGGGCTAGCCAACTGTCCTCGCCCATGCAAAAGCGAGTCATGAGGCTTGTTAATGCTGCCATTGTTCCCGGCTTTTCTTGGCCGAGGTGTCTGGCTAGCCATTCGTCTCGGACGCTGTGTTTAAAAGCTGCCAAGGCTTCGGCGTCCGGACAGTCGACTATTTGGTTCTTTTTAGTAAGAAAGATGTTCCAAAGCTTTCGGGCTGACTCTCCGGGCTGTTGAGTTATATGACTTAAATCGTCTGCATCCGGAGGTCAGACATAAGTCCCTTGAAAATTTGCCCGAAAAGCGTCTTCGAGCTCTTCCCAGCTTCCAATGGAGCTTTCGGGGAGGCTTTTAAGCCAGTGCCGAGCTGGCCCTTTGAGTTTGAGGGGTAAATACTTAATGGTGTGGAGATCATCTCCTCGAGCCATATGGATATGGAGGATATAGTCCTCAATCCAGACCCCAGGGTCTGTTGTTCCATCATATGCCTCTATGTTTACGGGTTTGAATCCCTCTGGAAATTCACGGTCCAGCACCTCGTCGGTGAAACATAGGGGGTGTGCAACACCCCTGTATCTGGGTGTACCGTGTTGTTAGGATGTTTGTTGTGTTGCATCATATGCTGGAGCGCGCTTGCGTAGTCCATAGATGGATCTGGTTGCGCCGTCCTTTTGATGCGAGCCTTCGCGTGGATCGCGTATTGGCTTATTTGCGGCGTTGTTTGCCGCTCTATGTTGGCTGTGAGGTCGTCTATCCGGCCAGATGGCCATTTTAATTTTTGGTTGTGGGGGATCTAAGGCCTCCTCATCGAATTCAGGTAGCAACTTCCGCTTCGAGTAGCTCTTGGTGGGGCGATTACCGCCATACTTCGTTGCTGTGTTGAGTACTTTACTCCATCTGATTCTGAGTGTGTCTTGCGCAGCCTTGAGCCTTTTCTTCTGCTTTTTTAGACTCCTCGCGGTGGCAACAAGCCTTTGACGGGCATTCTATTGCTCCGGGTGTCTGTCTGGTCTGATGTCGTCCGGACTATTATCTTTGACAAAGTCGGGTTGTTCGGTTTGATTCTCCGTGTTGCCGTGGTCCGGCGATGGTTCACCCTGCTCTAACGCTGGGTCTATATGATCGTTGTTTCTGCCGAGGCGGGATTTGGAGCGGCACTTATGCCGCCGCTTTGACTGCTTCTCGAGGGGACAACCCTTCGTTGCGTCCTTCCGTTCCTCGTCGTCATTTTCTTTTGGTGTGTCCACCATGTATACGTCATGTGATGAAGTGGGCGTCTAGTGCCCTGTGGGCAGTGGTTCCTGTTCGTCTCCTGCATCGTCGTCCATACCGTCGATGTCTTCGGAGTCAAAGTTGAGCATGTCAGTTAAGTCATCGACAGTGGCTACTAAGTGGGTGATGGGTGGGCGGCGGATTTCTTCGTCATCCGCATCCCAATCCTGCCGGACATAGTTCGGCCAGGACTCTCCTGACAAGGAGAGAGACTTTAATGAATTCAGTATGTCGCCGAAGGGCGAGTGCTGAAAGATATCCGCGGAGGTGAACTCCATGATTGGTGCCCAGTCGGATTTGATAGGCATGGGCGCAGGCAGTTCGGAGTCCGTGGCCGGAAAAGGATCCGGCAGTTTGGCAACACGGCTCTCGTGAAGGGTAACGTCGATATTCGGCTCGATTGCCGCTAAGGATACGGCCTCCGTGACGGGGTCTATCCACCCGTCCGTGGATGGCGCAACTGGCTCCGAGTTGAGGCTCGGAGCGGTTGCCGGTGCGATCTCCTGAATACGGTCTGATGGTAGAGCTAAATCGTACTCATCGTGACCGCGTGGCCCACAAGGCAGGGGCTCGAATCCGTCGAAGATCAAGTCTCAGCGGATATCGGTCGTGTAATTTAAGCTTCCAAACCTGGCCTGATGGCCAGGGGCGTAGCTTTCGATCTGCTCCAGATGGCCAAGCGAGTTGGCCCGCAGTGCGAAGCCGCCGAACACAAAGATCTATCCGGGGAGAAAAGTCTCACCTTGGACTACATCGCTATCGATGATAGAAGGAGCCATCAAGCCTAACGGCGACGACATAGAGGAACTCTCAATGAAAGCACCGATGTCAGTGTCAAAACCAGCGGATCTCGGGTAGGGGGTCCCGAACTGTGCGTCTAAGGCGGATGGTAACAGGAGGCAGGGAACACAATGTTTTACCCAGGTTCGGGCCCTCCTGATGGAGGTAAAACCCTACGTCCTGCTTGATTTATTCTTGATGATATGAGTATTACAAGAGTTGATCTACCACGAGATCGGAGAGGCTAAACCCTAGAAGCTAGCCTATGGTATGATTGTATGTTGTCCTACAGACTAAAACCCTCCGGTTTATATAGACACCGGAAAGGGCTAGGGTTACACAAGGTCGGTTACAAAGGAGGAGCTATACATATCCGTATTGCCTAGCTTGCCTTCCACGCCAAGTAGAGTCCCATCCGGACATGAGACGAAGTCTTCAATCTTGTATCTTCATAGTCTAACAGTCCGGCCAAAGGATATAGTCTGGCTGTCCGGAGACCCCCTAATCCAGGACTCCCTCAGTGAGACATATGCCCCCGTTTCTAGACTTGAGTCCATCTGCATCTTGCTTGCCTATGCTAATCACCATGATATCACTTTATACCAAATGGACATTAAAAGTGCTTTTCTAAATGGTGAAATTGTGGAGGAAGTTTATGTTAAACAACCTCCCAGCTTCGTCAATCCTAAGAAACCCGATCATGTTTACAAACTTCACAAAGCTCTTTATGGTCTTAAACAAGCTCCTAGAGTGTGGTACAAATGCTTGACCAAGCTCCTTATTGATAAAGGCTTTGAGATTGGAAAAATAGATTCTACTCTTTTTACTAAAAGGGCTAATGGTGAATTATTTGTATGCCAAATTTATGTTGATGATATCATATTTGGTTTGACTAACCCTCATTTTAGTGAAAAGTTCGGGAAGGTAATGTCGGAGAAGTTTGAGATGTCTATGATGAGTGAACTCAAGTTCTTTCTTGGTTTGCAAATAAAGCAAACTAAGGAAGGCACCTTTGTCTCTCAAACAAAGTAAACCAAGGACTTATTCAAAAAGTTCAACATGCAAGAAAGCAAAGGTATGAAAACTCCCATGCCTACTAGTAGACATCTTGATTTGACTAAGGATGGTAAACCGGTTGATCAAAATGTTTATCGATCTATGATTGGTTTGTTGTTATATCTATGTGCCTCCCATCCCGACATCATGCTAAGTGTGTGCACATGTGCACGATATCAAGCGGCCCCCAAAGAATGTCATCTTAAGGCTGTGAAAAGGATAGTGAGATACTTGATACATACACCAAATTTTGGCATTTGGTATCCTAAGAGGTCCTCTTTTGATCTTGTTGGCTATTCCGAATCGGACTATGCCGAAGACAAGGTTGATAGAAAGTCCACTTTGGGTACTTGTCAATTTCTTGGTAGATCTCTTGTATCTTGGTCCTCAAGAAACAAAACTTGGTATCCTTATCCACCGCCGAAGCGGAATACATTGCCGCCGGTTCATGTTGTGCTCAATTACTTTGGATGACCCAAACTCTTAAAGATTATGGGATCAATGTGAAACATGTTCCATTGCTTTGTGACAATGAAAGTGCTATTAAGATCGCTCACAACCCCGTGCAACATTCTCGAACTAAGCATATTGAAGTTCGTCATCATTTCATTCGAGGTCATGTTGCTAAAGGGGACATTGATCTTAAACATGTTCGTATCGATAAGCAATTGGCGGATATATTCACCAAACCGCTTGATGAGAAAGTCTTTTGCCGTTTGAGAGGTGAATTGAACATCATTGATGCTTAAAATTTGGAGTAGGAACTCCATTTGGATACATGCAAGGCATGAATTTATGACTAATCCTTGATACTTCTCTTATGATGATGATCATATCTCTTGGATATATTTGCACCCTTGCATGTTATCTAACCCTTGTAGGTACTTGGATGAATCAAAATCTATGAGATTGCCAATCACTCACATCTTGAGCAATCTCTACATCACCAAGTCTCTACAATATGGTGGTTGAAGACAAGGAAGCATGAAACCTTTCAACATATCCTTTGACCACTTCCATATATCAAATTTCATTTGGTATCGAATTCATGATTGTCAAATTGGATACACAAGTGCTCTTCCTTGCAAGACTAACCCACGTAGGTAGATGAATTCAAACTACAAGTGGTGCTCCGAATCTTTGATGAGCTACATCAACCTTGAGCATCCCACACAAGTTCAACTACATGATCAAGTTCAACACCACCACCCAAGGTATGTTATTCCATCTTAGAGAAGCTTTACCCCAAGTCATGGGTCAAAGCAACTCAACAAGATGCGAATACATCAAATTCTTAAACAAAAAATGGTAACCCCATTTTGAGGTTAAACGATGAGTATGACCTACGATCAAGTGTTCTCACTTGACTCCTCAGTCAATATACTCTAATATAGGTGACTCTGTCGCCGACCAATTCTAGATGAAGTTCTCTAGTGTCTCTATGTATTCTTGCATTTATCTCTTGCATATTTGTTTCACTTCATCTAGATTTCTTTTATTTTTCTTTGTTTTTGTTTTTGTTCTGCATTCCTTGCATCCAGTTCATTGCAAATCCTTCAGTTAATTCATTGCAAGTCTTTGTGAGATCTTACTTGCCTAGTGAGCTGAGGTGACAAGTGTTCTCTTTGTGTTGAACTCAGTCATACCGATATGTGGCTTTCGGTCACACCGAACCAATTCGGTGCCACCGAAGACTACACCTCGGTATCACCGATTTCACTGCAGAGAAGACAATTTGCCATATGTTTCTGTAGTTTTATTCCATCTCCACTCGATGATTCTTGTCCTCTACCAGCATCACAATCTATACGATGCTTTGCTCTGTGACTCAAGGACCAAACCTATTTTGACTCACACTCCAGAAGATGCCTTCTTGGAAATTGATGTCAAAGGGGGAGAGAGATCACATCAAAGCTTATTCTCTTCAAAGGGAGAAAGAAAAAGGGGGAGAGTGAGAAAAAGGGAGAGAGAGGTAATCACATCAAAGGCCCCAGATGCTTGGTGTTCAAGAGGAGAGAAGTCACATGTCTTTAAGAGGGGAAAGACATGTCTATGTCATGTTTATGATCTGTTTTGCTATGGTTTTGTTTCCCTATGTTCACCCATTATCCAATACAAGATTCAGGGGGAGAAACACTGCTAGGGAAGGAAATCTCTTTACCTTTTGGGGACATGTCTATATCAAATACAGTACTCAGTACTCACTCTCTACATGTCATCCCAGTCTTGGTACTTTTGTGGTTTCTTTTGGTTGCTCTGGCTTGTAAATGTATCTGTGTTATCTAACCTTGTTTACTCAGGTTCATTCCTTCCTAAGCCAACTCAAGACCACAAGGTAAGTATATGCATCACACTCATGTGCATGAGGATTTCTTGCTGATGTACATATCGTTTTCAAGGACTCATTGTAGGATCGAAAGTATGTCTAGAGGGGGGGTGATTAGACTACTTGACCAAATAAAAACTTAACCTTTTCCCAATTTTAGTTCTTGGCAGATTTTAGCTAATTTAAGACAAGTCAAGCAATCATCACACAATTCAAGAAAGCATGCAAAGAGTATATTGGCAGCAGAAAGTAAAGCATGCAACTTGCAAGAATGTAAAGGGAAGGGTTTGGAGAATTCAAACGCAATTGGAGACACGGATGTTTTTCCCGTGGTTCGGATAGGTGGTGCTATCCTACATCCACGTTGATGGAGACTTCAACCCACGAAGGGTAACGGTTGCGCGAGTCCACACAGGGCTCCACCCAAGGGTAACGGTTGCGCGAGTCCACACAGGGCTCCACCCACGAAGGGTCCACAAAGAAGCAACCACCCACAAAGGGTCCACGAAGAAGCAACCTTGTCTATCCCACCATGGCCATCGCCCACACAGGACTTGCCTCACTAGCGGTAGATCTTCACGAAGTAGGCGATCTCCTTGCCCTTACAAACTCCTTGGTTCAACTCCACAATCTTGTCAGAGGCTCCCAAGTGACACCTAGCCAATCTAGGAGACACCACTCTCCAAGAAGTAACAAATGGTGTGTAGGTAATGAACTCCTTGCTCTTGTGCTTCAAATGATAGTCTCCCCAACACTCAACTCTCTCTCATAGGATTTGGATTTGGTGGAAAGAAGGTTTGAGTGGAAAGCAACTTGGGAAGGCTAGAGATCAAGATTCATATGGTAGGAATGGAATATCTTGGTCTCAACACATGAGTAGGTGGTTCTCTCTCAGAACATATGAGTTGGAATGGTGTGTGTGTTCTGATGGCTCTCTCATCGAATGAGGAGGACGTGGAGGGGTATATATAGCCTCCACACAAAATCCAACCGTTACACAGTTTTCCAATCTCGGTGGGACCGAATCAATGAACTCGGTCGGACCGAAAATGTAAACCTAGTGACCGTTAGTGATTTTCGGTGGGACTGACATGCAACTCGGTAGGACTGATATGGTTAGGGTTTGGGCATAACGTAATCTCGGTGAGACCGATTACACAAACTCGGTGAGACCGAATTTGGTAATTAGCTAACCAGAGAGTTGGTCAGGCAAACTCGGTGGGACCGATTTGCTCTTTCGGTGAGACCGAGTGGAACTCGGTGAGACCGAAAAGTTACAAAGGGGAAACATTGAGTTTACATTGCAATCTCGGTGGGACCGATTCGCTCTTTCGGTGAGACCGAAAAGTTACGAAAGGGAAACGGAGAGTTTGCAACCCCATCTCGGTGAGACCGAGATCCTTATCGGTAGAACCGAATTGCTAGGGTTTGGCAGTGGCTTATGACAAGTGAAACTCGGTGGCGCCGGATAGGAAGAATCGGTGGGACCGAGTTTGGCTTAGGGTTTAGGTCATATGTGGATATGGGAAAGTAGTTGAGGGTTTTGGAGCATATCACTAAGCACATGAAGCAAGAGGCTCATTAAGCAACACCTCATCCCTCCTTAATAGTATTGGCTTTTCCTAAAGACTCAATGTGATCTTGGATCACTAAAATATAAAATGAAGAGTCTTGAGCTTTTGAGCTTGAGCCAATCCTTTGTCCTTAGCATTTTGAGGGTTCCTCTTTCACATCCATGCCATGCCAATCATTGAGCTTTCCTGAAATAATCATCTTGGAATAGCATTAGCTCAATGAGCTATATGTTGTTATGAATTACCAAAACCACCTAGGGATAGTTGCACTTTCACTCATGAGCATGTAGATACATATCATATTTTCACATCTCTTGCTCTGATGTATATAGCCAAGATACATGTAACATATTGCTTACTCTATCATGCCTATGCATTCACATGCCCTTATATTCCATATTTACATGATTGCATACATATAGGGGGAGCCTATGCATGTTACATGTCTCTCCAAAGCTTTACTAGTTATTCTCTATATCTTTATTTAAAGCTTTGATGTATGTTGTCATCAATTACCAAAAAGGGGGAGATTGAAAGGACAAGTAGTGCTCCCTGGGTGATCTTGGTAATTAATGTCAACATATCTCTTGTTGGACTAATGCTTTCGTCTAGTATGTTTCAGATAAGTTCAACAATGGAGTGGCATGGACTAGAGGATGTGGAACCCTTATGAGATGATAAGGACAAAGGATTGGCTCAAGCTCAAAGCTCAGGACTCTACATTTTGTATTTTTAGTGATCCAAGATCACATTGAGTCCATAGGAAAGCCAATACTATTAAGAGGGGATGAGGTATTGCTTAATGGCTTGCTTGTTCAAAGTGCTTAGTGATATGCTCCACATCCCTCAACTACTTTCTCAAATCCACATATGTCCCAAACCAAAAGTCAAACTCGGCCCTACCGAAATTTCCTATCCGGCACCACCGAGTGCTCTTGACATATCCACTGCCATAAACCCTAATCAATTCGGTCTTACCGATGGGATCTTGGTCTCACCGAGATGGGCTTGCAAACTCTCTGTTGCCTATTGCATTAGTTTCGGTCGCACCGAAATATGCAATCGGTCTCACCGAGTTTAGCTTATTACCAAAATCGATCCCACCGAGTTTGTGTAATCGGTCCAACCGAGATAAGGCTTTACCCTAACCCTAGCACATCGGTCCCATCGAGTTGATCATGTCGGTCCCACCGAAATGCCTAACGGTCACATTATGAATCAAATCGGTCTAGCCAATTTTTATCATTCGGTCCCACTGAGTTTGGTGATTTGTGTGTAACGGTTAGATTTTGTGTGCAGGCTATATATACCCCTCCACCCACTCTTCATTTGAGAAGAGAGCCATCAGAATATGCCTACACTTCCAACACACATTTTCTGAGAGAGAACCACCTACACTTGTGTTGAGGTCAAGATATTCCATTCCAACCACATAAATCTTGATCTCTAGCCTTCCTCAAGTTGCTTTCCACTCAAATCATCTTTCTACCAAATCCAATCCTATGAGAGAGAGTTGAGTGTTGAGGAGACTATCATTTGAAGCACAAGAGCAAGGAGTTCATCATCAACACACCATCGATTACCTTTTGGAGAGTGGTATCTCCTAGATTAGTTAGGTGTCACTTGGGAGCCTCCGTCAAGATTGTGGAGTTGAACCGAGGAGTTTGTACGGGCAAGGAGATAGCCTACTTCGTGAAGATCTACCCTAGTGACACTACTAGGAAAAAGGCTACTAGCAGCGCGGGTAAAATGGCTATTAGCAGCACGGGTACCCGCGCTACTAGTATTGCGCTACAGCTAACAGGTACTAGTAGCGTGGGTTAACTCCGTGCCACAGTAGCGTGTGCCACCCACGCTACTGCTATTTCGTACCCGCGCCACAACTAACGAAATAGTAGTAGCGTGTCCATACTACCAACGCTACTAGTATCCTAAATACTAGTAGCGCACATTTTTTTCACACGCCACTACTAACTAATTTATAATTTAAAAAATAAAATCCACCAATTCCATTTTATGCATATAGTTCCCAGTAAACACAATAGTGAGCACTGCTGGCTCCTATTTCAGGGTTAACCGGAAACCGAAGGAAATAAATCAGCCAAAAAACCTCATTATGCATTGCTACTCACAAATGACCACTTCAAAGAACATGCAAGTATCTATGTCATTAACAATTGCAAACATAAGTTTCTTTTTACTATAGTTGTTGTATGTACTATCACACAGTTCCTCATTCTGTTCTCACTGAATAATAAGAAAAATGAAAAGAAAAGATAGACATAATCTGCCGCAATTGCACTTCGGTGTCATGGATTCTGTGTGCCGCTTCAACATCTCATTATCCTGCAGCACTCTGTCGCTGTCTTCTACCTATGAATAAAAACAGACCTTGTCAAAGAAGCAAATGTGAAACCATATTACAACATGTATGCTAAGTCGCTAACCCATAGAGACAGCTAGAACAAATGTGAAAACTTTCCATGTTGCCAAGTAAGTATATGAGCACCCCTCAAAACATCAATTGGCAAGTACTTGACACATACAAACTTGTACAGAAAAAATAACACTTCCGAATTTAATTGGCTTCAAAGATTGCAAGGAAGGCATACTGATGAGCTGCAATGCAATCTTCAATGTTCAGTACTTGTACACGCTATGCTCCTGCGGTGCAACCCCTAGCTCATGTGGCTTCACAAAGTCTACATTGTATAGGACATTTTTTAGCAAAGGGTGAAACTGCATACATATACATCTCAAATCATATGTAGTATGTGTCTAGTCATCCTACGATTGCCCGAGCTCAGAACTGTATTTCTTATAAAAACTTTAGACATGTTCAGGAAACACATGAGACAAGTCCTTCATGGGCGATGGCCATGGTGGGATAAACAAGGTTGCTTCTTCGTGGACCCTTCGTGGGTGGAGCCCTCCGTGGAGTCGCGCAATCGTTACCCTTCGTGGGTTGAAGTCTCCATCAACGTGGATGTACAATAGCACCACCTACCGGAACCACGCCAAAAATCTCCGTGTCTCCAATTGCGTTTGCACACTCCAATCTCATCCCTTTAAATTCTTGCAACTTGCATGATTTACTTTTCGCTGCTCATATACTCTTGTCATGCTTGCTTGATATGTATTGTGAATGTTTGAGCTTGTGCTAAAACTCCACTTTAACTTAAAGAATTTAAAAACTACAACTTTCCTTGCTAAGAGTCTATTCACCCCCCTCTAGACACCTCTTCTCAATCCTTTCACATAGTAACGACCAAGGTCCTCGTCGAACTCCCACTTGAGTTCGGTAGCATCACCTGCACTAGCATCATCGGCACCTACAACTGTTTTGGTAGATCTGTGAGTCACAAGGACTTAGCAATCTCAAAATCTGCGAGATCAAGACTATTTAAACTTATGGGTAGGATGTGGTAATGAGGTGGAGTTGCAGCAAGTTCTAAGCAAATATGGTGGCTAACTTACGAGTATAGGAGTAAGAAGAGAAACTACGCAACGGTCGTGAAGCTAGAAGTGATCAAGAAGTGATCCTGAAACTACTTACGTTCAAACATAACTCCAAAACCATGTTCACTTCCCGGACTCCGCCGAAAAGAGACCATCATAGCTACACACACAGTCGGTTCATTTTAATTAAGTCAAGTGGCAAGTTCTCTACAACCGGATATTAACAAATTCCCATCTGCCACATAACCGCGGGCATGACTCTCGAAAGTTTATACCCTGTAGGGGTGTCCCAACTTAGCCCATCACAAGCTCTCACAATCAACGAAGGATATTCCTTGTCCCGAAAAGACCCGATCAGTCTCGAAATCCTGGTTACAAAACATTTCGACAATGGTAAAACAAGATTAGCAAGACCGCCCGACTGTGCCGACAAATCCCGATAGGAGCTGCACATATCTCGTTCTCATGGCACACCGGATGAGAGATCCTATGAGTAAAACCAACCCTCAAGTTTCCACGAGGTGGCTTCGTAGTCTACTCAGTTTGGACCAACACTCAGAGGAGCACTTGCTCGGGGGGGTTAAAATAAAGACGACCCTCGGGTTTGCAACCCCAAGGGAAAGTAATAGGTTGTTAGGAAAATGTAAAACCAAGGTTGGACATTGCTGGAGGAGTTTTATTCAAAGCGAACTGCCAAGGGGGTCCCATAACCCCAACCGCGTAAGGAATGCAAAATCAAGGAACATAACACCAGTATGACGGAAACTAAGGCGGCAAGAGTGGAACAAAACACTAGGCAAAAGGCCGATCCTTCCACCCTTTACCAAGTATATAGGTGCATTAAGATAAACAAGATAATATGGTGATATCCCAACAATAAACAATGTTCCAACAAGGAACGATCTCCAATCTTCACCTACAACTAGCAACACTATAAGATGGGCTGATCAAAGCGGTAACATAGCTGTTTGGCCGGTGGTGGCTGGCGGCTTAGGGGGGTGGAGGTTGAAGATGAACCACAGGCCCTTGATTTTGTATCCAACGGCTGCAAAATCGACTGACCAGAGATGAAAAAGTCAGTCGACCGACGTGTAGCCTCACCTTGCTAGTGCGTTCAGTTTCGATAGCAAAATTCAGTTTCGACAGTTAAGTTCAGTTTCGACAGTTAAGTTCAGTTTCGACAGTTAAATTCAGTTTCAACAGTTAAGTTCAGAGATGAGCGGCTGATGTATTTTACATCTAGCACTTTGTGGTTATGTATTTTACGTCATGTATTGGAGATGCTATTAGAATTCCACTCAGGTTAACGTTGTTCGTTGTCTCTCTTGTCTTGCTTCAGCCTCGGCGTCGTACAACTCACCGGAGCTGCTCCAACGATGAAACCCTCCATCACAGCGGAGCAGTACCTCGGGCTCCATCTCCAGACGCCTAAGATCTTCCCCTCCTCCGACAGCCAAGTCAGCCGGAGCATCCTCACCGGCCAACCCAATCACGCTGAGATCGACATGGCTTCGCCAAAGAGGTTGTACACTTGTTGCATCTCTTTTTTACTCTACATGTTATATATATTGTCCACTGAGCACTCGTAGTAACGGGAAATACGATTATTTTATCCTACTATATGAGAAGCAGTGAGGTACCAGGAAACTTAGCTATCCATGATGGACTCTCTTGAACACCATCATTATTTATCTCTGCGCGATTGAGCTGTGCATTTGTCGATGGGCCTGGGAGTTGAGCTAGTATGGCAGTGGCATGTGTCCAAAGTAATAGAAGTAGCACAAAAACATTTTTTTAGTGTAGGATTTTCCTTGCTCAAGCCTGCCTACTAGAATCGCCAGTGCTTGAAAGGAAAAGTGAATGAAAAACATCAGAATTGGAAAGTTTCCTATGGTACTATTTTTCATGAATTTGGTGCAAAGGAATGGAGCAAAGGAAACTAAGGTAGTAAGAGTGGAGCAAAACACCAGGCATAAGGCCGAGCCTTCTACCCTTAACCAAGTATATAGATGCATTAATTAAGATAAGAGATATTGTGATATCCCAACATAATCATGTTCCAACATGGAACAACCTGCAAGGCACCTGCAACTAGCAACGCTATAAGAGGGGCTGAGCAAAAAGCGGTAACATAGCCAAACAACGGTTTGCTAGGAAGGTGGGTTAGAGGCTTGACAAGACAATATGGGAGGCATGATAAACAAGTGATAGGTAGCGCGACATAGCGATATAGCGAACAACTAGCAAGCAAAGATAGAGGTGATATCGAGGGTAATGGTCATCTTACCTACAATCCCGCTAGGAAGAAGACTGGATCCATGAAGAAGAAGACGAACCAACGTAGATGAACGGATCCTCACAATTGCAATGATACCGAGAACTATCGAGAAGTAGCACAACCGGAAAGAAGCAAACATCATGGTAAACACACTATCAAAAAGTTTTATGCAATTTTATGAAAATGTTGACATGAGCATGATATGAAGCATTTGTCATCGTGGCGAAAACGAAAGGGGTGCCACGGCAACGACAACGGAAATGGTGGCACGGCAACATTCCAATGATCCGGCAATTCGTGGAAATGCTGGTGCAAAAGAACAAGTGTGCGGAAGATGCAAGAGTGACGGAGAGTGATCCCGGTAATCGGGTTCCCACGTGTCGGCGGCAAGGCATCCGAGGGTCGTGCACGAAACAAGTTGGGCACGGTGCAAAGAAGATGTGCATCTCATACAACATGCATTTGTCCACGAATCGTCGTCTCTGTGGTTATACCTTCAAGGCGTGCATTCGGGACGGTTCGGGTTCGATGGGGTGTAGAAGGAAGTAGACATTCTCGCGAGGGTATGGAAGTAGTTGTTCACGGTGACAGCAGTAGTACATAGAAATCATGGACGAACTTGGAGGGTCATCGATAGTCGTTCACATGTCTTCGGCGATGGTTGTGATACATGTTCTGTAGATGTTCGGGCGGCGGTAGTGGTACACAGGTCGATGGTAGTCGAACTTGATGTTTTTGGTTCATGGGTCTTCGACGACGGTAGTCATTCTAGGCGTCAGGCGTCAAGGTACTTGGCGTAATCCAAGACGATGGTTTTGACGATCCGGCGAGACGACATGGTTCGGGGCAGTCTCGATCTTGATGGTCTCGGTAAGTCCTCGGGGTGGTCGTTGGACTTGGCGGTTTCCTCGACGGTAGTTGTACCCACATTGTAGTCGTTCACTTGACGGTCTTGTTAGGTCCACGACGAGGGTAGAGCTACACTTGTTGGAGAGAGACCTGGCGCATCTTTATTCTTTCGGGTTCGTAGTTGTACTTGGCGTTCGGAGCAGCAGCATGGAGGCAACAATGGCAGGGCGAGGTGTAGGTGCACGGGTGGCCATCGGGGAGGTGCAGCACGAGTGACACTTTGCTGGGCTGCTTGATGCAGACGGGAGCAGGGCACATAGGAGGTCAGGAGGCCGGCGAAAGGAATCATGCAGAGGAGTTTGGGGAAGCTCGATGGAGGAAGCCGACCACCATGGATGGCGCTCGGGAGGTGGGTCGCAGAGAGAAACGACGGGTCGCTCGGATGGAGGACACAGGCGAGGAGGTCCGGCAAAGGCGGTGCAGACCGGCCGCGGGGCTCGCTGGAGAAGGAGTGGAGGGACGGCAGGAGCTTGGAGCTCGGCGTCCATGGCAGGACGATGAGGAGGCCGGAGGAGGAAGCACATGGAGGGGCGCAGGGGCACGGCGATGTTGATGGCCTCGCGGCCAAGGAGGGCGACGGGCGCGGTCTAGAAGGAGCAGGGCCGACCAAAGCCGGGAGTTGCCGTGGCGAACAAGGCGCGGGCGCCATGGCGGGGAGGTGGCGGCTTGATGGGGAGCTCGCGGTGGATCCTGGCGGCGGCGGACACGAAGGAGAGGGAGGACGCGTCGGCGCGGTGGAGAAGGAGGCACGAGGGAGAGGGGCGGCGCCAGAGGAGGACGAAGGGGAGAGATCAGGGGATTAAGCGGTGCGGGTGTAGGCGGCGGGCACGGGAGGGAGAGGGAGAGGCTAGGGTTACAGCGGGGGCACGGCTGGGCTGCAGATGGGCCTTGGAGGCTGGGCCTGGGAGGTCCAAGAGGCCGGCTAGAGCCTCTCTCCGTCTCACTTATTTTCCATAGCAGAAAAAATGCAAAGAAAGAAAAGGAGTGAAGAAAAGGTTAAAGAGTTTGGGCATGGGTTTATTTCCCCGGACTCACAAAATGTGCACGGTCCATGAAAAATAGGACTAGGCATGATTGAAAGTTGAATTCAAACTCATTTGAGTTGAATTCAAACTCATTTGAGTTGAATTCAAATAGGTTTGAACTAGGACCAGGTTTTCGAAGTGTCCAAAAATGTTGAGAATTTAGAAGGAGCCTCGATAAAAGAGATAAAGAATTGTTTTCAAGGTTTGGAGGTGAAACTTGAGGTGGAATAGGCATGGGAATTATTTTGCAAGTGTTTTCGGTTAATTCCAAACTAATGGAATATTTAAAATAGCTCCATAATTATTAGGAGGATATGTTATAAAGAGAAATCACCATGTGAATTCCCTCGATTTAAATGGATCCGAGATCCATGCAATTTATTTGGTTGAGTTTTTAAAACTTAAAAGACATGTTGGCATGATGGCATGATGCAATGCAAGAATAAATAAAGCAACCACAAATGAAAAACACGAAGGTCACGAAAATACGGAAGTCTTCTGGAGCGTCGATCTTGGGGCGTCACATGTCACTACTCAGGGCTCATTCAGTGTCTTAAGCTTCAGAGAGCACAACACATTCTTTGACAAGGCCAATAATCCATCCAAGAAGCCCAAGATATATTCTGACAGGTTCTGGAGTCATCAGCAAAGAAGCTATTACTCATGCATCTTGTACAACCAGGATAGAATCTTCCCACACAAGCGCATGTGGTGTGATGCCATTGTTGGACTACCATGCCTTGAGGAAGCCCTTGATTGCTTTCATCAAGTTGGCCTGCTCCCCTTTTTTGTTGACAAGGAGCACCGGAATGAAGAGCTCTTGCTTCAATTTTATGCCACCCTTCATATCTCAGGCTACAACAGGGATCTGAAGACATGGATCCTTGAGTGGATGTCAGGTGATGTACACCATGAAGCCAAAGCTCAAGACATCATTGAGCTTACCTCCCTACCCACTCTTGGTGATCTCTATGAGCCAGGCTGTCAGCGATGTGAACAGGAACTTGAAAGCATCTTCCAGAAGCTAGAGCCCAATATGAGTCAAATGTTGAGCATGATAAAGCCATTGCTAATAGAAGCTGAGTACCCCAAGGAATTCTTTGTGAATGACCTCGAGTACCCGCCCTGCACCATATATCATATACCGAGTCAAACTCTATGGCCAATCAAAGGGCACTCTCCGCATGCCAAGACTGAAGGCTCCATGAAGACATTGGTCTTCTACATTCTGAATGACCACTACTGCAGGATACTGCTAACGCGACACTACGATCAGAGACCCTTTGCCGAAACTATGTGCGATGCAATAATCGCAAATGGTGATGTCAAAAAACCGTCAGAAAGGTGCAAAACATTTGCAATGTCCGAGCCATCAAACACGATTCAGATTTTATTTGCGTGTGCGATGCAGGACACACGATTAATCCATTCACACTGTCTGCGATGAGGTAGAACAACAGAAATGGGCAGCCATAACAATGTGCGTGCGATGTAGGACACACGGTTAATCCATTCGAATTGTTTGCGATGAGGCAGAACAACACAAAACGGGCATCCATATCAATGTGTGTGCGATATACGGCATAGGGTTAACTCGGATGAACAGTTTTCGATTAGGGAACACAACAGAAACGGTTCAACATAACAAGATGTGTGTGATATGCGGCATACAGTTCACAGAGAAGAACTGTTTGCGATGAGCCAAAAGAACACAAACGAGTCATGTAAACAAGAAGTGTCTGATACTTGGCAAACAGCCGACTCGGATGAACTGTTTGCGATGAGAAATTACAACACAGACGGTCGATGCAGTTACTTCATGTGCGATTCTGTGTGTACAAAAAACTTTGAAAACTACAAACTAGTTGCTTGAGGTGGCGGAGTATCGCACACGATGCGTCTGCGAGTACTCGTGTGCGATGATTAGTATGTTACACATACGTTTCCTTATGTTAACATGTGTGTGAATTTGCAATATGGACAGTTAATATGGAAATGCCTTCTGGTCATCGGGCACACGTTTAAACTCAATGAACTGTCTACGATACTAATACTTTCCATGAAATTTTATGAACTTGGGTAACCGCATTTGAGTAACATATATATAGTGGTTACACTATTCGACAAAAGGAGGATCTTCGTAACACGGTCTTGACAACCATATGGTCCATATCTACATACTTAACATAGTAACAACTATCACATTTTAAGAGGCTAAGGGCCAACAACCATACGGTCCATATCTACAAACTTTACATATATAGTAACAGCTAGCACACTTTAAGAGACTGAGGGCCAACAACCACAACTATCCACTGGAAGCAGCTTGATCACGGCGACTCGACATCTCGTCAATGAAAAGGAAGAGCCCTCCTGTGCCTTGGTAGATCATGAGTAGAACAGTGTCTCCAATTTTCCAATATGGATGCATTGTCACGAGAAGCGAGAACTTGTTAATTTGAATGGTTCCATTTCTGCTGGAAATGCAGTACCTTGCAATCACTTTGGCGTTATTAGCAGGCACAAGTGTAATTCGACCACGCCGGGCAATCGATCTAGGAACTGCTACAGGGGGAATTTCTGTTGACATGTAGAATAAAAAACAATTGTAACATATCATTGAAGATACATATAGTTTATGAGCATCAACATTAAAATAAGACTTTTTACCAGCGTTTTGTGTACACAATTGGTCTTGTTCAGTGTGTGCACCATAGGTCTAATTAATCCCATCCAATATCCAGCATTCATACGTTGTGCTATCTCTCTCAGATTATCAACAAAGTTTATGACATGCTTCAAGTCCTTCCAGTGAAATTTGGTACGCTTAGTAACATACAGATCGTTCACTATGCATCCAACATATCCTTCTTAAAAGGTGGAAAGGTATTATTTATTCAGAACATGGCAGAAGAATATACAGTGCGCATAAATTGGTAAACAGAATTTGTTACTGCCTAGGAACGGAGTCAGAATATGATATCACAATTGGTTGCTTAAATAGTGATCAATTGGTTGCTTAAATAGTAATATGACAGCATGGAGAAAGTTGAAAGGACACTAACCTCGATCAGACTTTGATCGGCTGATGACGTTGGGTAAGTAATCATCCATGTTAATTAGACCGGGTTGTGGTGCACACACTAGAATTTTATTGCTAGCTTTCAGTTCATAACACTTAGGCATTTTTCTCCAAAGGTCCGCATTAAAATAGGAGTGATCATCTTTATCAAGTTTTATGCTAACCGTCATTGTAAATCCATGTTGTCTTTTCAATATGACATCCTGGGAGTCATCAGCAAAGTAAAGCCCAAGATTTCCTTCTACTCCTGTTCTTGCAAAGCAAGGGATGTACTGCTTGAAATAAAAATTAAGATCGTAAATTAGATATATTGAAATAACCAAGCAAGATGCAAATATGGGAGTAACTGATAGAACATATCCATATATAGATGCAAGAAAAGTACAAAAATATAGAATTAAAAATAGATAATGTAAGAAAGATTTTATGCAAATATATAGATAATGTAGCAACAGACGGTATATGTTCACAAATTTAGGCCATGCCGACCGTGGTAGGTTGAGATTGAACATACCGAGCGCTCCCTAAAGTCATCCGGAATGGTGAGATAGAACTTCGTTTCCGACTGGCCACGACCACAGTTGCCGATTTGTGCTCGCATTGTGCACACATGAATGAACACCCATGAATCATCTAGAACAAAAATGATTCCACGGCAATTTCCACCGGTTGATTAACAGCGACGGACGGACTGCGATAAGAGATGAGTAAATATTTCGCTAATTAAGTTGATTACCTTCTCCATGAGAAAAATCCCCGGCCCAATCCCGCAGAAAACCCCAGTCGACCAGAGTCTAGAATGTCGGTGCGGATAGGCGGCGGAAAGCGGTGGAGGCAAAATTCGGTGCCGTTTTGAGCACGACCTACGCCCGCCGCCAAAAGACGTCGAGCTTAGGTTGCAGAGTTATGGAGGAGTCCGCGGCGAGTGAGTGGGGATGAAGTGGGCGAGGGTTTTCTTTTCCTTTTGCATGTGTGAGTGAACACACACGGCTTGCAGAGGCGACGGAGATGAATCGTGTGCGATAGTAAATCACCGAGATTGAATGGGAATCCAAATTTCCTTTGTCCTTCATCCATGAGTTTTTTTTCTATGATGAATATAAACCCTGCTAATCACCGTGTTCAAATTTGACAGTTTTACGGGTTCATTTACAATATTTAGGGGATCATGTGCATTTTGTAGGCATTAATGCACGTAATTCAAATTGAAACAATTGGAGCATGAAAGGGTGCACAAGAACGGTCTGGGAAAACCATACTCGTGGTATTTAGTAATTTGTCAAGCCTTTTACAAGGAATGGAGAGATATTTCAATGGAATGTGTGGCAATAGTCAACCACAAATGCGTCATTTACTGGGTTATCAACTATAGAACAATGAAACATGTGCTTAAAAAACATGACGGCTGGCATGGTGCCATGGTATGGCCTCACTGTGCCCTGGTCAAAAGCTAAGAAGGTTTGATTTATGTCGTCATGCACGCCCTTCATAAATCGAACCATCACCGAGGAAGTTCAATGCTTTCGAGAGGGAAATCACCAAGATTGAAGGGGAATGCAAATTTCCGTCCTAGTTTGTCATTCAATTTTTTTCCAACGATCAACATACCGCCTCAAATGAAACGTGTTCAAATTTTATATTTTTTTCAAACTCATTTACCATATTTAGGGGATTTTGTGCATTTTCAAGGCATTGATTATGCACATAATTCAAATTCGAGCAATTGGTGCATGAAAAGGTGCACAAGAACGGTCTGGAAAACCATGCTCGTGCTATAGAAAAAATGAAACACATGGTTGGAAAACATGACGCCTGGTGTGGTGCCATGGTACGGCCTCATCATGCCCTGGTAAAAATTGGAGAATGTTTTCCTCATGTCGTGATGTGCGCCTTTCATAAAACGAACCATCATCCGAGGAAGTTTCATGGTTTCGAGGGGGAAATCACCAAGATTCAAGGGGGGTCCAATTTTCCTTTGTCCTTTGTCCATGAATTGATGCATGAAAGGGTCCACAAGAACGGCCTAGAAAACCATGTGTGTGCCATTTAGTAAATTCTCATGCTTTTTACAAGGAATGGACAGATATTTTGATGAAACATGTGGCAATTGTCAACCACAAATGTCTGTTTGTTGGGTTTCCAACTATGGAAAAAATGAAATAAATGCTTAAAAAACATGACGCCAGGCATGGTGCCATGGTATGACCTCACCATGCCCTGGTAAAAATTTGAGAAGGTTTGGCTTATGTCTTCATGCACGCCCTTCATAAATCAAACCATCACCGAGGAAGTTCCATGCTTTCGAGAGGGAAAATCCCCAAGGTTGAAGGGGAATCCTAATTTCCGTCCTAGTTTGTCATTCAGTTTTTTCCAATGATCAACATACCACCTCAAATGCAACGTGTTCAAATTTGACATTTTCCCGGGCTCATTTACCATATTTAGGGGATCATGTGCATTTTCTAGGCATTAATGGACATAATTCAAATTCGAACAATCGGTGCTTGAAAAGGTGCACAAGAACGGTCTGGAAAACCATGCTCGTGTTACTTAGCACATTCTCATGCCTTTTACAAGGAATGGGCAGATATTTCAAGAAAATGTGTGGCGATAGTCAACCATAAACGCGTCATTTACTCGGTTAACAACTATATAAAAAAATGAAACACATGGTTGGAAAACATGACGCCTGGCGTGGTGCCATGGTATGGCCTCACCATGCCCTGGTAAAAATTGGAGAATGTTTTCCTTATGTCGTGATGTGTGCGCCTTTCATAAATCGAACCATCACCGAGGAAGTTTCATGGTTTCGAGGGGGAAATCACCAAGATTGAAGGGGGATCCAAATTTCCTTTGTCCTTTGTCCACGAGTTTTTTTCTATGATGAGCATACAACCTGCAAAGCATCGTGTTCAAATTGAAACTTTTCCATGTTCATTTGCCATATTTAGGGGATTATGTGCATTTCCTAGGCTTTAATGCGCATAGTTCAAGTTCAAACAATCAATGCATGAAAGGGTCCACAAGAGCGACCTAGAAAACCATGCTCGTGCCATTTAGTAAATTCTCATGCCTTTTACAAGAAATGGACAGATATTTCGATGAAATGTGTGGCAATAGTCAACCACAAATGTCTGTTTGTTGGGTTTTCAATGATAGAAAAAATGAAATAAATGCTTAAAAACATGATGCCTGGCATGGTGCCAAGGATATGACCTCACCATGCCTTGGTAAAAATTTGAGAAGGTTTGGCTTATGTTCTCATGCACGCCCTTCATAAATCAAACCATCACCGAGGAAGTTCCATGCTTTCGAAAGGAAAATCCTCAAGATTGAAGGGGAATCCAAATTTTCTTCGTTCTTTGCCCTGGAGTTTTTTTCTACAACGAAAATACACCCTGCAAATCACTGTGTTCAAATTTGGCATTTTTGCAGGCTCATTTACCATATTTAGGGGATTATGTGTATTTTCTAGGCATTTAGCGCATATATATCCAATCTAGCAACGGGTGCACGGGTGTGATGTGAGGGACGTGGATTGTCGTTCGATCGCAGCGCATCCAACAGTGCACACGCGCGATCCGCGTGGCTGGGGTTCCGGCCAATCATAACGCAACACATAATAGGCTCAGCGCACACTGTTTCCGGAAGCTACGGAGATGAACCGTGTGCCATAATGAACAAGCAAAATTGTAAGGGAAGCCAAATTTCTGTTGTCATTTGTCGTTGAGCTCTTGAATACCACCACACTGTATGGCTTCCCGGCCCCTCCGTCCCAGAGCTCTCTCCAGGCATCGTCCTTGGCACCGCGGCGCACAGTAACTAGTAAGGAAGTGATGGCATCCCGCCGCGCCGCGTTCCTCGCCGCCCGCCACCGCACACATGGTAAGGAAGCGATGGCATCTCGCCGCGTGGAGTTCATCGCCACCGGTGGCCAGACAGTTACATGGGCGGACTTTGAGGCTGCCATGGCCAAATGGGTGGTGGATCTAGAGGCAGCCAAAGCCGCACAGAAGGAGCAGAAAAGGCAGAAAGCCGCCAAGAATAGAGAGTCCCACCGCCGCAACAAAAAAGAGGCTGCACGCTGTGGTGAGGAGAGCTTGGCGGAGATCGAAGCATGGTGGGTTGCCGCCTACAAGGCCGGGAAGGAGAACGCCGGCGTCTGGCCAGCATGCCCTGATGGTAGCATGTGAGAAGTAGTTTAAGTTTGTAGTATTAGAGAAAATTACCAGTAGTACTTTAAGTTTGTAGTATTAACATACAATGTCGGTAAGAGCATCCTTTGAGGGCTTTGAGCGTTGATTAGCATGTGTGCCCGTGTACGTTTTTTTGCGTTAATCATTAGAAGATCACAAAACACATGGTTTCTATCCTGTACCCATCTGCGTTTTTTGCGTTAATGACCCATAAGTCAGTTACTTGTGCGATATTTCCTAATAAACCAGGCGTACCATTGCCCGAAAAAAATCAAGTACACGTGTACATTTTTTAGGAGAAGGGATCTGCCAACTTTCTTTTTTCTCGCACATGAGTATTTTACGCGCTTCGTCTGCGTTGTGTGTTTCCCCCGCCCAAGATTCAAATTTCGCACCAAAATTTTCATTAAGCACGCGATTTCAGAATTTATTCCTCCAACCACATCCCCTCCCTCGCGCCTCCCCCTACCGGCATCTCAAACCGCCGCCACTGCAACCAAAGCTTCAACCACGTCTAAGTTCTGCTCGGATCTAGTCAGGTAACCTACTGATCTCTATCACGTCCCCGGCCTGATTGCTTAAATGGTGCCTGCGAAACATTCTCATGCCTCCAAATCCCCCCCCCCCCCGCCAGGAGCTGATGACGGTCCATGGCGTGATGGCCGCTATTCGTGTTGACCCGGAGGAACACCTCGCCTCCGCTGACGTGACATGGTGCAGGCTCTGGCCCAGATGAAGTCCCCCAGTGACTACCCCCTAGGACTTAACAGGTAAGATATGACCAGCTAAATCTTACCAATACCACTTGCAACGGCTATGATTTGTACGGTTGATGTATTAAGCATGTTAATACCTTGTTTATTTCAGTACTACACACTGTGTGATGTTCAAATATTACCGTGTCCATCTCAATTTCACTAATACCAGCAACAAACTTACAATTCATGACTCAGGATATCACTAGAGATGCTGCCCATTTGCTATTTTTAGTGGATGCTAACCCTGTTGTACTTAACATGCCTGTCCATGTACTTATGTAGGGTCATAATGGCCGATGCTTTTGTTTGCCGTCGAGGTGAGCTGCATCCCATGTCTTACAGTATTTCACATAATTTGTGCAATTGCAGTTTAACTTCTACCATTTACTGGTTGCTTGTAGGTACACATGTCAGTGGCACTGATCCACGCTTCGACCCGGAGGAATAGCTCGCCTCCGCCGTTGCTGACTTTGGGCGAGCTCTGGCAAAGATGAAGTGCCCCAGCAACTACCTCTCAGGACTTACCAAGTATGCACTCACCAGTTCAACCTTACCAATATCAGTTGCAATTAAGGGCTATGTTCTGTACGGTTGATGTATTAAGCATGTTCTAGTAAACATGCCTAACACATTTTTGCTACTTTCCCTACCTTTTTATAGACATCTGGGCCATTCTCTGCTCTGGCAGCACCTGCCTTGTGATGTTTAACTATGCCAATTGCATTTTTATCAATATCGGTTTTAGTTTCTATTAAGCCTATTGCACTTAACAGTTGAATCCATTTTTAAACAGTTGTATTCAATGGCTACAAACTTACAAAACATGACTTAGGATGTGGTTAAGCCTGTTGCAATTAACAGTTGTATCCATTTTTTTAATCTGTCCATTTGCTACCATGCTACTCACCGCAATGAAGATATACTAGAGATGCTACCCCATTTGCTATTTTTGGTGGATGCTAACCCTGTTTTACTTAACATGCTTGTCCATTTACTTACGCATGGTCATAACGGCCGATGTTATTGTTTGCCATCAAGGTTAGCTGCATCCCATGTCTTACAGTATTTCACATCATTTGTGTAATTGTAGTTTAACTTCTACCCATCTACTAGTTGCTTGTAGGTACACATGTCAGTGGCACTTATCAACGTTGCGACCCGGAGGAACAGCTCGCCTTCGCCGTCGCTGACTTTGGGCGAGCTCCGGCCAAGATGAAGTGCCCCAGCAACTACCTCTCAGGACTTACCAAGTATGTACTCACCAGTTCAATCTTACCAATACCAGTTGCAATTAATGGCCATGTTATGTATGGTCATTGTATTAAGCATGTTCTAGTAAACATGCCTAACATGTTTTTGCTACTTTCCCTACCTTTCTATAGACATCTGGGCCATTCTGTGCTTTGGCAGCACCTGCCTTGTGATGTTTAACTATGCCAATTGCATTTTTATCAGCACCGGTTTCAATGTTTATTAAGCCAGTTGCAATTAACAGTTGAATCCATTTTAAACAGTTGCATTTCAATGGCTACAAACTTACAAAACATGACTTAGGATGTTGTTAGGCCTGTTGCAATTAACAGTTGTATCCATTTTTTAATTTGTCCATTTGCTACCATGCTACTCTCCGCAATGAAGATATACTAGAGATGCTGCCCCATTTGCTTTTTTTTGTGGATGCTAACCCTGTTGTACTTAACATGCTTGTCCATGTAATTACGCTGGGTCATAACGGCCGATGCTATTGTTTGCCCCCAAGGTTAGTTGCATCCCATGTCTTATAGTATTTCACATCAGTTGTGCAATTGCAGTTTAACTTCTACCATTTACTGGTTGCCTGTAGGTACACATGTCAGTGGCACTGATCCACGCTTTGATCCGGAGGAACAGCTCGCCTCCACCGCCGCTGACTTCGGACGAGCTCTGGCCAAGATGAAGTGCCCCAGCAACTACCTCTCAGGACTTACCAAGTATGTACCCACCAGTTCAATCTTACCAATACCAGTTGCAATCAATGGCTATGTTTTGTATTGTTGATGTATAAAGCATGTTGTAGTAAACATGCCTAACATGTTTGAGCTATTTTCCCTACCTTTTTATAAACAACTTGGCCATTATCTGCTCTGGCAGCACCTGCCCTGTGATGTTTAACTCTGCCAATTGCATTTTTATTAGTATCGGTTTCAATGGCCATTAAGCCTGTTGCAATTAACAGTTGTATCCATTTTTAAAGAGTTGTATTTCAATGGCTACAAACTTACAAAACATGAATTAGGATGTTGTTAAGCCTATTGCAATTAACAGTTGTATCCATTTTTTAATCTGTCCCTTTGCTACCATGCTACTCTTTCAAAATGAAGATATCACTGTAGATGCTGCCATTTTATTATCATTTCCTATTTTTGGTGGATGTTAGCCCTAATGTAGTTAACATTGGCTTTCCATGTACTTACACAGGGATACAATGGGCGATGCTGTTGTTCGTCGCCGAGGTTAGCTGCATCCCATGTCTTATACACCATCTATTCCTAAATATAAGTATTTTTAGAGAATCCAATATAGACTACATAAGGAGCAAAATGAGTCAATCTAGATTCTAATCTAAACTATATCTATAATTCTATATACTTCCGTATGTAGTTCATATTGAAATCTCAAAAAATATACTTGTACTTAGGAGCATAGGTAGTTGTATTTTACATCATTTGTGCAATCTCAGTTGAGCTTCTAACATTTACTGGTTGCTTGTAGGTACATATATGAGGGGTACTGATCCACGCTTCGATCCCTTTTGCGTATGGGCCAATGAGATATTCATGAACAAGCATCAAGTGAGGAAACTAAGAAAGATTGTTAGGCGAAAGAAACGGGTGATTGGAATTAAGCTCTTTATTTACACTTTGTCGAAGACAACAGTGAACTTTAGGATGGTTAGTAATGTGTTGCCTTTTCCCCCTGCCCGCAACAAGTTACTCTATTAGACCTATCGGGTACTTTTCTCTTTTCAGTGGTTTCCGAAGCTATTTACTGATGATTACCTTGCAAACTACATGACCGGAGTGGAGGCAACTAAGGTTAAAGTATATAATTCATGCTACAATGATAATGCTCTAGAAGTCTTCCTGAAGGCGGTGAAGGATGGGCGGGCGATCGTCACAAGGGGTTGGACAAAAGTGGTTCGTGCCTATGGCATGCAGGAAGGCACATTATGTTGGGGAACGTAGTAATTTCAAAAAAAAAATCCTACGCACACGCAAGATCATGGTGATGCATAGCAATGAGAGGGGAGAGTGTCATCCACATACCCTCATAGACCGTTAATCAGAAGCGTTATGACAACGCGGTTGATGTAGTCGTATGTCTTCACGATCGACCGATCCTCAGTACCGAACATACGGCACCTCCGCGTTCAGCACATGTTCAGCTCGGTGACGTCCCACGAACTCACAATCCAGTAGAGCTTGAGGGAGAGTTTCATCAGCACGACGGAATGGTGACGATGTTGATGAAGCTACCGTCGCATGCTTCGCCTAAGCACCGCTACAGTATGACCAAGGTGGATTATGGTGGAGGGGGGCACTGCACACGGCTGGGAGAGATCAATGATCAACTTGTGTGTTCTAGGGTGCCCCCTGCCCCCGTATATAAAGGAGCAAGGGGGAGGCCGGCCGTCCCTGTAGGGTGCGCTAGGAGGTGGAGTCCTCCTCCTAGTAGGAGTAGGACTCCCCTATTTCCTACTCCTACTAGGAGGGGGAAAGGAAGGGGGAGAAGGAGAAGGAAAGGGGGGTGTCGGTGTCAAAACCGGCGGATCTCGGGTAGGGGGTCCCGAACTGTGCGTCTAAGGTCGATGGTACCAGGAGACAAGGGACATGATGTTTACCCAGGTTCGGGCCCTCTCTATGGAGGTAATACCCTACGTCCTGCTTGATTGATATTGATGAATATGAGTATTACAAGAGTTGATCTACCTTGAGATCGTAATGGCTAAACCCTAGAGGTCTAGCTTGTATGGCTATGATAATGAGTCCCCTATCCGGACTAAGTCCTCCAGTTTATATAGACACCGGGAGGATCTAGGGTTACACAAGGTCGGTTACAAAGAAAGGAATCTACATATCCAGTCGTCAAGCTTGCCTTCCACGCCAAGGAGAGTCCCATCCAGACACGGGTGCACTCTTCGGTCTTCGTGTCTTCACAGCCCATCAGTCCAGCCCATGGCTAACAGGCCGGACGCCCGAGGACCCCTTAGTCCAGGACTCCCTCAGTAGCCCATGAACCTGGCTTCAATGACAAGGTATCCGACGCGTAGTGCTGTCTTCGGCATTGCAAGGCGGGTTCCTCCTTCTGAACTCCAAAATAGTCTTCGGGCGAATTGATCGTGTCCGGACCTGTAACACACAACCCTAGAGAGTATAGTATTCTACGAATCCAATATGCTGATACCTTTTAGTAATGTGACGTCACGCTTCTCGGTCATTATCTTAAACCGTTTCCCGTCCCGCCGTTCCATGTTTCGGGGCATGGTTGTCATTGGCACGTCTTGTCGAAGCAGAGATTGTGTGCCCTAATTGCGGTATTTTCATTAATATGAGCGTGGGTAACCCAACCGTCCTGTGGGAAAGATTCCTTAGGAATAGGCAGGTTCTTAGGCTTAGGAGGAGGAGTCCAACACCCGCTGCCTTTATAAAGAAACCAAGGGCCCTCTTTTATGCCAAATCTCTCCTCAGCCTTCCCAACCTCGAGTTCTAGCACCCAAGGTTCGACTTCATCATTTCAAGCCTCCCATCATGTTCGGACCTAGCTTCCAAGGCCGATGGCTGGCTTCCTCCGTTACGAAGGAGGATATCGCAAAGCTTCGGGCGGCCAGATATTTGACCGCAGAGGTACACCACAGGCTCCCTGCTCAAGGTCAGGTTATTCCGACCCCCAGATCTGGCGAGAGGGCCGTATTCATCTCCCACTTCCTCCGGGGGCTAGGGTTTGCTCTTCACCCCTTCGTCCGGGGGCTAATGTTTTATTACGGACTAAATTTTCATGACCTAGCCCCGGACCCTATCCTCCACGTCTCGGCATTTATCATTACATGCGAGGCCTTCCTCCGAATCCCCCCACACTTCGGATTATGGCTCAAGACCTTCAGTGTGAAGCCGAAGGTAGTCGACGGGGAACAGGTGGAGTGCGGCGGTGCTACGATCAGCCAACTCACTAGCACTCCTTGGCCAAAAGGTTCTTTTACTGAAACTTCCAATCACTGGCAGCGGGAGTGGTTTTACATTACGGAACCCCGCAGCACCAAGTGGGTAGCTGCACCCACATTCCCTCCTGGCCACCGTTACAGCTTGCATCATGGGTCAACAAGGGGCTGGACTAGGGATCAGTTGATGAAGTGCAGACTTTATAGAGCCGCATTCGAACCCTCGTCGAGAGAGACATCGATCTTGTCAACGTGATCCAAGTGATGTTAGTTCACCGAATCCTGCCATGCCAGCGCAGGTCTCGCCGCATGTGGGATTTTAATCCAGAAGGACCACAAACCCTCCAACACTTCTTCGGCACCACACACAAAGGGATGTGGAAGTTATTTTTCGGGAAGCGAAAACATTGGCCGGACACCACCGAAGATGCTGGCCTTAACTGCAACCATCTGGATACCCCGGTAAGCACTTGGCTCCCAAACACTTTGTAATTATGCATACCGTAATATGGCACTGAGCAAGCTATCTTCTTCTAGGGTTGGACAAAGAAGGCGGAACTAATTATGTGTTCGGCCCCTCTGCCCGAGGGCCCAGCGAATCCTGTTCTAACAAGGATGATGGCCCTGGCACCATACCAGATGCCTGTGAAGGAGGGCGAGGCAGAGAGTGAGAGGACAAAAGATGGCCCCTATTCCAAGGGTGCATCGGACATTGTGTCCGGAGGAATCAAAGTCTCCTCATCCAAAGACAAAAGTGAAGGGGGGCCACTGTCTCCTTTCCTCCTAGGAAGAGAAGGGCCGCCTCCGAAGATCAGGAGAAGCAGGCTCCTAAGCGAGGCAAGATGCCTTAGGTGGCTGGCTCGGGCTTGGAGGATGTCGAAGCGCAGTCTCATGACGAGGACAAGCCTCAGGCCAAATCCTAAGTGAATCAAAGCTATTTTAAACGTGTCCCGTTCCTTTCTTATAATGCCTAGAATATATATATATATATACATATATATATATAGTCTTTGCAGCTCAGCACACAGTCTTCCTCAACAATCCTCTTCCTCGGGGGACCTTCTCCTAGAGATGATGGAAAGCGAGACGCCCCCACCAGCCTCTTCGTCCAATAGGGCGGATGACTTAGAGGTGTCGTCGCGGAGGGTATCTCCCGACCAACAAGTGGTGCAAGGGATGATGAAGACATTACCCAAAGGTGATACTTCGGTGGCCCAGGGTTTGGGGAACAACAATGAGGGGCCCGGACAATCCGATATACAGCCGGATACGTATGAACGGATCCCTTCAAAGGGTGGTCGTACTCCTACGGCAGCCTCCGGAGACCCAGAGGCGCCGGATATCTTGACGAACATGCTGTGGCAGGCGTCCGTCTCAAACGAACATCGTACCTTAATGGGCACGGTGGTTGAAAAGGTCCAGTCCGTGAAGAGCGGATTGGATGAGGCCTTTGCGAGCCTACTAAGAGGCTTCGAGGTTTGTACTGTAATATGTGCAATTGTGTTTTATTCGCAAAATACACCTGTGTATAGATAGTAGCCCCTGAGACTCGGGTTGGCTTCCCATGGGAGGCGAACGGAGGATCAAGAAGAAACATTCATGGACTAATCTGATTAACTTGAACATAGGCTGCTTCCCCCTGGCTACTTCCTAGACTACGTATATTGCCGAGCTGCAACGGAAGCTTGATATGTCTGGGGATGACATTGCGTTAATCAATGTGCGTCTTGACGAATCGCAAGGCATGTATTCGGGGCAGTCCCTTCACATACATTTTTGTGATATAAGCATAATGCTGAAATTTATATACTGTAATATGCATGGCTGCAGATGGTGCTGCCGCTGTTGAAATTCTTCGGGCGGAGCCGGCTCGGGCCAAGGAGCAAGCCCACGTAGTAATGCGGCTGCCGAAAAGGCATCAGCTGAGTTAAAAGCCAAACGAGCTGCTCGGCGTCAAGACGAGGAGAAGATATCCACGATGGCGCTCGAACTAAAAAGTGTTGCTAGCCACTGTGAACTCCTTCAGAAGGAGAATGAAGCCAAAATGGCTGAAGTTGACAAGGCCTTACGAGAGGCGAGAGAAGCGCGGTCTGAATCCAGAGCTGCCCGTGAGGAGATCTGGCAAGCTAGGGAGATTGCGGCTGGTGAGCCATTTTTTCTACATACTAAGTTCGGCGATCCGAACTATGCTCAGCTTAACCAATTGCGGAGTTCTGCGGACGAGTTTTTAGACTTGCCGAAGAGTTCATCCGATGCGGTGCAGTTTTACCAGGCGCGACATGGAGAAGCTTTTCTGGTCACAATTCAGCGCGTCGAAGCGCCCCCTGTTGCTAAATGAGCAGATGTCCCAATGGGCCGAGCTTAATAGAATATCCGACGCTGCCATGAAAAACGTCATAACCCGGTTATGGCCAACTGAGCCTGTTCCTAATAGTTACTTCGGCTTGGTGCAATAGCTTGTTGATGCGGTGCCACGTATCGACGCTGTGAAGCAGTCAGTGTGCATCGAGGGTGCATGGATGGCCTTTGCCCGAGTCAAGACATTCTGGGGGAAGATGAAGGCCATCGATGTTGCGGTGAAGAGTCCACCCAAGGGCAAGGACCACCACGAACTGGAGCATTATTTTTAAGGCGTCCTAGCGGCTGCCAGCTTGATAGAGGGTCGGTGCTCGAAAGACATAATGTTCGAGTGAGGTGTATGCGAATTGTACGAGACAATTTTATAGTGAATCTGTTTTTTATATATTGCTCCAAAGTTTGTGTTCCTCCCGTGCGGTCGTTTTAATATAATCTGAAAGTTTTCCAGTCGTCGGCTTCAGCCCCCTCATAGGAAGTACGGGGGTGTTTGGAAAAGCATTTGATCACTCTTGACCGAACGTCTTGGTTCGTGAAGGAGGTGTCAATGCGGCGAACCGGGCAACCAGACTATAGGGCATTAACACTTTCACTTAGCCATAGGAGTTTTATGGTGGATCTACGACATAGCCCCTGGTATGTATGTGGATTATTCATACGATGCATGTACATATTTGACCGAAAAGAGGTCCTTCCTGTGACACATAGGAATAGCTAGAGAGTCCGATAAGTCATCGAGTGGTTGACCAGCTCTCGCCACCTCATGATAGTCAGTTTTCCGCTTTCTCTACTGAGGTGCTAAGCCAGGTGAACCGGAAGCACAATCGCTAGTAGTTCTCCCTTTACTACCCTAGCCGATAGAGCGGAACGTAGGATAGAAAGCACAGGAGCTGGGTAACCCAACTATTGACCCAAAGACATGATTCGGAGCTGATGCATATAAGGCCAAACTCGCGACGCCGAAGTATGCTACAAAAGTTGTTCGGACTTTGTTGGCAACTCAATTGTTCCCGTACCGAGCCCCTGGCAAGTTTAAGCCGGGGTATATCTATGAAAAAACCATAGGAGGCATATTCATTTGCGGAAAGACACGGATAATTATTACTGGTAATGAGAACTGGGACCTGAGCGATATGCCAAAGATTACTTGATATATATAAAGGCCACGACCCCGGCTATTTGATATGCCCTGGGTTGAAGGCAGAGGAAAAAGGCATGTTACAGGCTCGAAAAAGAGTGCGGTCTACAAAAAGTTATTTTGGACCTCTTGTCGCACGTCTGCGTCGCCTGTCCTCGGCGTGGGGAATCCTTGAAGGAAGTAGCCCCGTAGGTGAGTGTACGGATCCGAACTTCGATAGAGTCGGTTTTAGACGTTTCTCCTTTGCGCCACCTGTTTTTAAGAAGTAATGAAGAAAGAAAAAGGAAAGTAGATAAAAATGTTACCGGAGTGCTTGCAGACTTGTCCATATTATGCTTTCGCCAATGCCCATGGTATCTTAAGTGCGTAGTTATGTATGCGTGGTATAGTTTTAGCGGGTATATGAGATGGGCAACGGAAGTCGAACTGCTATTTCTGCTCCAGATTTGATCGATCTTTGCGGGAAATTGCTTCTGGCACCCGGCATTTGGCTGGTAAACCACCCTGTCGTCCCTATTGCTTGGCGGCCCCCTTCCCTTGTGTTCGGTGTTGAGCTTGCCGGCCAGCTTGAGGACCCAACACTTTCTATTGGTATGATTAGCTGGTTTATTAGGGTGGCCGTGAATCTGGCAGGGTCGGTCCAGTATCCTGTCTAGGTTGGACGATCTGTCTCTGTTCACCTTGAATGGCTTTTTCCATTGACCGGGCTTGGGATTGCTGAATCCGGCGTTGACTGCTGTGTCGCGTGATCTTTCATTATCATTGCAACTGTTGTGTTTGCTTTGTCGTGGTTTGCTGTTGCCATCCTGGATTTCGGAAGTGCCCGAGTCGCTGGCGCTATTGCTTCTACGAGCGAGCCAACTGTCTTCTCCCGCGCAAAATTGGGTCATTAGAGTGGTAAGGCCTGTCATGGATCTAGGTCCTTCTTGACCGAGGTGGCGTGCAAGCCATTCATCTCGGACGCTGTGTTTGAAGGCCGCAAGGGCTTCCATGTCCGGACAGTCCATGATTTGGTTCTTTTTAACTAAGAACCTGGTCCAGAGCTGCCTAGCTGACTCTCCGGGCTGCTTCGACAATGTGACTTAAGTCATCGGCGTCTGGTGGCCGGACATATGTTCCTTGGAAGGTGTAGCGAAAGGCGTCCTCCAAATCTTCCCATCTGCCAATAGAATTTTTCGGCAGACTGTTTAACCAGTACCGAGCTGGTCCTTTGAGTTTTAGTGGTAGGTATTTGATGGCATGAAGGTCGTCCCCACGGGCCATGTGGATATGGAGGAGGAAGTCCTCGATCCATACCGTGGGATCCGTTGTTCCATCATATGATTCAATATTCATAGGTTTGAACCCGTCTGGGAATTGATGCTCCATTACTTCGTCTATGAAGCAAAGAGGGTATGTGGCGCCTCTATGTTGGGCCACACTGCGACGTACCTCCGATGGAGTCCGTTTGCGATTTTCGGCCCCGGCGTGGCTAGGTTTGTCACGTCTGAATAGGTGGCCGTCGTCGCGTGTCGAGGTATGTCCTCGCGATCCGTAGGTCACTCTTGGGTGTCCTGCTCTGCTACCCAGGTCCTGTGCGCAACCCCGAGCTGTTTTGTTCTTGACTTTATGGCGAGGTGGGGCGGTATGGTGTTCGGTTTGAGTTGCCGCTTTACCCGGACTGTAACACCCCGGATGTAATTTACCTTATATGTATCCCAACTCTTGCTGTTTCCGGCGCTAAATTATTTTATTTCATCGGTGTCGGGTTTTTGTCTCCATGTGTTGTTGCCTTTGTCATGCATCTCATATCATGTCATCATGTGCATTGCATTTGCATACGTGTTAGTCTCATGCATCCGAGCATTTTCCCCGTTGTCCGTTTTGCATTCCGGCGCTCCTATCTCCTCCGGTGCCCCTTTCTACCTCTTTTCGTGTGTGGGGGTTAACATTTCCGGATTGGACCGATACTTGCCAAGCGGACTTGGTTTACTACCGGTAGACCGCCTGTCAAGTTTCGTACCATTTGGACTTCATTTGATACTCCAACGGTTAACCGAGGGACCGAGAAGGCCTCGTGTGTGTTGCAGCCCAACACCCTTCCAATTTGGCCCAAAACCCACCAAAAACCCCTCCATCGTCTAGAGCGTTCGATCACGATCGTGTGGCCGAAAACCGCACTCCATTTGGAGGTTCTTAGCTCCCTCTACCTCTATAAATAGATCCCCTTCCAAAAATCTCGGGAAAACCCTAGACCTTTCCTCTCCACGCGCCGCCGGACAAATCTCGTCCGGCCGGACACGTCCGTTTCCTCCGCCGCTGCGCCTAGCGTATCCGAGCATGCCACGTGGCTCCCCGCCACCCGCTGCCGCCGAAGCCCGCTGGGCCCGAGGCCGGCCCTCCTCGCCGCGCACCCGGGCCGCGCCCCGCGCCCGGCGCCGCCACCGTCTTCCTCCCTCCGCCACGCTGCCTCATCTCTGCCTCGACGCCGGCGAGCCACTGCGCCGCCTCGACGCCGGCCACCTCCACCGCCCGCTCCGGCGGCCCACCTTCGCCGGTGACCGCCGCCCGCCGTCCTCCGCCGCCTTTGCCACCTCCACCTCGCCGACGGGCCGCCTCTCCCCACCGGATCCGGCGAGAGCTCCAAGTCCGGCGACCTCTGACCTCCACCTCCGGTGAACCTCGGGAGTCATGCTCCGGTGAACAGTACCGCCAGATCTGGAAAACCCTAGATCCACTCGGTTGACTTCTACTCCCTCTCCTAGATATTTTTTGCAAACTTTGGCATGCCGTAACTCTGCATCCGTAGCTCCGATTCGTGCGTGTAGCATATCAAAGTGTTCGTCTCGACGAGTACATCATTTCATCTCATTGCATCATTTTCATTTGAGCACATCTTGATGCCCGAAATGCTGCTGGAAGAGGGCTATGTGATGAATTTGGCAGATCTGTTTCATCAAATAGCCTTTTGTCATTTTTGCCATGATTAATGTGTGCATGCTATGATCCTGAGCTCTACATGTGTTCTGTTATATGCCATGCCATCTTTACAGGGGTGCTTGCCATGTATTTTTGTGACATTTGTGGTGACTAGCACAAGCTTGCAAATAAGCGTAATCGGTAATGCTGATTTCAGGGACTTAGAATTTCACTAAGTCCTTGTTCTATTTTTGTTGTTATGCCATATGTTCATGTTGTTTCCTAGTGATCCGTGCCTCTTTTGAGGATGATCAGTAAGGATGTTTTGTTAACATTGTGGTTCTATATGCATACATGTCTTTGTTTGCATTTATGGAGCACCCTAGCATGAGTGAATCGAGCTCTACTTTTGCTATAAAGTGAATCCTGGCAGATTGTTGACATGTTTAGCGATTTTGCCGAGTATGTTGCTATTGATCCGTGCATGCTATGTTGTTGTTCTTGCCATGTATAGCTTCTATGCTATGTATTCTTGATGGATGTATGCTTAGTTTGTCATGCCATGCTCTGTACTGAGTGCATCGAGCTCGTAAACATGCCTACTCGTTAACTATTTTGCATGCTCCAGTATTTCACTAAGTCTGAATCTGTTTATGTTTTTGCCATGTTCACATGCTTGCAATTGTATTTTCTGATCCCTTTTGGCTCAAGGTAACTAAGGGACTTTTGTTAAGTGCTTTGAGTAGCTTCATGCTAGGCCATGTTTTTCCATGTTAAGTTCCTGTAGCATGTAGTTTTCATGCTCTAAAGTGTGCTTCCTGATGATAAATTCCAGACTTGTGTTAATTTCACTAAGTCTGAAACATGTTATCATTTGCATTTTTGCCATGCTTGTTTGAGCCTGTTAATGGATGAATTAGCCGTAGCTCAGTGTTCATATTTTGTCAAGCATCATGAGTGGATCCCTTCCATGTATTTGTTTGTCACGTTTGAGTGCTGTAGCATATTTATCTTGATGCATTTAGATGGATACTTGCTGATATCGCAGACCGATGCCATAATTGTTTTGCTTGTCATTTCCAAACCGTGCATCCGATTTCAACCGAAATCACCTCACCTTTCCAGTGGTACTCTTGGATTTCCATGTTGGGCCAGGTTCAATCATCCCTTGTCAAATCTTGCATATGCATCACATACCGCATCCCGCATATCATACCATGTTTGCATCATGTTGTTTGAGCATTGCACGTGGTTGATTGTGTTCCATTTGTTTGATGTTCTTTTTTGGGTAGAGCCGGGAGACGAGTTCGTGAACGAGGAGCCCGTTGAGTTCACGTACGAGGATCAAGTCAACTCTGACAACTTTGCAGGCAAGATGATCATACCCTCGATATCACTTCTATCTTTGCTTGCTAGATGCTCGCTCTTTTGCTATGCCTATGCTACGATGCCTACCACTTGCTTATCACGCCTCCCAAATTGCCATGTCAAACCTCTAACCCACCATGTCCTAGCAAACCGTTGATTGGCTATGTTACCGCTTTGATCAGCCCATCTTATAGTGTTGCTAGTTGTAGATGAAGATTGGAGATCGTTCCTTGTTGGAACATTGTTTATTGTTGGGATATCACCATATTATCTTGTTTATCTTAATGCACCTATATACTTGGTAAAGGGTGGAAGGATCGGCCTTTTGCCTAGTGTTTTGTTCCACTCTTGCCGCCCTAGTTTCCGTCATATCGGTGTTATGTTCCTGGATTTTGCGTTCCTTACGCAGTTGGGTTATAATGGGAACCCCTTGACATTTCGCCTTGAATAAAACTCCTCCAGCAATGCCCAACCTTGGTTTTACCATTTGCCACCTAGCCTCTTTTTCCCTTGGGTTTCCGGAGCCCGAGGGTCATCTTTATTTATACCCCCGGGCTAGTGCTCCTCTGAGTGTTGGTCCAAACTAGAGCCCTGTGCAGTGCCCCCTCGGGGAAACTCGAGGTTTGGTTTTAGTTGTATGGAGCCCTCATCTGAGTGTGCCCTGAGAACGAGATATGTGCAGCTCCTATCGGGATTTGTTGGCACATTCGGGCGGTGTTGCTGGACTTGTTTTACCATTGTCGAGGATGCCTTGTATCCTTCGTTGACCGTGAGAGCTTGTGATGGGCTAAGTTGGGACTCCCCTGCAGGGATTTGAACTTTCGAAAGCCGTGCCCGCGGTTATGGGCAGATGGGAATTTGTTAATGTCCGGTTGTAGATAACATGAAACTTAACTTAATTAAAATGAATCAACCACGTGTGTAACCGTGATGGTCTCTTCTTGGCGGAGTCCGGGAAGTGAACACGGTGTTGGAGTAATGCTTGGCGTAGGTTGTTCTAGGATCACTTCTTGATCATAGTTGTTTGCCCGTGCTTTTGCCTTCTCTTCTCGCTCTCATTTGCGTATGTTAGCCACCATATATGCTAGTCGCTTGCTGCAGCTCCACATCATACCTTTGACTTACCTATAAGCTTAAATAGTCTTGATCGCGAGGGTGCGAGATTGCTGAGTCCCCGTGACTCACAGTTTACTTCCAAAACCAGATGCAGGGACCGATGATACCGTTCCAGACGATGCGCTTGAGCTCAAGTGGGAGTTCGATGAAGACTCTCGTTGTTACTATGTGTCTTTCCCAGATGATCAGTAGTGGTGCCCAGTTGGGGTGATCGAGGACCGTGTCGCATGTGGGGGTTGATCTTTATTTTGGTACCGTAGTCGGACCATGAGTGTATTGGATGATTGTAATGTTATTCATGTATTTGTGTGACGTGGCGAGTGTAAGCCAACTATCTACCTTTTCCCCTTTTAACTATTTACATGGGTTGTTGTGAAGATTACCTTACTTGCGACATTGCTTTCAATGCGGTTATGCCCCTAAGTCGTGCTTTGACACATAGGAGATATAGCCGCATCGAGGGCGTTAAAGTTGGTAATCAGAGCCTTCCCCGACCTTAGGAGCCCCCTGCTTGATCGAATCGTTGGCGTTGTTGAGTCTAGAAAAATGTTTTGAGTCAATTAGGATTATATATATCGGAGAGTTAGGAATTCTTTTTACTCCCCAGTCCCTTCATTGCTCTGGTAAGGCATCCTGACGTAGAGTTTTGACTCTTCTCTTCTCAAATTTCACTAAAAAAAATTTAGGATCACGCGGGTATCTTGGAATCGTTCCGATCGATTTGTGACGAGAGCATTGTTCTTGGTGCCTCCTGTCATTTAGGGGTTGTGGCAGTGTCCCGGGGAGTTGAGCTCCGAGGTGTTGTCATCACAATTTTATCGTTGAGATTCTGGAATACCTGAGTTTCGCCGACATCGAAAATCTCTTTTATGCAGTTGTTGGTGAGATAACCTCGACGCCACCCAGTACTGGGGCGGGAGTTCGGGAGTATTGCCATAACTTGTATAACGGCTGCTTTTCGAAGGTTGAGGTAGATGATTTCCGAAGTTTTCTCGGTTATGTGTTGAAGGATGGATACAGCTGGATGTAGGATTTGCTAGAGTTGGGTGAGATATTATGCTTCCCCTGTATCCCCAACACCTGATTGCATAACCGGAAAGGTTCGGGAGTTTCATAGGTGGGAATTCTTGTAGCTCTAGTTCTTCTTCCGCGGATATTTGGTCTGGGATTGGGTAATCCTCACCAAGTATTCGTTCTTGTCCGTACCTTGTTTTTATTCTTCTACCTCAATTCTAAGTGGTTTCTCAAATTATGGATATGTGACCATTTCGATTGGAATGCATTCGTTCATTTGGTTCGGATGTGAAGACTATATGTTGCAATTTCAACCCGTTTGATTCAGCTTCAATAATTGTCTGCCAATGTGCTAATGGATGTCAACCTCTTCAGGATGGCTCCTCCAACACGCACGACTCCGAATCCTGATCCGCCACCACCACCTTCACCTCCGGAGGCATGACAAGCTGTGATGGCCGCTACTAATGCAAACACGCAGCTGATCATGCAACTTCTTCAAGAGTGCAACCAAGGGAACCATGGCCATGGCAACAATCAGAATCAGTTTGCTACACTCAACCAGTTCCTTGCTAACCAGCCAAAGACCTTCAGCAATTGTGTTGAGGCAACAGACGCTGATGATTGGCTCGTGGACATATGCAAGCATTTCGAGTGCAGTAACATTAGGCCTGAGGACTTTGTCAAGTTTGCCTCCTTCCAACTCAAAGACCAAGCTGCAGAATGGTTTTAGCAGTACAAAGATTCCAGAGGAGGCCATGTGATTACCTGGGATGAATTCCATCAAGACTTCAAAGCTCATCATATTCCTCAGAGCGTGGTTGAAAGCAAGCGTGAGGAATTCCGCAACCTGAAGCAACGCACTATGTCTGTTTACTAGTACAACAAAATGTTTCAGAAGCTCGCCCGTTTTGCTAAGCAAGACGTCCCTGACGAGAAGAGCATGATATACCAGTTCAGGGGTGGTCTCAGAGAAGAAATCCAGCTAGATCTCGTCCTCTTTGAGCCCAAGAGGTACGATGAGTTTTACAACATGGCAATGAAGCAAGAGACTGCTCAACTGAAGTGCGATGCTTCCAAGAAGCGAGTCAGAGATGCAACTCCTTCTTCCTCAACTCAAGTGGCTAAGCAGAAAAAGTATTGGCTTCCTCCTCCTCCGTTCCGTCAGCCTTATTAGCAGAAGAGCAAAGGTGGCAGTGGATCTTCCCACCCACCCAACCCTGGCTTTCAGAACAAGACTTCTTCTCAAGCTCCAAGATCAAGTGCTCCGTATCACCGTCCGCTCTTGGAGGTCACGTGCAACAAGTGCCAACAGAAGGGTCACTATGCCAACAAATGCTTCAATCAGAGGAGTCTCGCTCCTCCTCCTCCTCCTGTGAGATCGGCAAGTACAGCTATGGTCAAGCATAACCCCAAGCACGCCAAGGCCAACATGGTGAATGCAGCTCAGGCAGAGGACTCGTCAGATGTCATCATGGGTAACCTTCCTGTTAACGATGTTCCTGCAAAAGTACTTTTTGACACTAGTGCATCGCATTGCTTCATTTCTAAACCTTTTGCATCAAAGTATGAGTGCGATTATCAGCATTTGCAAAGACCTTTGCAAATCGTGTCCCCGAGCAAGCAAATGACAGCTAATATCTGCGTCCCGGATGTTACTATCACGTTGGGCGGCTACAAATTTCTAGCTTCTCCTATTGTTCTGGGCGATGCGGATATTGATCTTATTCTTGGTATGGATTGGCTTTCTAAGCACAAGGCTCATCTTGATTGTGCTGCCAGGCAGATTCAATTGACTCATTCGTCTGAGGATGTAATTGTCTTTGCCGCAAGGGATGATACCATTCGTCTGTTTTCTCTCAATGAGAAGGATGAGATGGAGGCCATCTCGCAAATTCTAGTCGTTTGGGAATATCAAGACGTCTTTCCAGAAGAGCTTCCAGGAATGCCTCCGCACCGGCAAGTTGAATTTGTCATCGATCTTGAGCCTGGTACGGAACCTGTTTGCAAACGTCCTTACAAGTTGGGACCTAAAGAGTTGAAGGAGCTGAAGAAGCAACTCGATGAACAAGAGTGTATGGGTCTCATCCGACCTAGTTCTTCTCCGTGGGTTTGTGGAGTTCTTTTTGTGAAGAAGAAGGATGGAACAGACCGACTTTGTGTTGACTACCGTCCATTGAACAAGAAGACTATAAAGAACAAGTACCCACTTCCCAACATCAACGAGCTGTTTGAACAACTCAAAGGTGCTCAAGTATTCTCCAAGCTTGATCTCCATATGGGCTATCACCAGATTCGAATTCATGAGCAAGATATACCCAAGACGGCATTCAGAAAAAGCTACGGTTCATATGAATACGTTGTCATGTCTTTTGGCCTTGTCAACGCTCCTCCGAATTTCTCTCGCATGATGAACTTCATCTTCAACCCCTACACAAATGACTTCGTCTTGGTCTACCTCGATGACATTTTGGTCTTTTCAAAGAACAAGGAAGATCATGCCAAGCACTTGCGTTTGGTGCTGGATAAGCTCAGAGAACATCAGTTCTACGCCAAGTTTTCAAAGTGCGAGTTTTGGCTCGATGAGGTTCTCTATCTTGGGCATATCATCTCTGCCAAGGGCATAGCGGTGAATCCTGAGAAGGTGTCTGCAATTGTGAATTGGGAACCACCTTAGAACGTGAAGCAGCTCCGCAGCTTCCTTGGTCTCGCAAGCTATTGTCGAAGGTTCGTTGAGAACTTCTCAAAGATCGCGAAGCCTCTTTCAAACCTTCTCCAGAAGCACGTCAAGTACGCTTGGTCTCCTGAATGTGACATCGCTTTCAACACCCTGAAAGAGAAATTAGTCACTGCTCCAGTTCTGACTCCTCATGATGAATCCAAACCGTTCGAGGTCTTCTGTGATGCCTCTCTTCAAGGTGTTGGTGCAGTGTTGATGCAAGAGAAGAAAGTTGTGGCTTATACCTCTCGCCAGTTGAAGCCCAATGAGAAGAACTACCCCACTCATGACCTCGAGTTGGCGGCAGTTGTGCATGCTCTTTTGACTTGGAGACATCTCTTATTGGGAAGAAAGGTGGACATCTTCACTGACCACAAGAGTCTCAAGTACATCTTCACTCAGCCTAATCTCAACCTCAGGCAGACACGTTGGGTCGAAATGATTCAAGAGTATAATCCGAGTATCGAATATACTCCAGGCAAGGCCAATGTAATTGTTGACGCATTGAGCAGAAAGGCTTACTGCAACAGTTTGATTCTCAAGCCTTACCAACCCGAGATTTGTGAAGCTTTCCGCAAACTCAATCTGCAAGTTGTTCCTCAAGGTTTCCTCGCCAACCTCCAAGTCTGTCCTACTTTGGAAGATCAGATTCGCGAGGCTCAACTTCTTGATGCTATGGTGAAGAAGGTGAAGCTTGGGATTGCCAAGAGTCAACCCAAGTACAAGTGCTATTGTCTTGATGACAAGGATACTCTCTTCTTCAAGGATCGCATTGTTGTGCCTAAAGGTGACCTTCGTAAAGTCATTATGAACGAGGCTCACAATTCACTCCTTTCCATCCACCCTGGGAGTACAAAAATGTACCAGGACCTCAAGCAGGCGTATTGGTGGACTCGAATGAAGCACGAGATCGCTCAATTCGTGAATGAATGTGATGTCTGCAGAAGAGTGACGGCAGAACACCAATGACCAGCTGGTCTCCTCCAACCTCTTGGCATTCCAGAATGGAAGTTTGACCACATTGAGATGGACTTCGTGACTGGGTTTCCAAAGTCCAAGCGTGGCAATGATGCTATATTCGTTGTCATCGACAAACTCACTAAAGTGGCTCACTTTCTGCCTATCAAAGAGTCTATCACATCAGCTCAATTGGCAGAGCTATATACCTCTCGGATTGTCTCTCTGCACGGCATTCCATAGTTGATTTCTTCAGATCATGGCAGCATCTTCACCTTGAAGTTTTGGGATTCTTTTCAGAAGGCCATGGGCAACAACATCCGTTTCAGCACAACTTTTCATCCTCAAACTAGCGGCCAAGTCGAGCGTGTCAATCAGATTCTCGAAGATATGCTCAGGGCTTGCGTTATCTCTTTCGGTATGAAGTGGGAAGATTGTCTTCCATATGCCGAGTTCTCCTACAACAACAGCTTCCAAGCGAGTTCAGGCAAGGCCCCATTTGAAATTCTCTATGGCAGGAAGTGCCGTACTCCTCTTAACTGGTCAGAGACCGGTGAACGTCAACTTCTTGGAAATGACTTGATCACAGAGGCAGAAGAGATGTGCAAAGTCATTCGTGATAACCTCAAAGCAGCGCAATCGCGCCAGAAGAGCTACTATGATAGTAACCATTGTGATTTGGCTTTCGAGATCGGAGACCATGTTTACCTCCGCGTCTCTCCAATGAAAGGTACTCGTCACTTCGGTATCAAAGGGAAGCTTGCCCCTAGATACGTGGGTCCTTTCAACATCATTAGCAAAAGAGGCGATCTCGCCTATCAACTCGAGCTTCCTTCAAACTTTGCAAATGTGCACGACGTGTTCCATGTCTCTCAGCTCTGCAAGTGCTTCAAGACTCCTGACCGCACCATCAACTTCGAAGACATTGATCTCCAAGAAGACCTTTCTTATCGTGAGAACCCAGTTGCTATTCTTGAAGGAACTGAGCGCAAGACTCGCAATAAGTCAATCAAATTCCTCAAAGTCAAGTGGTCACACCATTCTGACCGTGAAGCCACCTGGGAACGCGAGGACGACCTCCGTTCTGAGTACCCGGCGTTTTTCCAGTCCTAGATCTCGGGACGAGATTCTTTCGTAGTGGTGGAGTGTTGTAACACCCCGGATGTAATTTACCTTGTATGTATCCCAACTCTTGCCGTTTCCGGCGCTAAATTATTTTATTTCATCGGTGTCGGGTTTTTATCTCCGTGTGTTGTTGCCTTTGTCATGCATCTCATATCATGTCATCATGTGCATTGCATTTGCATAAGTGTTAGTCTCACGCATCCGAGCATTTTCCCCGTTGTCCGTTTTGCATTCTGGCGCTCCTATCTCCTCCGGTGCCCCTTTCTACCTCTTTTCGTGTGTGGGGGTTAAACATTTCCGGATTGGACCGAGACTTTCCAAGCGGATTTGGTTTACTACCGATAGACCGCCTGTCAAGTTTCATACAATTTGGACTTCGTTTGATACTCCAACGGTTAACCGAGGGACCGAGAAGGCCTCGTGTGTGTTGCAGCCCAACACCCTTCCAATTTGGCCCAAACCCCACCAAAAACCCCTCCATCGTCTAGAGCGTTCGATCACGATCGCGTGGCCGAAAACCGCACTCCATTTGGAGCTTCCTAGCTCCCTCTACCTCTATAAATAGATCCCCTTCCAAAAATCTCAGGAAAACCCTAGACATTTCCTCTCCACGTGCCGCCGGACAAATCTTGTCCGGCCGGACATGTCTGTTTCCTCCGCCGCCGCGCCCAGCGTATCCGGGCATGCCACGTGGCTCCCCGCCACCTGCCTCCGCCGAAGCCCGCCGGGCCCGAGGCCGGCCCTCCTCGCCACGCACCCGGGCCACGCCCCGCGCCCGACGCCGCCACCGTCTTCCTCCCTCCGCCGCGCCGCCTCATCTCCGCCTCGACACCGGTGAGCCGCCACGCCGCCTCGACGCCGGCCACCTCCACCGCCCGCTCCGGCAGCCCACCTTCGCCGGTGACCGCCGCCCGTCGTCGCCCGCCGTCCCACCGTCCTCCGCCGCCTCTACCACATCCACCTCGTCGGCGGGCCGCCTCTCCCCACCGTATCCGGTGAGAGCTCCAAGTCCGGCGACCTCCGACTTCCACCTCCGGTGAACCTCGGGAGTCGTGCTCCAGTGAACAGTACCGCCAGATCTGGAAAACCCTAGATCCACTCGGTTGACTTCTATTCCCTCTCCCAGATATTTTTTGCAAACTTTGGCATGCCGTAACTCTGCATCCGTAGCTCTGGTTCATGCGTGTAGCATATCAAAATGTTCGCCTCGACGAGTACATCATTTCATCTCATTGCATCATTTTCATTTGAGCTCATCTCGATGCCCGAAATGCTGTTGGAAGAGGGCTATATGATGAATTTGGCAGATCTGTTTCAGCAAATAGCCTTTTGTCATTTTTGCCATGATTAATGTGTGCATGCTATGATCCTGAGCTCTACATGTGTTCTGTTATATGCCATGCCATCTTTACAGGGGTGCTTGCCATGTATTTTTGTGACATTTGTGGTGACTATCACAAGCTTGCAAAGTAGCGTAATCGGTAATGCTGATTTTAGGGACTTAGAATTTCACTAAGTCCTTGTTCTGTTTTTGTCGTTATGCCATATGTTCATGTTGTTTCCTAGTGATCCGTGCATCTTTTGAGGATCATACGTAAGGATGTTTTGTTAACATTGTGGTGCTCTATCCATCCATGTCTTTGTTTGCATTTATGGAGCAGCCTAGCTTGAGTGGATCGAGCTCTACTTTTTCTATAAAGTGAATCCTGGCAGATTGTTGACATGTTTAGCGATTTTGCCGAGGATGTTGCTATTGATCCGTGCATGCTATGTTGTTGTTCTTGCCATGTATAGCTTCTATGCTATGTATTCTTGATGGGTGTATGTTTAGTTTGTCATGACATGCTGTGTAGTGAGTGTATCGAGCTCGTAAACATGCCTACTCGTTAACAGATTTGCATGCTTCAGTTTTTCACTAAGTCTGAATCTGTTTATGTTTTTGCCATGTTCACATGCTTGCAATTGTATTTTCTGATCCCTTTTAGCTCAAGGTAACTAAGGGACTTTTGTTAAGTGCTTTGAGTAGCTTCATGCTAGGCCATGCTTTTCCATGTTAAGTTCCTGTAGCATGTAGTTTTCATGCTCTAAAGTGTGCTTCCTGATGATAAATTCCAAACTTGTGTTAATTTCACTAAGTCTGAAACCTGTTATCATTTGCATTTTTGCCATGCTTGTTTGAACCTGTTAATGGATGAATTAGCCGTATCTCAGTGTTCATCTTTTGTCAAGCATCATGAGTGGAGCCATGCCATATATTTGTTTGTCATGTTTGAGTGTTGTAGCATATTTATCTTGATGCATTTAGATGGCTACTTGCTGATATCGCAGACCGGTGCCATAATTGTTTTGCTTGTCATTTCCAAACCGTCCATCCGATTCCGGTGATCTTTATATCGATTTCAACCGAAATCACCTCACTTTTCCAGTGGTACTCTTGGATTTCCATGTTGAGGTCAGGTTCAATCATCCCTTGTCAGATCTTGCATATGCACCACATACCGCATCCCGGATATCATACCATGTTTGCATCATGTTGTTTGAGCATTGCACGTGGTTGATTGTGTTCCGTTTGTTTGTTGTTCTTGTTTGGGTAGAGCCGGGAGACGAGTTCGTGAACGAGGAGCCCGTTGATTTCGCGTACGAGGATCAAGTCAACTCTGACAGCTTTGCAGGCAAGATGATCATACCCTCAATATCACTTCTATCTTTGCTTGCTAGATGCTCGCTCTTTTGCTATGCCTATGCTACGATGCCTACCACTTGCTTATCATGCCTCCCAAATTTCCATATCAAACCTCTAACCCACCATGTCCTAGCAAACCGTTGATTGGCTATGTTACTGCTTTGCTCAGCCCCTCTTATAGTGTTGCTAGTTGCAGGTGAAGATTGGAGATTGTTCCTTGTTGGAACATTGTTTATTGTTGGGATATCACCATATTATCTTGTTTATCTTAATGCACCTATATACTTGGTAAAGGGTGGAAGGCTCGGCCTTTTGCCTAGTGTTTTGTTCCACTCTTGCCGCCCTAGTTTCTGTCATATCGGTGTTATGTTCCCGGATTTTGCGTTTCTTACGCGGTTGGGTTATAATGGGAACGCCTTGACAGTTCGCCTTGAATAAAAATCCTCCAGCAATGCCCAACCTTGGTTTTACCATTTGCCACCTAGCCTCTTTTTCCCTTGGGTTTCCGGAGCCCGAGGGTCATCTTTATTTAAACCCCCCGGGCCAGTGCTCCTCTGAGTGTTGGTCCAAACTAGAGCCCTGTGCAGCGCCCCCTCGGGGAAACTCGAGGTTTGGTTTTAGTTGTATGGAGCCCTCATCTGAGTGTGCCTGAGAACGAGATATGTATAGCTCCTATCGGGATTTGTCGGCACATTCGGGCGGTGTTGCTGGACTTGTTTTACCATTGTCGAGGATGCCTTGTAACCGGGATGCCCAGTCTGATTGGAATGTCTCGGGAGAAGGAATATCCTTCGTTGACCGTGAGAGCTTGTGATGGGATAAGTTGGGACTCCCCTGCAGGGATTTGAACTTTCGAAAGCCGTGTCCGCGGTTATGGGCAGATGGGAATTTGTTAATGTCTGGTTGTAGATAACATGAAACTTAACTTAATTAAAATGAATCAACCGCGTGTGTAACCGTGATGGTCTCTTCTTGGCGGAGTCCATGAAGTGAACACGGTGTTGGAGTAATGCTTGGCGTAGGTTGTTCTAGGATCACTTCTTGATCATAGTTGTTCGCCCGTGCTTTTGCCTTCTCTTCTCGCTCTCATTTGCGTATGTTAGCCACCATATATGCTAGTCGCTTGCTGCAGCTCCACATCATACCTTTGCCTTACCTATAAGCTTAAATAGTCTTGATCGCGAGGGTGCGAGATTGCTGAGTCCCCGTGACTCACAATTTACTTCCAAAACCAGATGTAGGGACCGATGATACCATTCCAGACGATGCGCTTGAGCTCAAGTGGGAGTTCGATGAAGACTCTCGTCGTTACTATGTGTCTTTCCTATATGATCAGTAGTGGTGCCCAGTTGGGGCGATCGAGGACCGTGTCACATGTGGGGGTTGATCTTTATTTTGGTACCATAGTCGGACCATGAGTGTATTGGATGATTGTAATGTTATTCATGTATTTGTGTGATGTGGCAAGTGTAAGCCAACTATGTACCTTTTCCCCTTTTATCTATTTACATGGGTTGTTGTGAAGATTACCTTACTTGCGACATTGCTTTCAATGCGGTTATGCCTCTAAGTCGTGCTTCGACACGTAGGAGATATAGCCGCATCGAGGGCGTTAGACGGACCGAGTTGTGGTCGACCTAATGCTCTGTGCGATAATGGCACGGGCTCGAGCGCCCTGTCGTCGCCCTGGGGTAGCAATCCACTCTTCGGGTAGCTTTTGGCTGGGCCACTAAGGCCGTATTCTTCGGCAGCTAGGACTTTGGTCCATCTATCATTGAGCAGATCTTGGTCAGCTTGAAGTTGCTGCTGCTTCTTTTTTAGGCTCCTTGCAGTGGCTATTAGTTGGCACTTGAAGCACTCCTACTCAAGAGGTTCCTCAGGCATGATAAAATCCTTGGTGCCAAGGCTCACCTCATCCTCAGAGAGCGAAAGGTAATTGTCGTCCTCCGAATCTTCGTACGTGGCCTGTTTACCAAGGCTAACCTTCCCATCTTCCCGTTCATCTTGGTCATTAGTTGTATCAACGGGGTCTTCGCTGTCTTCGGCATCGTCGTCCATACCGTCAATGTTCTCAGAGTCGTAATCAAGTGTATCGGTCGAAATCTGACCTGCTGGCCAGGGGCGTAGCTTTTGATCTGCTCCAGATGGCCAAGCGAATTGGCCCGCATTGCAAAGCCGCCGAACACGAAGATCTGTCAGGGGAGAAAAGTTTCTCCTTGGACGACGTCATTATTGACGATTGAAGGGGCCATCAAACCTTTTAGCGACAGCACAGAGAAACTCTCAATGAAAGCACCAATGTCGGTGTCAAAACCGGCGGATCTCGGGTAGGGGGTCCCGAACTGTGCGTCTAAGGTCGATGGTAACAGGAGACAAGGAACACGATGTTTACCCAGGTTTGGGCCCTCTCTATGGAGGTAATACCCTACGTCTTGCTTGATTGATATTGATGAATATGAGTATTACAAGAGTTGATCTACCTCGAGATCGTAATGGCTAAGCCCTAGAGGTCTAGCTTGTATGGCTATGATAATGAGTCCCCTATCCATACAAAGTCCTCCGGTTTATATAGACACCGGGAGGATCTAGGTTTACACAAGGTCGGTTACAAAGAAAGGAATCTACATATCCGGTCGTCAAGCTTGCTTTCCACGCCAAGGAGAGTCCCATCCAGACACGGGTGCAATCTTCGGTCTTTGTATCTTCACAACCCATCAGTCCGGCCCATGGCTAACAGGCCGGACGCCTGAGGACCCCTTAGTCCAGGACTCCCTCAGGGGGCACCCCCCTTCCTAGTCCAATTTGGACCAGAGGGGGAGGGGGCGCGCGGCCTGCCCTGGCCGGCCCCCCTTTCTCTCTCTCCACTAGGGCCCAACAAGGCCCATTAACCCCCGGGGGGTTCCGGTAACCCCTCCGACAGTCCGGTAAAATCCCGATTTCACCCAGAACTCTTCCAATTTCCAAATGTAGGCTTCCAATATATCAATATTTATGTCTCGACCATTTCGAGACTCCTCGCCATGTCCGTGATCATATCCGGGACTCCGAACTACCTTCGGTACATCAAAACATATAAACTCATAATACCGATCGTCAAGAACTTTAAGCGTGCGGACCCTACGGGTTCGAGAACTGTGTAGACATGACAGAGACACGTCTCCGGTCAATAACCAATAGCGGAACCTGGATGTTCATATTGGTTCCTACATATTCTACGAAGATCTTTATCGGTTAAACCACATAACAACATATGTTGTTCCCTTTGTCATCGGTATGTTACTTGCCCGAGATTCGATCGTCGGTATCTCAATACCTAGATCAGTCTCGTTACCGGCAAGTCTCTTTACTCATTTTGCAATGCATCATCCTGCAACTAGATCATTGGTTGCATTGCTTGCAAGGCTTATAGTGATGTGCATTACCGAGAGGGCCTACAGATACCTCTCCGACAATCGGAGTGACAAATCCTATTCTTGATCTATGCCAACTCAACAAGTACCATCGGAGACACCTGTAGAGCACCTTTATAATCACCCAGTTACGTTGTGACGTTTGGTAGCACACAAAGTGTTCCTCCGGTAATCGGGAGTTGCATAATCTCATAGTCATAGAAACATGTATAAGTCATGAAGAAAGCAATAGCAGTAAACTAAAAACAATCAAGTGTTAAGCTAACAAAAAGGGTCAAGTCAATCACATCATTCTCTAATGATGTGATCTCGTTAATCAAATGACAACTCATGTCTATGGTTAGGAAACATAACCATCATTGATTCAACGAGCTAGTCAAGTAGAGGCATACTAGTGACAATCTGTTTGTCTATGTATTCACACATGTATTATGTTTCCGGTTAATACAATTCTAGCATGAATAATAAACATTTGTCATGATATGAGGAAATAAATAATAACTTTATTATTACCTCTAGGGCATATTTCCTTCACATTATGGGCATTCCGCTTCTTCAACACCGTCGGCAGTCAAAATGTTTACACTTGTCTCTTCACCTTTACCACCTTTAAATAATGTGGTTCATCATAGTTAATTGCCGCCTAATCCTGTAATTACTGAACATATTGTGCTGGCAATTTTACTTATGAATTCGTTGTTGAACCATTGTGCTAAGAATTTGAATTGCACGTTTCGTATTTCAAACTTTCCAATTAGAATAATAAATTACAGGCAAAAATAAAAATAGAACACACGGTCATGGACCTTTGCAAACGGTTCTAGCAGTAAAAGCGCTTGCGATGGATAGCCTAATGCCACATAGTTTTCTACATCAAATCGTGTGTGATGTAGTTAATTAAAGCAAACCGTTAACCAAGGCAGAGCGTGTGTTATAGTTACACCTTTCACACACGAGCGTATACATAAACCGTGTGGGATGTACATCCGAACGGAAACATTTTCCCTGGATTGACTGTGTGGGATGTACATAAGAACGGAAATGTATTCCTTTGATTGACTATGTGTGATATACATATGAACGAAAATGTTTTTCTGGGATTCACCGTGTGGGATGTACATACCTACAGAAATGATTTTCTCGGATTACCGTGTGGGATGTACAAACCTACGGAAATGATTCTCTTGGATTACCGTGTGGGATGTACATACCTACAGAAATGACTGGGTTTCGATGCCTCGCCCGATCGCACACGGCACCATCCTGGGTCCCAGGAGGGCCTATCCCCGACGATTTCTGGGTTGTGTGGGAAGGACACCCTATCGCACACACTCACTTGGCGACGGTTCCAAATGTCGTCGCGGAAAGGGGTAAAAACCGTTTGTTTAGGACCGACACGCACCAGTGATAATTTGTGCAATTGTAGTTTAACTTCTACCATTTACTGGTTGCCTATAGGTACACATGTCAGTGGCATTGATCCATGCTTCGACCCGGAGGAACATCACATGTCAGGACTTACGAAGTATGTACTCTCCATTTCATTCTTACGAATACCAGTTGCAATTAATGGCTATCTTCTGTACGGTCAATGTATTAAGCACGTTCTAGTAAACATGCCTAACACATTTTAGCTACTTTCCCTACCTTTTTATAGACATCTGGGCCATTCTTTGCCCTGGCAGCACCTGCCTTGTGATGTTTAACTATGCCAATTGCATTTTTATCAGTACCGGTTTCAATGTGTATTAAGCCTGTTGCAATTAACAGTTGACTCCATTTTCAATATTTGTATCTCAATGGCTACAAACTTACAAAACATGGCTTAGGATGCTATTAAGCCTGTTGCAATTAACAGTTGTATCCATTTTTTAATCTGTCCATTTGCTACCATGCTACTCTCTGCAATGAAGATATACTAGAGATGCTGCCCATTTGCTATTTTTGGTGGATGCTAACCCTGTTGTACTTAACATGCTTGTCCATGTACTTACGTAGGGTTATAACGGCCGATTCTGTTGTTTGTCGTCGAGGTTAGCTGCATCCCATGTCTTACAGTATTTCACATCATTTGTGCAATTGCAGTTTAACTTCTAACATTTACTGGTTGCCTGTAGGTACACATGTCAGTGGCACTGATCCATGCTTCGACTCGGAGGAACAGCTCGCCTCCGCCGCCACTGACTTTCGGCAGGCTCTGGGCAAGAGGAAGTGCCCCAACAACTACCTCTCAGGACTTACCAAGTATGTACCCACCAGTTCAATCTTACCAATACTAGTTGCAATTAATGGCTATGTTTTGTACTGTTAGTGTATTAAGCATGTTGTAGTAAACATGCTAACACATTTTAGTTATTTTCCCTACCTTTTTATATACAACTGGGCCATTATCTGCTCTGGCAGCACCTGCCCTGTGATGTTTAACTCTGCCAATTGCATTTTTATCAGTACCGGTTTCAATGGCCATTAAGCCTGTTGCAATTAACAGTTGTATCCATTTTTAAAGAGTTGTATTTCAATGGCTACAAACTTACAAAACATGAATTAGGATGTTGTTAAGCCTGTTGCTATTAACAGTTGTAACCATTTTTAAATCTTTCCCTTTGCTACCGTGCTACTCTTTCTAAATGAAGATATCACTACAGATGCTGCCGTTTTATTACCATTTGCTATTTTTGGTGGATGTTAACCCTATTGTAGTTAACATTGGCTTTCCATGTACTTACACAGGGCTACAATGGGCGATGTTGTTGTTTGCCGCTGAGGTTAGCCGCATCCCATGTCTTATACACCATCTATTCCTAAATATAAGTATTTTTAGAGATTCCAATATATACTACATATGGAGCAAAAATGAGTGAATCTAGATTCTAATATAAACTATATCTATAATTCTATATACATTCATATGTAGTTTATATTGAAATCTCAAAAAAAATACTTCTACTTAGGAACATAGGTAGTTGTATTTTACATCATTTGTGCAATCTCAGTTTAGCTTCTAACATTTACTGGTTGCTTGTAGGTACATATATAAGCGGTACTGATCCTCGCTTCGATCCCTTTTGCATATGGGGCAATGAGATATTCATGAACAAGCGTCAAGTGAGGAAACTAAGAAAGATTGTTAGGCGAAAGAAACGGGTGAATGGAATTAAGCTCTTTATTTACACTTTGTCGAAGACAACAGTGAACTTTAGGATTGTAAGTAATGTGTTGCCTTTTCCCCCTGCCCACAACAAGTTACTCTATTAGACCTCAGTATCTAATATTTTTCTCTTTTCAGTGGTTTCCGAAGCTATTTACTGATGATTACCTTGCAAACTACATGACCGGAGTGGAGGCAACTAAGGTTAAAGTATATAATTCATGCTACCATGATAATGCTCTAGAAGTCTTCTTGAAGGCGGTGAAGGATGGGCGGGCGATTATCACAGGGGGTTGGACAAAAGTGGTTCGTGCCTATGGCATACAGGAAGGCACATTATGGGCATTCCGCTTTGTCGGTGGAAACGACACCTATGGAATCACCGGGATCCCTTCTACGGTTGGCGGGCACGGGGTTGTGCAAAGAGCGGGTCTGGCGGTTAGCACAAGGATCGTTTACCCAGGTCTGGGCCGCGGAGACGCGTAAAACCCTAGTCCTACTTTGATGTATATTTGAGTGTTCTTGAGTTCTTGAACTAGCTACGGTGTGTGTCTAGTTCCAAAGATCCGAATCCCTCCCCAGTACACCTCGGGCCTCCTTTTATAGCCAAAAAGGGGGTCGCTATAGTGGCACACAGGAGGTGGAAAGGTGTATAGTGGCTGAGTCTATCCTCTGGTACCATCGGACAAACGCATTTAATGCACTGCCGACTTGTCCCTCTTGCTTTATCGGGGACGGTAAGGAAGCTCGTCCCAGCTGTCGCCGCCTCGCCTGGCTCTGACGCGCGTCCGAGCTGACGAGGTGTTGTAGCGCCACGTTGGCTGGCTGCTGGGCTTCCATGGTGGCGGAGTCTTCACGAAGATTTGCATGCCACCATGCAGGTGCTTGCTAAGTCGGTGTGGAGGCCGCATGCTGCCACGCAGATGCCTTCCGAGCTGGTTGAGCTAGTAGCTGCATGGGAGTGGCGGTTGAGCCTTGGCAGACGTGGGCCTGGCTCCGGCCCCGCAGATGTCCTCGGCAAGGGTCTTGCAGGGTCCCCGGCAAGGGTCTTGCCGTGGCACCGCGGTCGTCCTCGGCAAGGATCTTGCCGGGGGTTTCGTGGATTTCCTTGGAAAGGATCTTGCCAAGGATTGTCATCTTCTGGTTCTCATCTGATCTTGTGTTTTTATGATCTCCACAAAGATCTGCATGCCACCATGGAGGCGCCCCCTGAGCCTTGGTTCCAATGTGGGCGATGGCGTTGGAACCCCTCGGCTCAAGGGCGATGCATTCTACTGGCATTGGGCAAGTTGCCCCGGCAAGGCTCTTGTCGGGGTTGCGGAGGCTGCCCGGCAAGGGTCTTACCGGGGGAGTCCACCTCGCCCTTTTGCTCTCTATGCCTCTGGTCTTGGCGTTGCTTCGGTTGTCTCGTGCTCCGGCTTCCCTCCTCTGCCCTGCTCGGTGCGGTCGTGGGCGCGGCTCTGACTACCCGTGCACAAGTAAAGGGGTACAAAGGAGAGCCCCTACTTTTGTACATCGACAGGAGCCCCCGGGCCTAGGCCACACATAAGCGCGACGTCTTGTTGGGCTAGGCCCAGAACGGCGCGCGGGCAGGCAGGGCGGATTTTTACTTGTAGTAACTCCTTTGCTCGCTGCGCTTCCCCACGACCCGCGTTGAACGCGCGACGTGGAGGGTCATGTGTGACATGGGAGTCATGCATGGGGCGGTTTCCACACGCATGCGTAATGTCGTAGTAAATGGTAAAGAGGCGGCCCGCGCCTTCCCCGTAAAAAGGAATAACCGCAGGCACGCTGCTCATTTACCCTCTGTGCCTTCTCCAATCTCGGAACCGTCATCCCCTCCTTCTTCCTTCTCAAGCTCTCACTCTCGCTACCCGCCGCTGCGTCTTAGCTGTCCTTCATCCTTCACCTCTCGCAGCCGCCATGGCACCCAAAACCAGCTAAGGCAAGGGAGTGGCCAAGGACGCTGGGGGGAAGGAGCCGCCGAAGAGTGAGTTGGCGGCGCGGCGGACGCAACTCACCTAATTTCCCTCGACGGCCGACGCGATCCATCTTCGGGATAACTTCAAGCCCCTGTGGGGGTGCAAGACGGGGGGAGGAGACGACGGGGCATCCGGCCATGCGCATCATCCCCGCTAATTTTGCCAAGGCCGGCCCGAATCGGTACCCATTCTTCGTCCATTACTTTTCATGCGGCCTTTGCCCCCCTTTCTCCGATTTCTTCAATGATGTCATGCACACCTATGGCTTCCACCTTTTGGATTTTACTCCAAATGTCATGTCATGCATGGCCCTTTTCACCCATCTCTGTGAGGGCTTCGCCGGAGTGCATCCCAACACGGCACTTTTCCGCCACTACTTCTATCCTCGGATCCAGAAGGGAGGCGCCATCTCCGGCTGTGTCGCCTGGATCGCAAGGACCCAGGAGAAGGGGACATATCCAGAGGGTGCTCAGGAGGAGAGGTGGGAGGAGTGGCAGAGCCGGTAGTGCTGGATTGAGGAGGAGGACCCACAGGAATTTTGCCAAGTTTGCCAGGCGCCGCCGGTTCGCAAAGATGACTGGGGCGATGTCGACGCCTAGGATGGGAAGCTCACGGTCGCCATCACCAGGATCCATCGCCTCACCGTTGACGGGCTCACCCTGGAGATGATTGGGGCGGATTTCATCCGCCACCGGAACGCTCCACTACACAACAAGGGGAGGCCGGCCTGGCTTTTCAGGAATGTGGCTGACATCATGCGGCTTCGCCCCGGCTTGAACCACAACTTCACGGTGATGGGGCATGCGCACTTCTGCCAGCGGCTTTTTCAGCTCGACATGAACCACGATGGCAGGGCCGAGAGGACCGGCAAGGTCGCGAAGGCTGGCAAGGTCGCCAATGGGCCCCCTGTTTGGGTTGCCGGCGGGGGTGGTCCTGCTAAGCAACAACTCCCGCCAAACCGACATCATCGCCATGATGCGGACTGCAATGTGCACAGCCTTGACCCCAATTGGGCCGTGCCGGAGGCGGATCAGGTGCAGAAGTTCTTCGACACCTTGTCAGAGAAGTACGTCCACGAAGAGCCGCTGCTCATCTAGGACACCACCCAAGCGGAGCTGGACTATATCGCTGCGAAGGCGGCAGAGGGGGAGCTCGCCAAGGAGGCCGGTAGCACTAGCGGCATGGAGGATGAAGCCGCCGCGGCCTAGGAGGAGAGGGAGATCGCCTGGTGGGCGGAATCCGCTAGGGAGGCCAGCAGCGCCGGCACCGGGGCCCCTCTCATTGAAGATGTGGTCGATGAGTCGTCCAGGGAGGAGATCGAGGCTGTCGACCCCCCGGCCACGGGGAGAGGGTGTGTCCTGCGGAGGCCAGCTCTGGTGAGCCGGTCCGGCCCGGCAGGGCCGCGCAACCGCAACAAACCTAGGAGGCGTCCGTGCGCAAGACGAGGGCCGCGGCGGTGAGAAAGGCAATGAAGACTGTGGTGGCGAAGAAGAAGGCGACTGCCTCTTCTTCGTCCAAGCGTCCTCGAACTCCACCCGCTTCCCCTCCTCCCGCAAACGATGACACGGAGGTCATCTTCGACCTCGAGTCCCTTACCCCGAGGAGGAAGAGGAAGGCAGCGGAAGAGGAGGCGGAGGATGAGTAAGTATCTTGTCTTTTGTCATCTCCGTCCCCTCACACCGTGTCGCTTTTCTTGACTTGTCTTCATCTTCGCATGGATATGAAGACGCTGCCCTAGAGGGTGGCGAAGAGGGCCAGGGCCTCGACGGGCGGCCAGCCCCCGACGGGCACCTTGACTACGCCACTGGTGGTGCAGAGTAGCCCGGATAGCAGCCCCCGGCACAGCCCCCGCATGTGTTCATCACTCGCTCCCCATCAATGCGTGCTGGGACACGATCTCTTGGTGCTAACCTTGCCGTGGTTGCAGGAGGAGGGCAACAGCAGGAGGAGCCACTGAGGGCCACCCCCAACACGCCGCCCCATCAACCACGCCGCCCCAAGGGGCGTCCCCGGCAAGGGCGCCAAGCACCAAGCCCACGCGCACGGAGGAGGAGGCGAACCCGGGCGCCAACGGCTCCGTCACGACATCGAATGTTGGTGGGGAGGGGGCCACCTCTTCCCATCTTGGCACGGGTGAGTTGTTTGCCTTCTATCCCTGCTCTCAGTATCCAGATCTTTCCTCGGTGGACCGGGAGGACGTGGACACTGTCATCGAGGGGGTTGGTAGGGATGCCATGACCGAGGCTGACAAGATCGCCGCTGAGGAGGCCGCCAAGGGCGTTGCTGAGGACGCCGCCAAGGGGCCTACCGGGGAGACCGGCGAGACTGCTGCCGGGGAGGCCAGTGAGGGGCCCGCGGGGGAGGCCGGCAAGGCCGCTGCCGGGGAGGAGGTGGTTGACGGCCATCCTTCCTCCTCTGCCGCCTCTGGCTTGGACAAGTACCTGAAGGTGAGCGACGACATGTTCGTCCACCTCCCATGGACGACGAGCACCAGGGCTCCCGCCGAGGCGGAGGTGTTCGACGACAAGGTACTTGCCGCCGCCGGGCTTGATGTCGTTGACGATCCGAGCACCGGTGGCGGCAGTTCCCAGGAAGAGCGGATCCTCCAAGGCATGAGCACCAACTTCCATAAGCTCTAGGCGCTTCATCGTGCCCGCCTAGACAAGGCCAAGTCCAAGATGGAGGCGGTGGACAAGGCGGAGGCGGACCTCGAGGGGCACGTCGCTGAGACGCAGGCTTGGTTCCGCCAGGCCTATGAGGAACTGAAGACCACCCAGGATCTACTGGTCGAGCGCAAGCTAGAGCTCATCATGAAGCAGGCCGATATCGAGAAGGCCCAGGAGGCGGCGAGTCAACAGGCCTTCAAGGACGAGGCCGCTCGGCGCAAGCACCAGGCCGCGCTGAACTCCCAGGAGGAGGACCTTGCCTCTCACGAGGAGAAATCCGCCGAGACACTCCGCGGCAAGGACGAGGAGTTCAAGAAGCTTGTCGCACAGCGGACCTAGGAACTAGAGCATAGGCACGAGGAGGCACTCAATGCTCAGGCCCAGGTCCATGCGGCAAGGTGAATGAGCTGGAGGTGGAGCGGGATGGGCTGATGAAGTAGATCCTGGAGCTGACGGGGGAGAGGGACGCGACCAAAGGCGCTTTGTTTGACGCGCAGGCCACAGTCCTTGGCAAGGCCGAGCTACTCTCCAAGGCCAACGACTCCATACAAGACCTGAAGCTGAAGCTGGAGGGTCTTGAGGGGATGCTGTCGGAGGTCAGGGCCTGGGAGGAGACCCTGACCAAGAATCTGGAGAAGGAGAGGCAGCTGCAGAAGAACAAAGCCGCCAACCACGAGGATTTCGTGAAGGGCGAGAACCTCTGGATCAACCGCCTTGCCAGCGTCACTGGCAGGATCACCATGCAGCTGGCTACCATGGGGATGCCAAACGTGAGGTACATCCCGGAGCCGAGCGTGAGTCCTAATACTAGGCTGACCCTGTTCTTCGAGGGTGTTCTCGGGGCCCTAGAGTAGTTCCGCTCCAACAGGGCGGCCTCTCTGGCCGATGAGGCCCGGAGGCTTTGTCGGGGTGCCATGACCAAGGTCCTCGCCAAGGTGGCGTACTGGAACCCGACCTCGACTTCGACGCTACGCTGGAGAGCTTGCCGGAGGACGTGGACCTCGCGACGCTCGAGGAGCGTATCGAGCCCGTCATCAGCCGCATCGATGGAGTTCGGAGGATAGAAGGCCAGTGCTGGGACTAGGCACCCCGTTTCTTATCGCTGCCGCAGGTTCATGACCAAGACAATTTTTATCTTTAGTTAGAACCGCAACAACAATTGATGTAATATAACTCTGCAGTGCTTTTGAAACAATGCATGTTATTTTCCTGTTTGATCTCCCTTTGTATGTCCACCCTACGTTAATCGGGTAGGCTTGTCAACGCGGAAACCCAGGCCACAGCGCCTTGAGGACGGATCCCCAATGGCCTGCCGGGTGTGCTTGCTGCCGGGCAAACCACCTCACTGCTCTTAACGCGGTTGCTCGAACTGTCGAGCGGACTCGAGACAGAATGAGAGTGTTGCCAATTGCAGAAGGTCCCCCTGCCGCTCTTGACACAGCCGCTCAAACTGTTGAGCGGACTCGAAACAGAACGAGGGTGTTGCCAATAGTGGTAGAGCCCCATTGCGTGCAGGTTTTCCATACACAGGGCAAGATCATCGGGGACGATAACCATATATATATAAAGGAATTGCCCAAAGTTTTGCATGACTTAGCTTTTCTACCGCTGCGTGAGCATTCACTGCATCCTCCGAGGATGCCACTCGGTTGGTCGTCTTCTTCCTCGGAGTGACGACCACCATGAAGCTGCTACTTCAACCAGACCAGATTTCCACGACTGCGCCCCCTACCTGGCGCGCCAAAGATGTCGGTGGAAACAACACCTATGGAATCACTGGGATCCCTTCTACAGTTGGCAGGCGCGAGGTTGTGCAAAGAGCGGGTCTGGCGGTCAGCACAAGGATTTTTTACCCAGGTTCAGGCCGTGCAGACGCATAAAACCCTAGTCCTGCTTTGATGTATATTTGAGTGTTCTTGAGTTCTTGAACTAGCTACGGTGTGTGTCTAGTTCCAAAGATCCAAATCCCTCCCAGTACGCCTTGGGCCTCCTTTTATAGCCAAAAAGGGGTCGCCACAGTGGCACACAGGAGGTGGAAAGGTGTATAGTGGTTGTGTCTATCCTCTGGCACCGTCGGACAAATGCATTTAATGCGCTGCCGACGTGTCCCTCTTGCTTTATCGGGGACGGCAAGGAAGCTCGTCCCAGCTGTCGCCGCCTCACCTGGCTCCGATGCGTATCCGAGCGAACGAGGTGTTGTAGCACCACGTTGGTTGGCTGCTAGGCTGGCGTGGTGGCGGAGTCTTCACGAAGATCTGCATGCCACCACGTAGGTGCTTGCTGAGTCGGTGTGGAGGCCGCACGCTGCCACGCAGATGCCTGCCCAGCTGGTTGAGCTAGCAGCTGCATGGGAGCGGCGGTGGAGCCTTGGCAGACGTGGGCCTGGCTGCAGCCCCACAGATGTCCTCGGCAAGGGTCTTGCCGGGGGCCCAACAAGGGTCTTGCCGTGGCACTGCGGTCGTCCTCGGCAAGGATCTTGCCAAGGATCGTCGTCTTCTGGTTCTCATCTGATCTTGTGTTTTTTATGATCTCCACAAAGATCTGCATGCCACCATGGAGGCGCCCCCCCGAGCCTTGGTTCCAATGTGGGCGATTGCGTTGGAACCCCTCGGCTCAAGGGCGGCCTGTTCTGCTGGCATTGGGCAAGTTACCCCGGCAAGGCTCTTGCCAGGGTTGCGGAGGCTGCCCTGGCAAGGGTCTTGCCAGGGGAGTCCACCTCGCCCTTTTGCTCTCTGTGCCTCTGGTCTTGGCGTTGCTTTGGTTGTCTTGTGCTCTGGCTTCCCTCCTCTTCCTTGCTCAGTGCGGTCATGGGCGCGGCTCTGACTGCCCGTGCACAAGTAAAGGGGTACAAATGAGAGCCCCTACTTTTGTACACCGACACGCTTCTTTAACACCGTTGGCAGTCAAAATGATTTACACTTGTCTCTTCACCTTTACCGCCTTTAAATATTGTGGTTCAAGATAGTTAATTGCTGCCTAATCCTGTAATTACTGAACATATTGTACTGGCAATTTTATTTATGGATTCGTTGTTGAACCATTGTGCTGAGAATTTAATTGCACATTTCATATTTCAAAATTTCCAATTAGAATAATAAATTACAGGCAAAAATAAAAAGAGAACAGATGGTCATGGAACTTTGGAAACGGTTCTGGTAGTAAAAGCTCCTGTGATGGATAGCCCAATGCCACACAGTTTTGTACATCAAATCGTGTGTGATGTAGTTAATGAAAGCAAACAGTTAACCAAGGCAGAGCATGTGTGATAGTTACACCTTTCACACACGAGCGTATACATAAAACTGTGTGGGATGTACATACGAACGAAAACGTTTTCCCTGGATTGACTGTGTGGGATGTACATAAGAATGGAAACTATGTGTGATATACATACGAACGGAAATGTTTTTCTGGGATTCACCATGTGGGATGTACATACCTATGGAAATGATTTTCTCGGATTACCATGTGGGATGTACATACCTACAGAAATGATTGGGTTTCGATGCCTCGCCCGATCGCACATGGCCCCAACCTGGGTCCCAAGAGGGCCTATCCCCGACGATTTCTGGGTCGTGTGGGAAGGACACCCTATCGCACACACTCACTTGGCGATGGTTCCAAATGTCGTCACGAAAAGGGGTTAAAAACCATTTGTTTAGGACCGACGCATACCAGTGGACATCCGGTTCAATACTCAATATTTCTTCATCTGCCAGTTGGCGGCTTCGGGCATTGATCTCTTCTGCCTATAATTCTATGCACCATGGGTTATGCGGCTGATCAAGCTTCACTCCACCATCAACTATCAAGCTTTAGTGCGCAATCATGTTGTTTTCTGCCTAAAGTGGATATGTCTCATGAAGCCATCTATCCAGAGTGTGCCAAGGAACCAGTCCGTGAAGACAATGCTGCTTTTCAAAGCTTCTCGGCACCACTTGAAGCCATTCATGTGCCAAATCCACCTACTGATGTTGGTCCTCTTGTCGGTCGGCTTAGGCTGCCGCATCGTGCTCCCACTTGTGCAACAACCATCACAGTAACTCAAAGGCCTCAGAAGTGTGCACGTCATTGGTGCACGTCGGTCCTAAAAAATGGTTTTTAACCCCTTTCCGCGACGACATTTGGAACCATCGCCAAGTGAGTGTGGGCGATAGGGGGTCCTTCCCACATGACCCAAAAAACCGTCGAGGATAGGGAGCCTTGATGCATACAGTTGTCCCTATATAACCGTTTCTGATATCTCAAATATCCCAAACGCTTCATCCTTGCTACTCGTTTGTGCTCGCATTGCCATCACAGTCGGAGTTTTGTGGTTCTGCCTAAAACCAAGCAGATTCCAGGCACAAGAGTTTTCCAGGCAGATTCTAGGCATGGGAGTTTTACGATGCCTGGCACATCACAAGCAGTTCAAGATTATAAACCGTGTACGATAGGTAGACAATCACACACATTTAGTTTTCCCGCACCGTATGTGATAGTGTCTGACATCACACACCCTTTGCAAACGGCAACTGTGTGCATGCTTGCACGCGTCTCCTCTCTGTGAACCGTCTCGGACTATGGTGTATATCGCAAACGTTTGTGTTTTACCAACCATGTGTGCCGTAATGACCTGCACAACGTAATTTCGCCCTAATTTAATTGCTGCTATTTAAAATTGTACCTAATTTAAACTTGAAAGTAGGCTATAGCTTTATTCATATCCATCAGGTTCAAACAACCAATGCAGTATTCGATTCACAGGTACATATGTTTAAGAATTACATAAGCACCAAATAAAGGATGATGTACTAGGGTTCTATACTTGTACTATTACAGATGGTAAAGAAAGAGGCGACAAACATTCCAGTTGCTGAACAAGGTGAAGCGGAATGGCCCTACTGTGCTCTCCTGGATGCAGAAGGCATGCAGGACTCTAGTCCTACCCCTTGTGATGGTCGGCCGCCAATCATGTAGTTTGAGAGGTAATCTTGAGTAAACTGCTTCAGGATCCACTGCAAAAGAAAAAAGATTCAGATATTGTCATCTAACACAACTCATTACGGGCAGTAAAAAGAAGCCTACAGAGTTCTTACTTACCATCCTGCAGTTCACTGTTGTCCTACATAAAGTGTAAACAAATAGTTTGATTGACATATTTTGACCCATTTAATAATAATATTTATCAGTTTCCTCACTTGATGCTGGTTCATGAATATCTCATTGCCCCATACGCAAAAAGGGTCGGAGTGTGGATCTTTGGCAATGATATATGTACCTAAAAGCACCAAGTTAATATTAGAAGCCAAACAACAATTGAAAAATGATGTAGTACAACACTCCATCCATCCCATTATATAAGATTTTATTGCATGTATATCTAGACATCATTAGAACATTAAGGTAACACTATTCCTTGTTGCTATGTAGCCTGGGATTGCATATTTAGTCATTCAGTACAATGCATGTTGCTAAACAACAATTGAAAAACGAAAAGGCATGTTAACTGCAATATCCTTAACAGTAACCAAATATCGTAATTCATAGTGGTATTGTTGAAACTGTTATTGATGAAACTGAATTGCACGGCAAATAGTTGCACATATAGAGCATCACATTGTGAAGAATTGAAATAAACAAGTCATAAGGACATCTCTAGGCGATCCTTAAAAAGTTAAAGGACTAAAACCCTTAGTGGATATATATATATATATATATACTCCAGCAATTTTTGGCCTTTTCTAGTCGATCCCCTAAACTTAAGGTTGTAAACTTCAATTTGATCAATTTCAAAGGAGGTTCAACCGAAAGTAGCATGCATTCAAACATACATAGATAGTTTTGCATAACCGAACATAAAACATAAATTTAAACTAAGATAAACTACTTTCGGTCGAAGTAGAGGTCGAGCCAATCCTTCCTCGTCATGTACGGTGTGCCGCGAGCCGGGTCCGGGCCAGTACCGTTGTTGGGGTCGTTGGGGAAGGCACTCCTCCACTCATCGACGTCGATCTCCTCATCCTCGGGGCCCACCTCGATGCCCTCCATGCCGCCATCGCTGCTGCCTTCGACCGCATCATTAGAGGAGAGCGTTGTCGGTGTTCTCGCAATAGGGGTCCCCAGACTTGCCTGCCTGCGGCCCATGGCGTGGCTGTGCTGGCAGGTCTCTACGGCCCATCATCATCAACAAGGAATTCAAGACCCTCGCGAGGGGCCTAGCCTCGTGAGGCGGTCAACGCAAGACCTCCTCAGGAGCGGCCTCACCAGGCTGCCTCGCAAGGAGCGGAGATATCAAGGCGGGGAAAACCTCGCGAGGCTCTCATGACGTGAGCCATGGCGATCGACACCAGGCGGGCGCCAGCACGCGCAGTGTCCTTATTTCCTCTTTGGTGCCAAGGGGGAAAGCGCAGGCGCGGAGTATCGAGGAATCAGGCAAAGGTTTCCATATCGGTGCAACGAGACCAAGACCAGAAGGACGGCAGGACGGAGGTCACCATGGAGCCCAGGACGGCGTCACCGCCAGAACCTTTGGCAGGCGAAGACCACCTTTTGTCAGGATAGCTTGTACTAGCTGTCCCCTTTCAAATTGGCTGCCGTTGTTGGCTCCCTTCCCGCTCAATATTTGGGGAGAGGACCAGGGCCTATATAAGTAGAACTAGCCACCACCGTGGGGATGGGAGAAGGGATTCAGAGGCATCTCACCGAACCCCTAGTACACCAAGCACAAGAACACCTCAACCTCAGGAGGTTGTTCTTCCCCTTGTACTTTTCTTCATCAGCCCAAGAGGCAATCCACCACCACACTAGAGTAGGATATTACACCACAACGGTGGCCCGAACCAGTATAAACCTTGTGTATTTGTGTTTCGAGTGCGTCGAGTTCGTCCGCAAGACTTTAGCGAGCTAGGGCATAGATCGGTAGTAGGGAAAGAACTTCACGCGCACCCCAGAGTTCGAACCTTAAGGGTTTGTCGGAACCCGTGATCCGACATTTGGAGATATTAAGGCGGGGAAAACCTCGGGAGGCTCTCCTGACATGAGCCATGACGATCGACACCAGGTGAGCGCCAGGCGGGTGCCAGCGCGCGGAGCGTCCTTGTTTCCTCTTTGGTGCCAAGGGGGCAAGTGCAGGCGCGGAGTACCGAGGCATCAGGAAAAGGTTTCCATATCGGTGCAACAAGACCAAGGCCAGAAGGATGGCAGGACGGAGGTCACCATGGAGCCCAGGACGACGTCACCGCCAGAACCTTTGGCAGGCGAAGACCATGTTTTGTCAGGATAGCTTGTACTAGTTGTCCCCTTTCAAATTGGCCGCCGTCGTTGGCTCCCTTCCCACTCAATATTTGGGGAGAGGACCAGGGCCTATATAAGTAGAACTAGCCACCACCGTGGGTAGGGGAGAAGGGATTCAGAGGCATCTCACTGAACCCCTAGTACACCAAGCACAAGAACACCTCAACCTCAGGAGGTTTTTCTTCTCCTTGTACTGTTCTTCATCAGCCCAAGAGGCAATCCACCACCACACTGGTGTAGGATATTACACCACAACGGTGGCCAGAACCAGTATAAACCTTGTGTCTTTGTGTTGCGAGTGCGTCGAGTTCGTCCGCAAGACTTTAGCGAGCTAGGGCGTAGATCGGTAGGAGGGAAAGAACTTCGCGCACACCCCAGAGTTTGAACCTTAAGGGTTTGCCGGAACCCGTGATCCGACATTTGGCGCGCCGGGTAGGGGTGTGCCGAAGCTTCCCTTCTGTCGGTCGATGCTCTGTCACTCCGTCATCTCTATGGCGGACGCTCGCCGCGCTTGGGCTGAGCGCCGGGCTGCCCTCACTACCTGCGTTGCTCAGACGGCTCTCGTCGGCGAGCCACCTCGTCGTTCCCCGTCGCCAACGCTGCAACCGTCCCGGCAGGGAACAAGCAGCAAGCGTCCCTGCTGCACCCATTGGTACGGCAGGACGGCCCCACCGCCATCGCATCACTGACCCCGGACGGTTCCTTGTCCCACGCACGTCGCGCTCCCATGGATGTGCAGGCCACGCTTCTCATGGAAAAAGAGCTCCTGCGCTACCTCCTGATCGACGACCTCTACGAGGATTGGCTCGACCGCGTCGCCGAGCTCGTCCGCGCCGCAGGGGGCTCCCCGGCGCCATCCCCCTCTCTGCCTCGCCCTCCTCCAGCCACGGGCGACGTGGCTCGTGGAGCGCCTCCACCACCTCTGCCCCAAGACGGTGCCTTGACGCGAAGGCGCGCGGCCCCATGGCATGATCCACCACGCCTGGTGCCCGCGCGCGAAGAGAGAAGCTGCCAAGAGATTCCTTGGCCACGAGAAGCTACACCTGCGCTCCCCGCGCCGCCTCGCCAAGCCCACGCGCTACCCATGGTGGTGGCACGCGGGCCTCATGAAGTCCAAGGTCCACCTCCGAGACGGGCCCCGACGACTACAGCCGGCTGCCGCGCCTTCACCCCCGAGTTGCGTAGAGTCGCCTAGCCGGGCAAGTTCAAGCCGGATCTGCCTCCTCGCTACGACGGCACCCCCGACCCCACGGAGTTCCTGCAGCTCTACAAGCTGAGCATCGAAGCGGCCAACGGCGACGAGAAAGTCATGGTGAACTGGTTTCCTATGGCTCTCAAGGATGGTGCCCGCTCCTGGCTCCTGAACCTGCTGCAAGGCTCAATCTCCTCCTGGGACGAGATGCGTGACCGCTTCGTCGCCAACTTCCAGGGCACTCCCGATCGCCCGCCGGCCGCGGGTGACCTGCGCCGCATCAAGCAACAACTGAGAGAAACCCTCCAGAAGTACATCCAGCGCTTCAACAACACTCTCCTCAAGATCCCCAAGGTTACGGACGAGGCCATCATCTCCGCGTGCTCTGACGGCGTTCACGACATCAAGATGAAAGAGGAACTCGCTATCCACGAGGAGTTGTGCACATCTCAGGAGCTGTTCAACCCGGCGACTAAGTGCGCACGAGCTGAGGAGGGGCGCCTCTCCCTCCTCGAGCTGCCAGCTATGGGCGCAGAGGAGAAGAAGGCCAAGGCCAAGGACGTGAAGCACAAGGAAGCAGATGTGCTCGCAGCGGAGCCGGACACCAAGCGACGCAGGTACCAGCCCGAGTCATCCAAGGGTAGCCGACCATTCTGCGCCTTCCACAACCTGACCACCCACAACACCAGTACATGTCAAGAACTCAGAGCCATACGCGAAGGACACTTCGGTCGACGCCTCGAGCGCAGCGACCGGGGCTACGTCTGAGGAGGAGGACGTGGAGGCGGACGCTGGGACGACCATGGCCCGCGACAGGGCTCGTGAGGACCGCTGGCAGGATCATCCTCGCGAGGGCGTCTGGAGGGACCAGCCTCGTGAGGATCATCCTCAGGGCAACGCCGGTGTTCTCCCGCTGCCGCCACCACCAAGAAGGAATGACGACCACCATCAAGACGACGGGGTTGGGGGCTTCCAGGAGCTGCGCGCAATCGCCTACACCTTGGGTGGCGCACAGGCCCCAGCCTCACAGCGTAGCTTCAAACAGTTCACTCGTGAGGTGAATGCAATCCTCCCCAAGCTCGAGGCCATGCGCCTGCTCAGGTGGTCCCAGTGCGCCATCACCTTCAGCTCGGCAGATTAGCTCAAGTGCGCAGCCACCACTGGCGCCGTCCCGATGCTTTTTTCACCAGTCATCAGCAACGTGCAAGTTACCAAGACCCTCATCGACGGTGGCGCAGGGCTCAACGTCCTATCCGTCGACACGTTCGACAACCTCCAAGTGCCATATGAGCAGCTTCAGCCTACCAAGCCTTTCTCAGGAGTGACCGACGGTTCCACCACACCGATAGGGCAAGTCCGCCTCCCTATCACGTTTGGCGAACGCAAGAACTACCGCACCGAGCTCATTGACTTTGACATCGCTCACATCCGTCTGCCATGCAATGCCATCCTCGGGTATCCAGCCCTGGCCAAGTTCATGGCGGTGACACACCACGGTTACAATGTCCTCAAGATGCCGGGAAGCGGCGGAATCATCACGGTCCCGTGCGAAGAGAGGGATGCGGTGTGCTCCCTCGAGCGCGCCTTTCAAGCTGCCGCAATCGACGACCCTAACAGCAAGAGCGAGGATCCTCCTGAGGCCACCCCCAAGAAGAAGAAGCAGCTACACCGTGCCGGACCTCAAGAGGGTGGCGTCGCGGCTGGAACCTCGTCAGAATCAGCACCCGCTCCAGGGGCGCGTCCCTCCATCGCATAGGAAGGCGCGCTCAGCGCCCTCCTTGGGCAGGGCTCGGGGGCTCTCTTCTGGAAGGCCTCAGACCTTGCCAACATCACGAGGAAGGCGCTCAGGCACCACTTGGAGGCGTGCTTTGCGGCACGTTTCCCTTAGGAGAACACAGGGTAAGGAGCGCCCACCGCCCAGGAGTTCATCACCAAGACCACTCAGGAACTGCAAGACGCAAGGGCCATGTGCGGCGACCGCCGCTCACGAGGCACAACTCCCCATCCAGGCGAGGATGCCGGGCTGTGCGTCTGTGTCGACGTGCCAGGGCTCAATAGGGACGCATCTCAGGAGCCTTTCTGGCCTTCGCGCGTGGGACGTTGCGAAGGTCCACCACACAGCTACGTTCGCATGCCCTTTGGCCCGCCGAGCGTGTCGTCAGCGTATCAGCGCAACCTGCAGCGTGTCCTGCCGGCTCAGGAGGCCAGGCACCACGCCGTCCTGGCAGAGATGGAGACGGTCCTCGGGAAACCACCTGAGCCCCAAAGCCTCCCGAGGCTCAGGGCCCCAGTGGCTCATGAGGAACGACCCCTTCGCCGCGTGCCTTCAACTGCACCAACTCTCCTTCGTCGATGGGATCAGGTGACATTTTCCAAGTTCATTTAGCTGGGAGCGCCCCTCGGGCTGCATTATTCCCAGGCCACGTGGGTCCGTCCCTATGGCATGTATCCCTTTTGTTTATGATTTTAGTTTACCTTGTTGGGGGAGCCCCTCGGGCTGCATCATCCCCAAGCCACTCGGGCCTGACCCGGTGGCACGTACCTTTCTGCATTTACCCAAGCTAATTTTCCTTCCACGCTTAACCTACCTATGGCTATCACTTGCTTGATTGTTGCCCACTACGGGGGCCGTGCGCCGGCACCCCTCTTCAGGGCCCCTTTTTCGTTGTCTGACCATCTCGTGGGACCAAGACAATAAACAAGGGCCGAGACCAAGCGCAACCTGCCTTGACGTAGGACCTCGTGAGTCCCGCACTGGCTCACGAGTGCCCAGGCACACCTCGCTAAACCCTACCGTGCCAGCCACGTGTCAGGGTGGGGCTGTACATGCCCCGGGGGCTCTCCATAGCAGGGAGTCCCCTCGCCTACTCCAGAAGCAAACTAGTGGTCTGACGCCCTTCTTCACGTCAACTTGCAGGGGCTCCCTAAGGATCATGGCGGGCGGTACCGCGGACTCTCCTTCTCTCATGTGATTCGCTTGCGCGTTAAAAGGGGGGCGCCTGAGCATCGCGTCTCAGGAGCTCTTACTAGCTTTCCAGCCCTCACCCCCTGGCCTTGACCACGGCATCGCGACCTGGCATACCAGCGGTGGCTGAGCTCGCTCGAGGGCCGGGACCTGAGGACGCAGAGCACCAAGAAGAGCATGGAGGGGAAGGGGAAAACCCGCATGGGCCCGGCATGGCTATGCTACAGCGACCAACGCATGAGCCCGGGCATGCCACGAGGAGTGGACTCCAGACACACCAGACAAGTTCACACATGGAACCCACCTATCGCCACGACACGAGACCGTCGTAGCGGCTCCGTTGCGGCAATGTCGCCTCCCTTTCTTGCCTCTTCACGGTTACTTGGGCGCTAAAGGGGACCTCCTGAGCATCGCGCCTCAGGAGCTCTTACCGGACTTCGGGTCTCTCACCTCCTGGCCTTGACCACGACATCGCGACCTGGCATACCAGCGACGGCTGCAGCCTTCCTGGGACCGGGACCTGTCAGCGTAGAGCACCAAGCCGTCACGATGATAGAAAGGGGAGACTAAGATGAAGCGGGCCTTGCTCCTTCCGCTGCCATGCTGTGGCGATACTCTCTTCCTTTCCCATTCTAAGGCAGCCGCTTGAACGCTAAAGGGGACCTCCTGAGCATCGTGCCTCAGGAGCTCTTACTGGACTTCGGGCCGCTCACCTCCTGGCCTTGACCACAGCATCGCGACCTGGCATACCAGCGACGGCTGCAGCCTGCCTGGGGACCGGGACCTGTCAGCGTAGAGCATCAAGCCGCCGCAGGATTGGAAAGGGGAGGTCGAGCCTCTGCAGGATATGCGCCCACGCAATTTCATAACAGGGACCATATATATGCAAAAGACATTAGAGACCCTTTACACGCCCCACGGGGTACTTCATGATCCTTATCAGGGAACCAGAACGAGAACTAAGAGGAATCCTATCTACACCCTCCCGTGGCGGACGCCATCATCAACAGTGGGCCACGGGAGGCCGGCGCCGACCCCATCCAGATCAGCGGCAGCTGGGCGCCGCGGCCCTGCTCCGAGCACGGCGGGAGCTTGGCGGCAAGTAGCTGTCGTCGCTCGTCCCCGGAGACTTCAAGGGCTCAGGAGAGTCGCTGGACCACCACGAGTCGCCGCTGTCGCTGGAGGAGCTGCGGGCAATACCAGTGGAGGGCCCCGCGCCCGCCGCAGCGTCGTCCTGGTGACCTCCTTCAGGGCAGCACTCCAGGCAGCGGCCTTCCTCGTCGAAGACCTTGAAGAACAGCACGGAGGCGCCGTCTTACATGAAGTGGATCGCGAGGGCGCCCTCCGCACGGCAGACCCGGGCAATCTCACCCCAGCCTCGGGTCATGAAGATCTTCCCAGAGGCGATGGTTCCAATCTCTGCTCTGGTTGCTGGGGCGTTGAAGTCAGCATGCTGCAGCCAAAGTTCGCAAACGCCCCTCGGCGGCGAAGAACGATGGGAGGCGTATCCAGGTGCTTGGTGGCATCGCCGCCCACAGCACGAACTCACGCGACGAGTCCGTGGCATGGATCCCTGGGGCGACGGCGTGTGTCCCTGCGGCACGGCGACCACGGCCGCGGGCAGCGTTGCTCATCGCTCCGCCCTCCTGAGCCCTCGGCTCGGGCGTACAAGGGTAGCGGATACCCTGGAGGAGGCTGCTCGCACCAGGGCCTCGTCACCACCTACATCGCCGCTTTGTCGCGATGGTGAACCGACCTCTTCTTTGGCGGAAGCAGCTCAGGACCATCACGAGGGGACTTTCCTTTCTCTTCGGGGAAAAACCTTCGGATGGGCGACATTGCTACAAGCGGTGGAGCAAGGAGGAAGAAGCGAGTGAACCAAGAAGAGATGGGCGACGGGGGCGCCCCCCCATTTATAGCGGGAGAAGGCCAACCGGCACCTCCCATGATCACAGGTAATGATGATTTTCCTTGCATGTCGCAGGGACTTGTCAAGTCAGGCAGTTGCCGAGGCGGCGTGGGGAAGCAGAGATGCCTAGGACCAATCAACCACCACGCGTCAACCGAGGCCGCAGGCTTTTGGGGCCCGCGGCGCTCCGCGCTTGGTCCTTTGGCTTCGCCTCGAAGCCAAGCCCGAGCGTGCCTTGGGCTCGGGGGCTACTGTTGGCGTTCTGGGAACGGGGGTCCCCAGAATTGCCTGCCTGGGGCCCATTGCGTGGCTGTGCTGGCAGGTCTGTACGGCCCATCATCATCAACAAGGCACTCAAGACTCTCATGAGGCGAATGACGCAAGACCTCCTCAGGAGCGGCCTCACCAGGCTGCCTCGCGAGGAGCAGAGATATCGAGGCGGGGCAAACCTCGCGAGGCTCTCGTGACGTGACCCATGACGATCGACACCAGGCGGGCGCCAGTGCGCATAGCGTCCTTGTTTCCTCTTTGGTGCCAAGGGGGCAAGCGCAAGCGCGGAGTACCGAGGCATCAGGAAAAGATTTCCATATCGGTGCAATGAGACCAAGACTAGAAGGACGACAGGACGGAGGTCACCATGGAGCCCAGGACGGCGTCACCGCCAGAACCTTTGGCAGGCGAAGACCACCTTTTGTTAGGATAGCTTGTACTAGCTGTCCCCTTTCAAATTGGCCGCCGTTGTTGTCTCCCTTCCCGCTCAATATTTGGGTAGAGGACCAGGGCCTATATAAGTAGAACTAGCCACCATCGTGGGGAGGGGAGAAGGGATTTAGAGGCATCCTACCGAACCCCTAGTACACCAAGCACAAGAACACCTCAACCTCAGGAGGCTGTTCTTCCCCTTGTACTATTCTTCATCAGCCCAGGAGGCAATCCACCACCACACTGGAGTAGGGTATTACACCTCAACGGTGGCCCGAACCAGTATAAACCTTGTGTCTTTGTGTTGCGAGTGCGTCGAGTTCGTCCGCAAGACTTTAGCGAGCTAGGGCGTAGATCGGTAGGAGGGAAAGAACTTCGCGCGCACCCCAGAGTTTGAACCTTAAGGGTTTGCTGGAACTCGTGATCCAACAAGCGCGATAACCTCGCCGCCCTCCGGGCCGCCGTCCTCGCCGCCTTTGACCTCTTCATCGGAGGAGAGGGCGATAACCTCGCCACCCTCCGCGCTGACAAAGATCGCCCGCTCCGCCTCCACGAGCTCCGTATGCTGCCGGTGGAGCTCTTGCATGTAGGCCTTGTCAGCGGCCTCGGCCTCGAGGCGCTCCCACGCCTCGTGGTCCTCCCGCGCCATAGCCGAGCTCACCACCCCTGGCTCCGACAGAACAAGGTCGATCGGACGTGTGCCGAAGGGGAAATTGAGCCTAGCCGCCGCGCCGTGGTAGCGGACCTGCCAGCGGTCATACTCCATGGCCGCGAGCTCGGCTGTGTGGAAGCTACCGAGCCACCGGCGGGTGTGGGTCTCTTGATCTGTAATCTCGGTGACCCATGTCCCCCACTGTCATTGTCGGACCCTGAGGTAGGACTTCATCGGCTACCAGGTCCGAGGGAGGACAGGGAAGTCCTCGAACTGGCGTAGGGGCACGGCAGCGGGCGGATCGGGCCCGCGGAGGACGACGGGGACACCTCGGCGGCCACCTCACCGGCGTCGGGCGAAAAGGCCGCGATAAACCTCTTTTTGGCCATTGGCTCCTCGAGCTCCCCGGCACACAGGCAGAGGTTGAGGATGGAGGCGCCGACGATGGTGGCGACCTACCAATGCTTTCGAGGGTTGTGTGTGTCTGTGTGAGCGGAGGTTTTGGGGTGTGTGTGGAGGGGGGTGGGGGGCAAGGTTGTGTTTGAGGAAGTACTGCGGCAACTGAAAATTTTACTAGGCGGGAGTAACAAGGTGGGGCTACTGAAAATTTGGATCAAGGGCGAGCAGATATTTTTGAGATTGCGAGGGATGCAGAGGTGGGAGTAAAATGCCAGGGCTACTGAAAATTTGAATTAAGGGACTGAAGCAGAGCGGGAGTAAAAGACATCGCACACGGTCCGCACATACTAATCGTGTGCTATCAAACATTAAAACCTTCCAGGCGGTAGATATTTTCGAGATTACAAGGAAATAATATTTTCGAGATTGTGAGGGATGCTGAGGCGGGAGTTTTTGGGAAGCGAGCTAGTGTGCTTGACACGCTGGTTGTGGACTATAGCTAACGCACCTTCTCGCGTAAGCCATAGGCGTACTATACACCAACGATGCTCCAAGATATTTTATACTACATCTCACACAGTTGGTGATAATAAACTGTTTGGGACCTACTTGATTTGAATTACAAAATGTGGTCACAGTGGCAATGGACACTGTTTGAATTGGTAGACCTTTTATCTGCAGTGAACATGCAACTATATGTGTGTCGTAAAAGAATTGGAATTATTCAGGGTTCGTTTGGACATTTTATACATTAAACTGGTTTTCTAGCCATTTCAGGTGCACAATTCAAAATTAAACTACATGCACATGCTCCGGTGCATACAAATTGGTTGAAAAATCAAATCTACGTCCTTCAGTGCATGCTTAGGTCCCATGCAAGAAATGGGAATGAATTTTTTGGGGTTCGTTTGGCCTTTTTTATACATTAACTGGGTTTTCTAGGCATTTTATGTGCATAATTCAAATTTGAACTACAAGGACATGCTCCAATGCACCAAAGTTGGTTGGAAAATCACATGTGTGTCCTTGGGTGAATTTCTAGGTCCCATGCAAGAGATGGGAATGAATTTCAAACACCAGGGCACTGTTGATTGTCGGTAAAATGTTGAGATACCTAGTTTTTAAATTCTAGTAAATCCAAAACTCGTCTTAAATTCATGAAACTTGGCATGCTATCATGGAGCGGCATCAACATGCCATGGTGAAAATTTTGTCCCATTTGGGGCAGGTTTGGGTATAAGCTTCTCACAAACCAGAGCTTCTCACAACAAGCATGATGGTTTAGATAGGGAACGTACCACCTTTGGGGACGGGACGATATCTGTTGCCTCTTATTGCTTTCATAAATTTTCTAGTTTCAACATAGAACAGCAGGCGTGTTGTGTTTAATCTTGGAACTTTTCGGGGTTCATTTGGCCTTTTTTATACATTAACTGGGTTTTCTAGGAATTTTATCTGCATAATTCAAATTTGACCTACAAGCACATGCTCCAATGCACTGAAGTTGGTTGAAAAAAATCACATGTGTGTCCTTGGTGAATTTCTAGGTCCCATGCAAGAGATGGGAATGAAATTCGAACACCAGGGCACTGTTGATTGCCGGCAAAATGTTGAGATGCCTGGTTTTTAAATTCTAGTAAATCCAAAACATGTCTGAAATTCATGAAACTTGGCATGCTATCATGGAGCGGCATCAACATTCCGTGGTAAAAAAAATTGTCCCATTTGGGGCAGGTTCGGGTATAAGCTTCTCACAAACCAGAGCTTCTCACAACAAGCATGATGGTTTCGATAGGGAATGTCCCACCTTTGGGGACGAAATGATGTCCATTGCCTCTTATTGCTTTTAATTTTTTTCTCGTGTCAATTTTTGTGATTTTTCGGGGTTCATTTGGACATTTTTATGCATTAACTGAGTTTTCAATTCATTTATGTGCATAATTCAAATTTGAACTACATGCACATGCTCTAGTGCATATAAATTGGTTGAAAAATCAAATTTGTTTCCTTGGGTGCATGCTTAGGTCAAATGTAAGAAATGGGAATGAATTTCAAACACCAGGGCACCGTTGATTGCCGGCAAAACATTGAGATGCCTGGTTTTTCAATTCTAGTAAATCCAAAACTCGTCCAAAATTCATGAAACTTGGCATGCTATCGTGGAGCGACATCAACATGTTGTGGTAAAAAAATCGTCCCATTTAGGGCAGGTTTGGGTATACGCTTCTCACAAACCAGAGCTCCTCACAACAAGCCTAATGGTTTCGGTAGGGAACGTACGTCCCACCTTTGGGGACGAAACGATATCCATTGCCTCTTATTGCTTTCAAAAAAAAAATCTCGTGTCAACATAGAACAACAGGAGTGTTGTGTCAATTTTTGGAATTTTTCGGGGTTCGTTTGGACATTTTTATGCATTAACTAAGTTTTCAATGCATTTATGTGCATAATTCAAATTTGAACTACATACATGCACATGCTCCAGTTTATATAAATTGGTTGAAAAATCAAATATGTGTCCTTGGGTGCATGCTTAGGTCCCATGCAAGAAGTGGGAATGAATTTTTCGGGGTTCATTTGGCCTTTTTTATACATTAACTGGGTTTTCTAGGCATTTTATGTGCATAATTCAAATTTGAAGTACAAGCACATGCTCCAATGCACCAAAGTTGGTTGAAAAAAAATCACATGTGTGTCCTTGGGTGGATTCTTATATTCGAAAGATTCAAGACAAAAGTTTATATTGACATAAAAATAATAATACTTCAAGCATACTAACAAAGCAATTATGTCTTCTCAAAATAACATGGCCAAAGAAAGTTATCCCTACAAAATCATATAGTCTGGCTATGCTCTATCTTCACCACACATAGTATTTAAATCATGCACAACCCCGATGACAAGCCAAGCAATTGTTTCATACTCTAACTTTTTCAAAACTTTTTCAATCTTCATGCAATACATGAGCGTGAGCCATGGATATAGCACTATAGGTGGAATAGAATGGTGGTTGTCGGCGTTCTGGGAACGGGGGTCCCCAGACTTGCCTGCCTGCGGCCTGGCCAAAGTGGGGGCCCAGCATGGCCCATCTTCATCAGCGCAAGCTCAAGACCCTCGCGAGGGGCCAAGCCTCGCGGGGCGGACGACAGGAAGCTTCCTCAGAGGCAGCCTCATCAGGCAGGCTCGCGAGGAGGCGGAGAGATCAATGCAAGGGTACCTTGCGAGGATCCCGTGACGCAAGCCATGACGATCAAGGCCAGGCGGGCGCCAGCCTGCATAGGGTCCTTGTTTCCCCTTTGGTGCAAAGGGGGCAAGCACAGGCCAAGGCATCAGGCAAAGGTTGCCATTCCAGTGCAACGAGACCAAGACCAGCAGAGCGGCAGGACGGAGGTCACCGTGGAGCCCAAGACGGCATCATCACCAGTGATTTTGGCAGCCGAAGACCACCTTTGGCCAGGATAACTTGTACTAGATGTTCCCCTTCAAAATGGCCAGCCCCGTCGCTCAGTCAGTCAGCCCCGTCACTGACTCCAGCTGGCTCGTCGTCCCACGCCCGTCGCGCACCCATGGATGCGCACGCCTCACTGCTCTTGGCGCAGGAGCTCCTCCACTATCGCCCTGTCGACGACCTGTACAAGGACTGGCTCGCCCGCATCACCGAGCTCGTCAGTGCCGCAGGGGGCTCCCCCTTGCGGTCCCTCTCGCTGCTTCGCCCTCCATCGCGTGCAGGGGGCGAGGATCAGGAGGCGCCTCTGCCGCCTCCTCCCCAAAAAGGTGCCTTGGCTCCAAGGCGCGCAGCCCTAGGGCGGGACCCTCCACGTCCGGCGCCTGCGCAGCAAGAAGGGAGCTGCCAAGAGATCCCACGTCCCCGGGAAGGTGCTCGTGCGCTCCCAGCGCCGGCGCGCCAAGATCGCGCCCCAGTGCCTCCACGACAAAACCCCGCGCTGCTCCCAGTGGCGGCGCGTGGTGACCCGCAAGAACAAGTCCAGCACCAGCAAAAGGCGCCGGTGGCCACGGTGAGCTGCCTCGCGTTCACCACCGAGCTGCGCGGCATCACATGGCCAGGCAAGCTCAAGCCTGACCTCCCTCCCCGCTACGATGGCACAGCGGACCCCGTAGAGTTCCTGCAGCTCTACGAACTGGTCATTGTAGCCACCAACGGAGATGAAAAGGTCATGGCGAATTGTTTCCCCATGGCGCTCAAGGACGGCGCCCGCACCTGGCTCCTAAACCTGGCTCCTGGCACGATCTCCTCCTGGAGCGAGATGCGCACCCGCTTCATCGCCAACTTCCAGGGCACACGTGACAGGCCCCCGGCCATGAGCGACCTGCGCCGTATCAAGCAACAGCCAGGAGAAACCCTGTAGAAGTACATCCAGCTCTTCAACTACGCTCGCCTCAAGATCCACAAGGTGACTGAAGAAGCTATCATCTCAGCCTTCTCCGACGGCGTGTGCGACGTGAAGAAGAAGGAAGAGCTAGTAATCCATGAAGACATGTGCACATCCCTGGAGCTGTTCAACTTGGCGGCCAAGTGCGCCAGGGCTGAGGAAGGGCGTCTCGCCCTCCTCGAGCTCCTGACAGCCGACCCGGAAGAAAAGAAGCCCAAGGCCAAAGACGTGAAGCGTAAGGGGGCTGCCGTGCTAGCAGCGGAATCAGACACCAAGCGAGGCAGGGATCAGCCTGAGTCATCCAAGGGCGGACGGTACTGCGTGTACCACGACCTCCACACCCACAACACCAACGAATGTCAAGAGCTCAGAGCTGTGCGAGATGGGCGAATCGGCCGACGCCCAGAGCGCAACGACAGGGGCTATGGCCGAGGAGGAGGAAGAGGTGGCGGACGATGGGAAGACCACGGCCTTCACCAGGGATGGCGTGACCGCCCTCGCGAGGACCACTTGCAGGATCATCCTCGCGAAGGAGGCTGGAGGGACCAGCCTCGTGAGGGCCACCCGCACGACAATGCGGGCCTCCCTCCTCTGCCGCCTCCACCAAGGAGGAACGAAGACCAACACCAAGACGATGGGGCTGGGGGCTTCCAAGAGCCACGTGCAATTGCTTGCATCTTGGGTGGCGCCCAGGCCCCAGCCTCGCAGCGCATCTTCAAGCAGTTTGCTCGCGAGGTGAATGCAGTCCTTCCCAAACTGGAGGCCACGCGCCCTCTCAGGTGGTCTTCGTGCGCGATCACATTCAGTTCCGCAGACCAGCTCAAGTGTGCGTCAACGGCCGGAGTCCTCCCGATGCTTTGCTCCCCAGTCATCAGCAACGTGCAGGTCACCAGGACTCTCATCGATGGCGGGGAAGGACTCAACGTCCTGTCCGTCGAGACGTTCGACAATCTCCAAGTGTCGTACGACCAGCTTCAGTCGACCAAGCCTTTCTCAGGAGTCACCGATGGTTCCATTGTTCCAATTGGTCAGGTTCGCCTTCCGGTCACCTTCGGGCAACGCAACAACTACCGCACCAAGCTCATCGACTTCGACATCGCTCACATCCGCCTGCCATACAACGCCATCCTTGGGTACCCAGCCCTAGCCAAGTTCATGGCAGTGACCCACCATGGTTACAATGTCCTCAAGATGCCAGGAAGCGGTGGAGATATCACCGTACCCTGTGAAGAAAGGGACGCAGTGTGCTCGCTCGAGCGTGCGTTCCAAGCCGCAGCAATCGAAGACCCAGATCACAGAAGCGGGAGGCCTCCCGAGGCGACCCTCAAGAAGAAGAAGACCTCACCTGTCCCGAGCCACAAGGAGGCAGGAACCTCCGGAGGTATCGCGTCAGGGTTCGCGCCCGATTAGGGAGCGTCGCCCTCTCACGCATAGGAAGGTGTGCCCGGCGCCCTCCTCAGGCAGGGCTCGGGGGCTCTCTCTTGGAGAGCCACCGACCTTGCCAAGGTCGTGGGGGAGGCGCTCGGGCACCACTTGTAGGGGTGCTTTCAAGCACACTTCCCTCAGGAAAGTACAAGCCAAAGGAGACCAAACCCTCAGGAGTTCATCGCAAGGAAGACCCATGAGCTACAAGAGTCCAGAGTCATGCGCGGCAGCCGCCGCTTACCTGTCGTGGCCCCACATCTAGGCGAGGATGGAGGACTGCGCGTCTGCGTCGACGTACCGGGGCTCAACCGAGCTGCGTCCCAGGAGCGCCTATGGCCTTCGGCCGTAGGGCGCTACGAGGGACCACCTCACAGCTACGTTCGCATGCCCTTCGGCCTGCCGAGCGCGGTCGCCGCACATCAGTGCCTGTTGAGGAGCATTCTGGAGGCTCAGGAGGGCAGGCATCGCGCGGTCCTGGCGGAGGTGGCGATGGTCCCCGAAGACCTGCACGTGCCACCGGAGCCTCCCGAGGCCCCTCGGCCTGGGGGCTCATGAGGGCCAACATCTTCACCGCACATCGCTTACTTCCTCAGCATCACTTCATCTTCAACAAGCACCAGGTGACATCTTTCAGAGTTCTACTTTCAGCTGGGAGCGCCCACAGGGCTGCACCCTTGCCAGGCCGCGTGGGCCCGTCCCCGCGGCATGTATCCATTTTGGTTATGCTCTTTACTTACCTTGTTGGGGGCGCCCCTCGGGCTGCATCATCCCCATGCCGCTCGGGCCCGACCCAGCGGTGGTTGCTTTTACCTGCGCTTGCTTGAAATTGGTTTTCCTATGTGCTTAACATACCTGACCTAATCACCTGCTCGATCCACGCCTATCTAAAGAGCTGCTCGCTCTGGCACGGCGTGTGCGCACGGGTCCATCCCTGCAGCGTTGATAAATCTGAGTGGTCGAGCTCTGGCCGCGGCAGCCCCGCACGGCACCACCTCACCAGGCCCTCAGTGCCCTGACCGCTCCCTCGGAGTGACCATGAGTTCGCCGGCGACCATAACGACAGGCCTTGTTTCTCCTCATGATTGGTGTGCAGGACCTACTCCAGGAGCAACGTTGGGGGCATCACGAGCTCTCTCTCCCACTCTTCGGCACGGACCGCTTGCACGTTAAAAGGGGGGGCGCCTGAGCATCGCGACTCATGGGCTCTTACTGGCTCTCCAGCCCTCACCCCCTGGCCTTGACCCACGGCATCGCGACCTGTCATACCAGCGCCTACCGAGCTTGCTCGAGGGCCGGGACCTGAGGACGTAGAGCGTTAAGGAAAGTGCGGGGGAGTGGGAAGAAGCTCGCGAGGGCCTCACCCAGCAGTACCTCGGCCACCACCTCTCGGGTCGGGCGCCTCTCCAAGGAACTACATCAGACGCACAAGATAAGTCGCGCCCTCGCGAGAGCTAGACCAAGGCAACGCTAAATCCCCGCCCAGTGCAACTCTGTCACGGCGACGCTACCTTCCTTTCTCGCCCAGCAAGGACTGCTTGAGTGCTAAAGGGGACCTCCCAAGCATCGCGACTCGGGGGCTCTTACCAGACCTCGGGCCGCTCACCTCCTGGCCTTGACCACGGCATCGCGACCTGGCATACCAGCGACGGCTGAAGCTTGCCTGGGGACTGGGACCTGTCAGCGTAGAGCGCCAAGTCCTCGCGAGGATAGAAAGGGGGAGCTCAGCCGGAACAGAATGGACACCACACGCCAATTCATATTAAGGATATAGTATTTACAGAAGGCACGGCAAATGCCTTACATACCCCCGCGGGGTGTTGCTTTAATTCCTCGAAGGGAACAAAAGGTGCTGACCCTAAGGAACGCTACTTGCTGGCACCTCCCCAAGCGACGCCATCATCTACAGTGGGCTGCCCAGTGCCGGCGCCAATCCCATCCAGATCAGTGGCGCCGGCGGCCCGATGCAGCTGCCCCACTCAGAGCACGGCGCGAGCTCGGGGGCTCGTAGCTGTCGTCGCTCGTCTCCAGGGTCGCGAGGAGTTCAGGGGAGCCGCTGAAGCCCTCAGTCCCTCCGCTGCTGCCTGAGGAGCTGCAGGAGGACCAACGGGCGGGGCTGGTCCTCGCCAGTTTGTCACCACTGCCGCTTCCCTTAGGGCAGCATTCTAGCCGGCGTTCTTCTACATCAAAGACCTTGAAGAACATCAAGGAGGTGACGTCGTATTCAAGATGGATCACCAAGGCGCCGTCTGCGCGACAGACTCGGGCAATCTCACCCCAGCCCCGGGTCATGAAGACCTTGCCCGGAGCGACGACCGCGACCTCCGCTCCGGTTGCAGGGGTGCCACAGTCGGCGTGCTGCAGCCAGAGCTCCAGGGCCCCGCTCGGTGGCATCTCGAAGGCGAAGGAGGGAGGAAGGCGGATCCACGAAGTTGGAGGCATGGCGGCGTGGAGCACAAGCTCGCGAGGGGAGCGCTCCGCGTGGACTCTAGGGGGGACGACGCGCACCACTGTGACTCGCCGGCGTCGGCGGCGACGCTGTCGGTGTTGCTCGGCGCCCTCCACCCTAGGGCATACAACGTGGGCGTACAAGGGCAGCGGAAACCCAGGCGGCGGCCGCTCGTACCACGGACTCGACACCACCTGCCAGGCGCCTTCGTTCCTGTGACAGTGGATTGGCCGCTTCTTCGGCGGGAGGGGGGCAGGACCCTCTCTGGGGGCCTTTCCCTTCTCCTTAGCTGAAAACTGGCGGATCGGTGCCATTGGTGCAAGAGGAAGCAAAGATGAGGAAGAAGAAGAGAAGGGAGTAGCAGACAGGGGTGAATTGGCGGAGCTCACGCAGCCCCGTACTTATAGCCGGGGATGGCCAACCGCCGAAGCACCAAGACCTCAGGTAATCATGACCCATATCTCTGCATGCAGGAACTTGTCAAGTCGTGCAGTTGCTGAGGCGTCGTGGGGAAGCGCAGACGGCCACGTCCAATCAGCCGCCATGTGGCGCCCAAGGCCGCAGGCTGTTAGGGCATGAGGCGCTTCGCGCTTGCCCCTTCGCTTCTCTGATAAGCCAAGCCCGCGCGCGCCTTGGGCCCGGGGGCTACTATCGGCGTTCTGGGAACGGGGGTCCCCAGACTTGCCTGCCTGCGGCCTGCGGCCTGGCTCAAGTGGGGGCCCAACGCGGCCCATCTTCATCAGCGCAAGCTCAAGACCCTCGCGGGGCGGACGACAGGAAGCTTCCTCAGAGGCGGCCTCATCAGGCAGGCTCGCGAGGAGGCGGAGAGATCAATGCAAGGGTACCTCGGGAGGATCTCGTGACGCAAGCCATGACGATCAAGGCCAGGGGGGCGCCAGGCGGGCGCTAGCCTGCATAGGGTCCTTGTTTCCCCTTTGGTGCAAAGGGGGCAAGCACAGGCCAAGGCATCAGGCAAAGGCTGCCATTCCGGTGCAACGAGACCAAGACCAGCAGAGCAGCAGGACGGAGGTCACCGTGGAGCCCAAGACGGCGTCATCACCAGTGATTTTGGCAGCCGAAGACCACCTTTGGCCAGGATAACTTGTACTAGATGTTCCCCTTCAAAATGGCCAATTGTTGGCGCCCTTCCCGCTCAATTATTCGGGGAGAGGCCCAGGGCCTCTATAAATAGAGCTAGCCTCCACAAAGGAAGGAGACACCCAGGAGGAGAGGGAGAGATCTGGTAGAACCCTAGCAGAGAGAAAGAGAGGCGACGGAACTCACCCTAGCAGTTCGTCGCACCAGCTCAAGAACACCTCTCGCGAGGCTGTTCTTCCCATGTACTATTCATCATCAGCCCCTAAGGCAATCCACCACACCACACACTGGAGTAGGGTATTACACCACAACGGTGGCCCGAACCAGTATAAACCTCATGTCTCCTGTGTTGTTCATCATTTTCATCTTAGTTCGCATGAGAGGATCAGACGTAGATCGGTAGGGGAGAGATCTCCGCGCGCACCCCAGTGTTCAAACCTCAAGGGTCTGCCGGAACACCAAATCCGACAGTGGTTGTGGAGAAGACAAAAAGGAGAAGATAGTCTCACATCAACTAGGCGTATCAACGGGCTATGGAGATGCCCATCAATAGATATCAATGTGAGTGAGTAGGGATTGCCATGCAACAGATGCACTAGAGCTATAAATGTACGAAAGCTCAAAAAGAAACTAAGTGGGTGTGCATCCAACTTGCTTGCTCACGAAGACCTAGGGCAATTTGAGGAAGCCCATCATTGGAATATACAAGCCAAGTTCTATAATGTAAAATTCCCACTAGTATATGAAAGTGACAACATATGAGACTCTCTATATGAAGAACATGGTGCTACTTTGAAGCACAATATATGAGACTCGCTATATCATGGTGCTACTTTGAAGCATAAGTGTGGTAAAAGGATAGTAGCATTGCCCCTTTTTTGGGCATTTTTTTCTTTGGCCTTTCTCTTTTTTTGGCCTTTCTTTTTTTTATTTGTCCTTTTTTTATTTGGGACAATGCTCTATTAATGATGATCATCACACTTCTATTTATTTACAACTCAATGATTACAACTCGATTCTAAAACAAAGTATGACTCTATATGAATGCCTCCGGCGGTGTACCGGGATATGCAATGAATCAAGAGTGACAAGTATGAAAAAATACGAATGGTGGCTTTGCCACAAATACTATGTCAACTACATGATCATGCTAAGCAATATGACAATGATGAATATGTCATGATGAACTAGATGGTGGAAGGTTGCATGGCAATATATCTTAGAATGGCTATGGAAATGCCATAATAGGTAGGTATGGTGGCTGTTTTGAGGAAGGTATATGGTAGGTGTATGATACCAGCGAAAGGTGCGCGGTATTAGAGAGGCTAGCAAAGGTGGAAGGGTGAGAGTGCGTACGATCCATGGACTCAATATTAGTCATAAAGAACTCATATACTTATTGCAAAAATCTAGAAGTTATCAAAGCAAAGTATTACATGTTGGAAATATGCCCTAGAGGCAATAATAAAATGGTTATTATTATATTTCTTTGTTCGTGATAATTGTCTATTGTTCATGCTATAATTGTGTTATCCGGAAATCGTAATACATGTGTGAATACATAGACCACAACACGTCCCTAGTGAGCCTCTAGTTGACTAGCTCGTTGATCAAAGGATAGTCATGGTTTCCTAACTGTGGACATTGGATGTCATTGATAACGGGATCGCATCATTAGGAGAATGATGTGATGGACAAGACCCAATCCTAAGCTTAGCTCAAAGATCGTGTAGTTCGTTTGTTGTAGCTTTTCTGAATGTCAAGTATCATTTCCTTAGACCATGAGATTGTGCAACTCCCGGATACCTTAGGAGTGCCTTGGGTGTGCCAAACGTCACAACGTAACTGGGTGACTATAAAGGTACATTACAGGTATCTCCGAAAGTGTCTGTTGGGTTGGCACAAATCGAGACTGGGATTTGTCACTCCATATGACGGAGAGGTATCTCTGGGCCCACTCGGTAATGCATCATCATAATGAGCTCAATGTGACCAGTGGTTGATCACGGGATCATGCATTACGGCACGAGTAAAGTGACTTGCCGGTAACGAGATTGAACTAGGTATTGGGATACCGACGATCGAGTCTCGGGCAAGTAACGTACCGATTGACAAAGGGAATTGTATACGGATTGATTGAATCCTCGACATCATGGTTCATCCGATGAGGTCATCGTGGAGCATGTGGGAGCCAACATGGGTATCCAGATCCCGCTGTTAGTTATTGACCGGAGAGGCGTCTCGGTCATGTCTGTATGTCTCCCGAACCCGTAGGGTCTACACACTTAAGGTTCGGTGATGCTAGGGTTGTTGAGATATTAGCATACGGTAACCCGAAAGTTGTTCGGAGTCCTGGATGAGATCTCGGATGTCACAAGGAGTTCCGGAATGGTCCGGAGGTGAAGATTTCTATATAGGAAGTCAAGTTTCGGCCATCGGGAAAGTTTTGGGGGTAATCGGTATTGTACCGGGACCACCGGAAGGGTCCCGGGGGTCCACCGGGTGGGGCCACCTATCCCAGAGGGCCCCATGGGCTGAAGTGGGAGGGGAACCAGCCCCTAGTGGGCTGGTGCACCCCCCTTGGGCCTCCCCCTGCGCCTAGGGTTGGAAACCCTAGGGGTGGGGGCGCCACCTTTGCCTTGGGGGGCAAGGCACCCCCTTGGCCGCCGCCCCCCTAGGAGATTGGATCTCCTAGGGCCGGTGCCCCCTAGGCACCCTATATATAGTGGGGGGAGGGAGGGCAGCTGCACCCAAGCCCCTGGCCTCTCCCTCTCCCTCCCGTGACACTCCTCCGTCTCCCTGCGCTTGGCGAAGCTCTGCCGAGATCACCGTTGCTTCCACCACCACGCCATCGTGCTGCTGGATCTTCATCAACCTGTCCTTCCCCTTGCTGGATCAAGTTGGAGGAGACGTCTTCCGAACCGTACGTGTGTTGAACGCGGAGGTGCCGTCCGTTCGGCACTTGTTCATCGGTGATTTGGATCACGTCGAGTACGACTCCATCAACCCCTTTCTCTTGAACGCTTTCACGCGCGATCTACAAGGGTATGTAGATGCACTCCTCTCTCCCTCGTTGCTAGATGACTCCATAGATTGATCTTGGTGATGCGTAGAAAATTTTAAAATTCTGCTACGTTCCCCAACAGTGGCATCATGAGCTAGGTCTATGTGTAGTTACTATGCACGAGTAGAACACAAAGTAGTTGTGGGCGTCGATATTGTCAATTTGCTTGCCATTACTAGTCTTATCTTGATTCGGCGGCATCGTGGGATGAAGCGGACCGGACCGACCTTACACGTACGCTTACGTGAGACTGGTTCCACCGACTGACATGCACTAGTTGCATAAGGTGGCTGGTGGGTGTCTGTCTCTCCCACTTTAGTCGGATCGGATTCGATGAACAGGGTCCTTATGAAGGGTAAATAGAAATTGGCAATTCACGTTGTGGTTTTGGCTTAGGTAAGAAACGTTCTTGCTAGAAACCTATAGCATCCACATAAAAACTTGCAACAACAATTAGAGGACGTCTAACTTGTTTTTGCAGCAAGTGTTTTGTGATGTGATATGGCCAAAGGATGTGATGAATGATATATGTGACGTATGAGATGATCATGTTCTTGTAATAGGAATCACGACTTGCATGTCGATGAGTATGACAACCGGCAGGAGCCATAGGAGTTGTCTTTATTTATTTATGACCTGCGTGTCAACATAAACGTCATGTAATTACTTTACTTTATTGCTAAAGCGTTAGCCATAGTAGTAGAAGTAATAGATGACGAGACAACTTCGAGAAGACACGATGATGGAGATCATGATGATGGAGATCATGGTGTCATGCCGGTGACAACGATGATCATGGAGCCCCGTAGATGGAGATCAAAAGGAGCAAATGATATTGGCCATATCATGCCACTATTTGATTGCATGTGATGTTTATCATGTTTTACATCTTATTTGCTTAGAACGATGGTACCCCGAACATTTTTGTTTTAAATTTTGAAAAGTTTTTATCCTTTGGTTGATTTTGAATTTGAATTTGAATCAGTTTCGAACTAGCGCGAGATTAGGAATAGTAATCGAGGTGACGTGGCATCATTAGCAGAGGTTCACTGTAGCTTAATTACCCGGGCGTTACAAAACTCCTCCACTACAAGAAATCTCGTCCCGAGATTTAGGAGGTAGAAGGAAACAACGCGGGGTATTCATCACGCAGGCGATCCTCGCGTTCCCAAGTGGCTTCGTCTTCAGAGTGATTCGACCACTGGACTTTGAGGAATTTGATCGCCTTCTGACGGGTGCGGCGTTCAGCTTGGTCAAGAATGCGGACCGGATGCTCTTTATAAGAGAGGTCCTGTTGCAATTCGAGCACTTCATGATCCACCGCTCGGATTGGATCCTTGAAGCAACGGCGGAGTTGTGACACATGGAACACATCGTGAACCTGAGAAAGGTTCGGCGGAAGCTCCAGTTGATATGCCACCTTTCCACGCCTTTCGAGAATAGTGAAGGGACCGATATAGCGAGGAGCTAGCTTGCCTTTGATCCCGAAGCGGTGAGCACCCTTCATTGGTGTAACTCGAAGATAAGCCTTTTCGCCAGGTTGATAAGCCTTTTGACGGTCATACTGACTTTTCTGACGTGACTGAGCAGTCTTGAGATTCTCGCGAATAATGCGAACTTGTTCTTCGGCCTGTTGGATAATATCCGGACCGAAGAGTGGACGTTCCCCAGTTTCTGACCAGTTCAGAGGGGTTCGACACTTTCGTCCATATAGCACTTCGAAGGGGGACATCTTCAGACTAGCTTGATAGCTATTATTATAAGAGAACTCGGCATATGGAAGAGATTCCTCCCATTTCTTGCCGAATGAGATTACACAAGCTCGAAGCATGTCTTCGAGAACTTGGTTGACACGTTCAACTTGCCCTTGTGACTGAGGATGGAACGCAGTACTGAACGACAGATGAGTCCCCATAGCTTCTTGGAAACTTGCCCAGAATCTTGAGGTGAATAAGCTGCCACGGTCCGAACTGATAACCAGTGGAATACCGTGAAGTGAAACAATTCTGGACATGTAGAGAGTAGCAAGCTGACTAGCAGTGATTGTCTCTTTGACCGCCAGAAAATGGGCAACTTTGGAAAGCCGGTCAATGACGACAAGAATAGCATCATTACCTTTCTGAGATTTGGGAAATCCAGTGACGAAGTCCATTTCAACATGGTCCCATTTCCATTCAGGAATAGAGATAGGTTGCAGAGTTCCAGCAGGCCTTTGATGCTCTGCTTTGATTCGGCGACAAATGTCACACTCAGCAACATAACGAGCAATGTCCTGCTTCATATTAGACCACCAGAATGTTTAACGAATATCCTGGTACATCTTTGTACTACCAGGATGGATGGACAGAGGCGTATCATGGGCTTCTTGCATAACCCTTTTAGTCTTATCCAGGTTTTTCTTTGAACACGGTACCACTAGGCGGCCTTTGAAATACAAGGCGCCATCGTCGGCGATAGAGAAGAATGAGGGCTTTCCCCTTTTGAGGTCGCGCTTAATCTTGAGGACTTCATCGTCACACTTCTGTATCCATTTGATGGTGTCCACAAGATCTGGTTTCGCAACCAGGGTATTGAGAGAACCCTTGGAAACAACATGGAGGTTCTGTTTGGGGAAACCTTCGGGAGGGGGAGCGAGTGATCCCGGGGGAACAATATGGAGGTTTAGCCTTCTAAATTCTTCGGTAAGCGAGGGCTGAACTTTATGAACCTGGAGGTGGTTGCAGTAAGACTTGCGGCTCAAGGCATCAGCCATCACATTAGCCTTGCCGGGGGTATATGATATATCCACGTCAAAGTCTGCAACAGTCTCCATCCATCTTTGCTGGCGTAGGTTCAAATCTGGCTGAGTAAACAGATACTTCAGACTTTGATGGTCGGTGAAGATCTCGCAACGATTACCGAGAAGGTAATGTCGCCACTGCTTCAGTGCATGAATGACAGCAGCAAGCTCGAGGTCGTGAACCGGGTAGTTTTCTTCGTGAGGGCGCAATTGACGAGAGGCATAAGCAATCACTCTGCGCTCCTGCATTAGGACACAGCCTAATCCTTGGCGGGAAGCGTCGAAGTAAATGACGAAGTCCTTCTTAGTATCAGGTGGTGCAAGCACGGGGGCAGAAGTCAACTTGTCTTTGAGCGCCTGGAAACTTTCCTGACACTTGTCTGTCCAGTCGAACTTGACACCCTTATGCAACAAATTAGTCAGAGGCCTGGCAATCTTGGAGAAGTTCTCAATGAATCGACGGCAATAGCCGGCGAGACCGAGAAAACTTCGGACTTGCTTCACATTCTTCGGAGGAGTCCAATCGAGAATAGCCTGAACTCGTTCAGGGTTGACGGCAATACCATCTTTGGAGATGACATGCCCAAGATAGGTTACTTCGGGAAGCCAGAATTCACACTTGGAATACTTAGCATACAGCTGATGTTCTCGAAGCTTCTCTAGCACAAGACGCAGATGTCCAGCATGTTCTTCCTCGTTCTTGGAAAATACAAGGATATCGTCCAGATAAACCACGACGAACTTGTCGAGGTAATCCATGAATATATAATTCATCAGACGAGAGAAGGTGGCGGGAGCATTCGTTAAGCCGAATGACATGACGGTGTACTCATATGACCCATACCGAGTCACGAAGGCGGTTTTTGGGATGTCCTCTTCACGAACACGGATCTGGTGGTAACCCAACCTCAAGTCGAGTTTGGAGAACACTGATGAGCCAGCCAGTTGATCATAAAGGTCATTGATTCGAGGAAGAGGATATTTATTCTGAATGGTAGCTTGGTTTATAGGATGGTAGTCTTGGACTAATCGGTTTGTCCCATCCTTCTTCTTAACAAAGAGAGAAGGTGCTCCCCAAGGAGAGCAACTTGGGCGAATGAAACCTTTGGTAGGAGATTTGTCGATTTCCTCCTTAAGCTCAATGAGTTCATGCGGCGGCATCTTGTAGGGTCGTTTAGCTATAGGGGTAGTGCCAGGTTTCAAGTCGATGATGAACTCGACAGCTCTAGCAAGGGGAATCCTTGGAAGTTCTTCTAGGAAGACGTCTTGGAATTCACGAACGACGGGAATGTTTTCAATGCCCTCGAGTGGTGCAGCGTTCAACGCATTCAAGGCATAAAGTCGTGCCTCGGCGTTCTGAACTAGATGAGCTTGGTAAGCTATTATTTCATCAGAAGGGTGTAGCAGATGGACGACCTTAGTGGCGCAAACTATAGAAGCAGTATGCGCTTTTAACCAATTCATTCCCAGAATGAGATCAATGCTACAGGACTTCAGTACGATGGGAGAGACAAGGAATTCCAGTCCTTCGATTTCTACAGGGACGTCGTTGCAAATCATGGAGGTTCGACATTGGCCCGCAGGGGTGTGTACTAATAGTGAAGCATCCATGTTCTCACATTTAATGTCGTGCAAGCATGCAAAACCTTCTGACATGAATGAATGCGATGCACCTGTATCAAATAAAACGGATGCTGGTACTGAATTTACAAGGAGGGTACCCATCACAGTAGCAGGCTGGTCTTGAGCTTCGCTCAGATCAACGTGGTTGGCATGAACACGACCATAAGACTTGGCATTGTTGCTGCGGGGCTGGTTGCTTCCACGGCCAGTTGCTGGAAGGGCCAGTTGATTCGGGTTCTGGTTGCATTCCCTAGCACGATGCCCTGGTTGTCCACACCTGAAGCACAATCCATTATTGGGAGTGGGAACAGGAGCTTGTGGTGGTGGAGCTGGGAGTCTTGGCCGCCTAGTCGGAGGAGTAGGCAGACGAGGTGCAGCATAGGTCTGCCTTGGGGTAGGTGCATCCGGCTGGTACAAGCTATTGGGAATCCATATCTTGCGCTTCTGCGAGGACGGGCCCGAAGATGAGCCCGTGTCACGGTTGCGCCTGTGAGAGCTCTGGTATTCCTGCAGACCAGTTTCGACGTTGATGGCTTTGTTCACCAAGGTGGCGAAATCAGTAAAGTCATGCACTAGAAGTGCGAGCTTGATGTCAGCTTGAAGGCCATCACAGAACTTCTCCTGTCTGCGTGCATCAGTTGCAATGTCTTCTTCAGCATAGCGGGACAAGTCAAGAAACTCCCGCTGGTAAGCTTCCATAGTTTTGTTGCCTTGGGTGAGGTTGCGGAACTCACGCTTCTTCCGGTCCATGACTCCCTGAGGAATGAAGCGAGCACGGAAGGCAGCTTGGAAGTCTGGCCAGGTGATGATTGTTCCAGCTGGCAGTGTACGCCTGTGGCTGTCCCACCATTGAGCTGCGGGTCCCTTCAGGAAGAAGGAAGCAAAGGTGACATAGCTGGCAGGGGCTACCTCAGCAGACTCCATCTCATAGGTGATGTCACGGAGCCAGTCATCAGCATCCAGAGGCTGAGTTGAGCTGCGGTACACTGTTGGGTTCAGGCGCATGAAATCCTGCAGAGTTACTGGGGTTGGCTGCTGGTTCATATTGGGGCGAGGAAACTGAGCCATCATATTCTCCATGAACTGGCGATTCATCTCAAGCTGTTGGATCATACCAGCCATGTACTCAGGCGGTGGTGGGGCGTTGCCACCACGACCACGACCACCTGGTCTAACCATCCTGCTAATATTTAACAGGGGTAGTTCAGCATTGAGGAATTGTAAAAACAAGAATCATTCATGATGAAACATGCACAACGAAAGCAGCACGATAGATACCACATAGTAGTAGGCATATCTTACAAAAGAGATCATGCATAGAGTTCGTTACACAGTGTTCAGTACATAGACTAAGACATCATAGGCGGCACACAGGCTCGCGGCGAATGCATCTAACACTAATAAGCAAGTCTACGTCAGTCCCATGCGGTACTGCGGAGGTAGGTGTAGCCCGACAGCTGGTAGTGACGCGAAGGGAAGACCTCCACGCGAGTAGCCTGGGGTCCGCGGATACTCTGGTGCGGAACCCGATGCGCAGGTGGCAAGAGAGGGCCCAATGCAGGAGAGTAGCCTCCCACATCTGGCCAGCCGACGCCCTGGGGCATCACGGTCCGGGCAGGGTAGATCGCAGAACGCGACAGATCACCAGAGCGGACAAAGGGGTGCAACAGTGTCAGAGCACGGTAGAGGTGCTGACGAGTGGTGTACAACTCGTGGCGAAGAGCTCGGTTAGCGCGATCCAGCCCATCAGCATGCAGAACCAGGTTCTGATGGTAGAAGGGCTCTCGGGTGACAGTGGAGTAGGCAGCAGTGTAGTAACCCTCCGCACCAACATCGGATGCGATAGCAACGTGCCTGAAGGGGGAGGTATCCAACTCCTGATACTCTCCACGAAGACGTGTCAGAGCAGCATAAGCAGCATCGTGGACCGCCATATAGATAGTCACTCCAACACCATGAGTAGTGTGCAGCACGGTAGTGGAGTCATACTCTCGAGAGTAGAGGTGGACGATGGCACGGTACTGCTCCTGGTTGAAGTCCTGATACTCCTGATAGACGGTGTACTCAGGGTGCCAGCGATAACCCAGATAGGTCATCATCTCAGCCAAAACAGCAGGTGATCCTGAGGCACCAATGAACGTCGTGTGGCGCACGACCTGCCTCGTGGGTTCCATCTGAAAAGAAAGTTGTTTTCATAGGAGTCAAATGACAATGTGGATAATGTTCAAGTACTACTCTAAAGAATAACTAGGGCTTATCCAACTTTGGGGTGAATGTCGTAACAGGATCCTAGTGTCAGAGTTAGTAAATTCGTTTAACCCGACTAGAAGGGAGTTCAGAGTCCCAGAGTAAAGGTCGAGGAGTAAAAGATCCTAGCACCACCCGATGGCGACGTGGGCCCGTAAGGCACACAGCCAAGTTAGTCAAAGTTTTTGCAATGTCTAGACTCGACTTCGGCCAAGGAGTGTGGAAGGGGGGTTCCTGCAGGCAGTCGGCTCTGATACCAACTTGTGACGCCCCTGATTTGACCGTACACTAATCATGCATGCAAATGTGTACGATCAAGATCAAGGACTCACGGGAAGATATCACAACACAACTCTACAAATAAAATAAGTCATACAAGCATCATATTACAAGCCAGGGGCCTCGAGGGCTCGAATACAAGAGCTTGATCATAGACGAGTCAGCGGAAGCAACAATATCTGAACACACACATAAGTTAAACAAGTTTGCCTTAAGAAGGCTAGCACAAACTGGGATACAGATCGAAAGAGGCGTAGGCCTCCTGCCTGGGATCCTCCTAACTACTCCTGGTCGTCGCCAGCGGGCACCACGTAGTAGTAGGCACCTCCGGTGTAGTAGGAGTCGTCGTTGACGGTGGCGTCTGGCTCCTGGACTCCAGCATCTGGTTGCGACAACCAGAATGAAAGGAAAGGGGGAAAAGGGGGGAGAAAGCAACCGTGAGTACTCATCCAAAGTACTCGCAAGCAAGGAGCTACACTACATATGCATGGGTATCAAATGGAGTAAGGGTATCATATGTGGACTGAACTGCAGAAAGCCAGAATAAGAGGGGGATAACTAATCCTTTCGAAGACTACGCTTCTGGCAGCCTCCGTCTTGCAACATGTAGAAGAGAGTAGACTGAAGTCCTCCAAGTAGCATCGTATAGCATAATCCTAACCGATGATCCTCCCCTCGTCGCCATGTGAGAGAGCGACCACCGGTTGTATCTGGCACTTGGAAGGGTGTGTTTTATTAAGTATCCGGTTCTAGTTGTCATAAGGTCAAGGTACAACTCCAAATCGTCCTGTTACCGAAGATCACGGCTATTCGAATAGATTAACTTCCCTGCAGGGGTGCACCACATACCCCAACAAGCTTGATCCCATTTGGCCGGACACACTTTCCTGGGTCATGCCCGGCCTCGGAAGATCAACACGTCGCAGCCCACCTAGACCAACAAAGAGGTCAGCACGCCGGCCTAAACCTAAGCGCCCAGGGGTCTGGGCCCATCGCCCTTAGCACACCTGCACGTTGCGTGGGCGGCCGGAAGCAGACCTAGCCTAGTGGTGTTCCAGTCCAATCCAGCGCGCGCCGCTCCGTCGCTGACGTCAAGAAGGCTTCGGCTGATACCACGACGCCGGGATACCCATAACTACTCCTGCGTAGATGGTTAGTGCGTATAGACCAAATGGCCAGACTCAGATCAAATACCCAGATCTCGTTAAGCGTGTTAAGTATCCGCGAATGCCGACCAGGGCCAGGCCCACCTCTCTCCTAGGTGGTCGGAACCTGCCCTGTCGCACCGCCTCAAAGATCCACTCGCGGGTGCTCCTCAAGCCGACCCGTCTTTAGTCACCACATGTATCATGTATAAAGTATAGTATATACCCGTGATCAACTCCCGTGTGATCACGGCCCGATAGTATAGCATGGCAGACGGACAAGGATGTAGGGCCACTGATGATAAACTAGCATCCTATACTAAGCATTAGGATTGCAGGTAAAGGTATCAACAGTAGTAGCAAGGACAGGCTATGCATCAGTATAGGATTAACGGGAAACAGTAACATGCTACACTACTCTAATGCAAGCAGTAAGAGAAGAGTAGGCGATATCTGGTGATCAAAGGGGGGGGGCTTGCCTGGTTGCTCTGGCAAGAGAGAGGGGTCGTCAACACCGTAGTCGTACGGGGTAGCAGCGGCGTCGGTCTCGGTGTCTAGAGAGAGAAGAGGGGGAAGAAACAATAAATATAATGCAAGCATATGCATAGTGAAGCATGACATGACAAGTTACGGCGTTAGAGGTGCCCTAACGCGGTAGTAGGTGATACCGGTGAAGGGGGATAACATCCGGGAAAGTATCCCCGGTGTTTCGCGTTTTCGGACCGGTGAACCAGAGGGGGAAAGTTGCGAGTTTGATAGGTTAGGGATGCGTGGCGGACGAACGGGCTGCGTATCCGAATTCGTCTCGTCATTCTGAGCAACTTTCATGTACAAAGTTTTTCCATCCGAGCTACGGTTTATTTTATATAAATTTTAAAAGATTTAAATCATTTTTAGGATTTATTTATTTAATTTAATCAACATTATCCAGAATAGTGTCTGCTGACGTCATCATGACGTCAGCATGACGTCAGCAGTTGACCAGGTCAACCTGACAGGTGGGTCCCGTTCGTCATACTCTGTTTTAATTAACTAACAGTTAATTAGGTTAATTAGTGACTAGGTTAATCTAATTATAATTAATTAACTTAATTAATTACTTAATTAATTAATCAATTAATTAATTATTTTTATTATTATTATATTTTTTTAATTCTTTTCTTATTATTATTTTATTTTTACTTTTTTTTAATCATTTTGGGCATGGGCCCCGTTCGTCATAGGCCTAGGGGGTTTATCGGGCGCGGGCTCACGGGGATGGAGCGGAGCAGAGCCACGGGGCTCGCGGGCGCGAGCGCCAGCGGCCAGGGGCTGCGCGGGCGGTGACCCGAGCAGGGCTGGGGCACCCGCACCACAGCAGGCGGCGATGCGCGCGTGGGTGGCTCGCCGGAGCCGCCGGGAGCAGCGGCGGACGGCCAGGCACGGCGGGGCGGCAACAGGGCCGGACGCACGTAGCAGCAGGAGCGGGGAAAGGCGGCAGCAACAGCGCAGCGCAGTGGGGCGAGCAGGGCGGGCACCAATAGGCGCGGGGCACGCCGGGCGCGGCGAGGCCACGACGGCGTCAGCAGAGCCGCGGGGAGGAGGCTCGCGGGGCGTGCGCGGGGTGGAGGGGGCTCGGCCCGGCGAGCGGTGGGCAGTGGCAGCAGAGCAGAAGCGGGGGCGGCGCGGGGCAAGGTCGCGGTGGGCAGCGGCAGTAGCGCTGCGGTGCGCGGCGAGCACGAGGCCACGGTACGGGGCGGCGAGCGGCCCGGAGCGTGAGCTCCGGCACGCGGGCGCAGCCGAGCTGCGCGGCCGGCGAACGGAGAGGGAGGAGGGGCGCAGCGACAGGGGTAGGAGGAGGGCGGAGGCCATGGCCTCACCGGGGGTGCGTAGGGAACGGGGCAGCGGGGGTTGAGGGGGAGGTCGGGGACGAGCGGTGGAGAGGAAGCAGGCCGGCGGGGGGGGGCGTCCGGGGAGGCGGCGTGTGATCCTGGCGGCGGCGGGCGACGAGTTGATGAGGACGACGGGGCGGCACCGTGGCGCTGGGGAGGCGGTTAGGCGACGGAGATCCGGGGCGGTGGCGTCGCGAGGTGGGGGGGAAGCGGGCTCGTCCCCTCGATCCGATCTGGATCGGGGAGGAGGGGGGAGAGCGACTGGGGGAGGGGGCGAGTGGGGGCGGTCGTGGGGGTTAGGGTTTGGGTCGCGGGGGGATAAGGGGAAAGGGGGTGGCCGGCTGGGCCTTTGCCCAGTTGGGCCGGTTGGTGGCCTGGCCGGCTGGGCCGTCTGGCCCAGTGGGGGGGGTCCTTTTTTTTTGTATTTTGTTTTCTTTATTTATTTTATTTTCTGTTTTAATTCATTTTAAGTATTTAGGTCTTTTATAAAGGCATGGATCCCACACCATAAATTCCTAGGCATTTATTTACACACCCCGAACATTTTTGTTTTAAATTTTGAAAAGTTTTTATCCTTTGGTTGATTTTGAATTTGAATTTGAATCAGTTTCAAACTAGCGCGAGATTAGGAATAGTAATCGAGGTGACGTGGCATCATTAGCAGAGGTTCACTGTAGCTTAATTACCCGGGCGTTACATGCCCAGGTCGAGAGATATGAAGTCTCCAACAAGTTCTTCGGCTGTCAGATGGAGGAAAATAGTTCTGTCAGTGAGCACATACTCAGAATGTCTGGGTTGCATAACCGCTTGACTCAGCTGGGAGTTAATCTCCCGGATGACGCGATCATTGACAGAATCCTTTAGTCGCTTCCACCGAGCTACAAGAGCTTTGTGATAAACTTCAATATGCAGGGGATGGAAAAGACCATTCCTGAGGTGTATTCAATGCTGAAATCAGCAGAGGTGGAAATCAAAAAGGAACATCAAGTGTTGATGGTGAATAAAACCACTAAGTTCAAGAAAGGCAAGGGTAAGAAGAACTTCAAGAAGGATGGCAAGGGAGTTGCCGTGCCCGGTAAGCAAGCTGCTGGGAAGAAGCCAAAGAATGGACCCAAGCCTGAGACTGAGTGTTTTTATTGCAAGGGAAGTGGTCACTGGAAGCGGAACTCCCCAAATACTTAGCGGACAAGAAGGCCGGCAACACTAAAGGTATATGTGATATACATGTAATTGATGTGTGCCTTACCAGTACTCGTAGTAGCTCCTGGGTATTTGATACCGGTGCGGTTGCTCACATTTGTAACTCAAAGTAGGAGCTGCGGAATAAGCGGAGACTGGCGAAGGACGAGGTGACGATGCGCATCGGGAATGGTTCCAAGATCGATGTGATCGGCGTCGGCACGCTGCCTCTAAATTTACCTACGGGATTAGTTTTAAACCTCAATAATTGTTATTTAGTGCCAGCTTTGAGCATGAACATTGTATCAGGATCTCGTTTAATTCGAGATGGCTGCTCATTTAAATCCGAGAATAATGGTTGTTCTATTTATATGAGAGATATGTTTTATGGTCATGCTCCGATGGTGAATGGTTTATTCTTAATGAATCTCGAGCGTAATGCTACACATATTCATAGTGTGAATACCAAAAGATGTAAGGTTGATAATGATAGTCCCACATACTTGTGGCACTGCCACCTTGGTCACATAGGTGTCAAACGCATGAAGAAGCTCCATGTAGATGGACTTTTAGAGTCTCTTGATTACGAATCATTTGAAACATGCGAACCATGCCTCATGGGTAAAATGACCAAGACTGCGTTCTCAGGAATAATGGAGCGAGCAACCAACTTATTTGAAATCATACATACTGATGTGTGCGGTCCAATGAGTGTTGAGGCTCGCGGTGGCTATCGCTATGTTCTCACCCTCACTGATGACTTGAGTAGATATGGGTATGTCTACTTAATGAAACACAAGTCTGAGACCTTTGAAAAGTTCAAGGAATTTCAGAGTGAGGTTGAGAATCAACGTGACAAGAAAATCAAGTTCTTGCGATCAGATCGTGGGGGAGAATACTTGAGTCACGAATTTGGCACACACTTAAGAAAATGTGGAATAGTTTCACAACTCACGCCGCCTGGAACACCTCAGCGTAATGGTGTGTCCGAACATCGTAATCGCACTCTATTGGATATGGTGCGATCTATGATGTCTCTTACCAATTGACCGCTGTCATTTTGGGGCTATGCTTTAGAGACTGCCGCATTCACTTTAAATAGGGCTCCATCGAAATCCGTTGAGACGACACCGTATGAATTATGGTTTGGGAAGAAACCTAAGCTGTCGTTTCTAAAAGTTTGGGGATGCGATGCTTATGTCAAGAAACTTCAACCTGAAAAGCTCGAACCCAAGTCGGAAAAATGCGTCTTCATAGGATACCCTAAAGAAACTGTTGGGTATACCTTCTACCTCAGATCCGAAGGCAAGATCTTTGTTGCCAAGAATGGGTACTTTCTAGAGAAAGAGTTTCTCTCGAAAGAAATAAGTGGGAGGAAAGTAGAACTTGATGAAGTATTACCTCTTGAACCGGTAAGTGGCGCAGCTCAAGAAAATGTTCCTAAGGTGCCTGCACTGACTAGAGAGGAAGTTAATGATGATGATCATGAAACTTCAGATCAAGTTACTACTGAACTTCATAGGTCCACGAGGACACGTTCCGCACCAGAGTGGTACGGCAACCCTGTCTTGGAAATCATGTTTTTAGACAACGGTGAACCTTCGAACTATGAAGAAGCAATGGCGGGCCCGGATTCCGACAAATGGCTGGAAGCCATGAAATCCGAGATAGGATCCATGTATGAAAACAAAGTGTGGACTTTGACTGACTTGCCCGTTGATCGTCGAGCCATACAAAATAAATGGATCTTTAAGAAGAAGACAGATGCGGATGGTAATGTGACCATCTATAAAGCTCGTCTTGTCGCTAAGGGTTATCGACAAGTTCAAGGGGTTGACTACGATGAGACTTTCTCACCCGTAGCGAAGCTGAAGTCCGTCCGAATCATGTTAGCAATTGCCGCATTCTATGATTATGAGATATGGCAAATGGACGTCAAAACAGCATTCCTTAATGGTTTCCTTAAGGAAGAATTGTATATGATGCAGCCGGAAGATTTTGTCGATCCTAAGAATGCTGACAAGGTGTGCAAGCTCCAACGCTCGATTTATGGGCTGGTGCAAGCATCTCGGAGTTGGAACATTCGTTTTGATGAGATGATCAAAGCGTTTGGGTTTATGCAGACTTATGGAGAAGCCTGCATTTACAAGAAAGTGAGTGGGAGCTCTGTAGCATTTCTCATATTGTATGTGGATGACATACTGTTGATGGGAAATGATATAGAATTCTTGGAAAGCATAAAGGCCTACTTGAACAAGTGTTTTTCAATGAAGGACCTTGGAGAAGCTGCATATATATTAGGCATCAAGATCTATAGAGATAGATCGAGACGCCTCATTGGTCTTTCACAGAGTACGTACCTTGACAAGATATTGAAGAAGTTCAAAATGGATCAGTCAAAGAAGGGGTTCTTGCATGTATTGCAAGGTACGAGATTGAGCACGGCTCAATGCCCGACCACGGCAGAACATAGAGAAAAGATGAGTGTCGTCCCCTATGCCTCGGCCATAGGGTCTATCATGTATGCTATGCTGTGTACCAGACCTGATGTAACCCTTGCCGTAAGTTTGGTAGGAAGGTACCAAAGTAATCCCGGCATGGAACACTAGACAGCGGTCAAGAATATCCTGAAGTACCTGAAAAGGACTAAGGACATGTTATTCGTGTATGGAGGTGACGAAGAGCTCGTCGTAAAGGGTTACGTCGATGCTAGCTTCGACATAGATCTGGATGACTCTAAGTCACAAACCGGATACGTGTATATTTTGAATGGTGGGGCAGTAAGCTGGTGCACTTGCAAGCAAAGCGTTGTGGCGGGATCTGCATGTGAAGCGGAGTACATGGTAGCCTCGGAGGCAGCACAAGAAGCAGTCTGGGTGAAGGAGTTCATTACCGACCTAGGAGTCATACCCAATGCGTCGGGCCCGATGACTCTCTTCTGTGACAACACTGGAGCTATTGCCCTTGCCAAGGAGCCCAGGTTTCACAGGAAGACCAGGCATATCAAGCGTCCCTTCAACTCCATTCGTCAAAGTGTTCAAAATGGAGACATAGAGATTTGTAAAGTACATACGGACCTGAATGTGGCAGATCCGTTGACTAAACCTCTCTCTGGAGCAAAACATGATCAACACCAGAACTGCATGGGTGTTCGATTCATCACAATGTAACTAGACTATTGACTCTAGTGCAAGTGGGAGACTGTTGGAAATATGCCCTAGAGGCAATAATAAAATGGTTATTATTATATTTCTTTGTTCATGATATTTGTCTATTGTTCATGCTATAATTGTGTTATCCGGAAATCGTAATACATGTGTGAATACATAGACGACAACACGTCCCTAGTGAGCCTCTAGTTGACTAGCTTGTTGATCAAAGGATAGTCATGGTTTCCTGACTATGGACATTGGATGTCATTGATAACGAGATCACATCATTAGGAGAATGATGTGATGGACAAGACCCAATCCTAAGCTTAGCTCAAAGATCGTGTAGTTCGTTTGTTGTAGCTTTTCTGAATGTCAAGTATCATTTCATTAGACCATGAGATTGTGCAACTCTCGGATACCGTAGGAGTGCCTTGGGTGTGCCAAATGTCACAACGTAACTGGGTGACTATAAAGGTACATTACAGGTATCTCCGAAAGTGTCTGTTGGGTTGGCACGAATCGAGACTGGGATTTGTCACTCCGTATGACGGAGAGGTATCTCTGGGCCCACTCGGTAATGCATCATCATAATGAGCTCAATGTGACCAAGTGGTTGATCACGGGATCATGCATTACGGCACGAGTAAAGTGACTTGCCGGTAACGAGATTGAACTAGGTATTGGGATACCGACGATCGAGTCTCGGGCAAGTAACGTACCGATTGACAAAGGGAACTGTATACGGATTGATTGAATCCTCGACATCGTGGTTCATCCGATGAGATCATCGTGGAGCATGTGGGAGCCAACATGGGTATCCGATCCTGCTGTTAGTTATTAACCGGAGAGGCGTCTCGGTCATGTCTGCATGTCTCCTGAACCCGTAGGGTCTACACACTTAAGGTTCAGTGACGCTAGGGTTGTTGAGATATTAGCATACGGTAACCTGAAAGTTGTTCGGAGTCCCGGATGAGATCCCGGACGTCACGAGGAGTTCCGGAATTGTCCGGAGGTGAATATTTATATATAGGAAGTCAAGTTTCGGCCATCGGGAAAGTTTCGGGGGTAATCGGTATTGTACGGGGACCACCGGAAGGGTCCCGGGGGTCCACCGGGTGGGGCCACCTATCCCGGAGGGCCCCATGGGCTGAAGTGGGAGGGGAACCAGCCCCTAGTGGGCTGGTGTGCCCCGCTTGGGCCTCCCCCTGTGCCTAGGGTTGGAAAACCTAGGGGTGGTGTAAGTGCATCCAGTGCCACCCCTAGTTGGTTTTGGAGTACTGACGACAAACCTAATTGAGGGACTAATGTGTTTGTGAGAATTGCAGGATAACACAGGTAGAAGTCCCTCATTGATTCGGTCTTACTACCAGAGATGACCCCTAAAAATGTATGAAGACATTGAAGTCAAAGGTGGTATATGAAGATATTCACATTGAAGACTATGACAAGAGAAGACACGATATGAAGCCTATGGAGCTTGAAGACTTAGATCTTTCGTAGTTCTTTTTCTTTTGTGTTGAGTCATAGGAACCACCATACTGTTAAGTGGGGTCTAGGAGAACCAGTCAGAATGACTGAAGTGATGCCTAAATCAAAAACCTATGTCTTCGAGTGAAGACTATGAAAGCGAATCTTGTCCAGAGTCAGACAAGTCAGCTTTGCTTGTAGCCCAAGTAAAGTTGCCGCGTGAGTATGAAATCTGACCGTTGGGACACGTGTCAGTTCCTTAGTGACCCAGGGTCATTTCGGACAAATCAGGTCGGGTTGCCAAGTGGCTATAAATAGCCCACCCCCTACAACCATAAACGGTTGGCTGCGCAGATTGAGAGTACGGCTTTTGTCGTGTGAGAGCAACCCACCTCGAAGCCTTTGAGAGAGAGAATTCCTTGCGAGGATAAAGCCCTAACCACCAGAGCCAGAGAGAATTGGGCATCACTTAAGTCTTCTTGTCTATGTGATCTGAAGACTTATTACACTTGAGGACTGTGCATCCCCCAGACGGTTAGGCGTCGCGTTCAGAGCATCCAAGAGACATTGTGGATTGCCAGTGAACGAAGTCTGTGAAGGTTTGGGAGTCTACCTTGAAGACTTACCAGAGTGATTGGGCGAGGACTATGTGACCTTAGCTCAAGGAGAATACGGTGAGGACTTGGTGTCCTGAGCTGCGTGTTCAGGACTGGGTGTCCGGGACTGTGTGTCCTAAGGTTTAAATACCTAGCCGCTCCAACTAGACGTACAGTTGTCACAACAACTGGAACTGGTCCAACACATCATTGTCTTCAACAAGTCACTGGTTTCATCTTCACTTCCTTTTACTTACTGATCACTCATTGTGAAGTCATTGCGTGTCTGTTCTATCTTTTGTCTTCACAACGTGAGTGTATGATCTGTTTGGCTTCATAGTATCTTCCTACCTGATCCTAATTACACTACAGCTATTTGTCGCTATGCTTTCACTCTGTTGATACCTGACCATGGCTTGCCTAGTGTAGTCTAACTTCCGCTGCATAGTAATAGGCATATCTCTACTGTTTGTCTTCATAACTTCCACGTTTTGAAGACTTTCATAAAAATCGCCTATTCACCCCCTCTAGTCGATATAACGCACTTTCAATTGGTATCAGAGCAAGGTGCTCCCTTGTTCTGTGTGATTCGGTTTAACCACCTGGAGTTTTAGCTATGTCGACTGCAGGGATAATTAAAGTCTCCGCTGCGTGCCCCGTCTTCGATGGAACTGAATATCCTTACTGGAAGAATAAGATGCGTATGCATCTTGAAGCCATTGACGTCGGCCTATGGTATGTCGTCGAGAACGGTGTTCCCAAGGCTGGAGAAGGTGTCACTGCTGCTGATGTCAAGAAATTCGTTCAACTGGACTCTACTGCCAAGAACATCATCTGTGGTCATCTGACCAAAGGACAGTATGTCCGTGTGAGTGCTTTGAAGACATCCAAGCTGGTCTGGGACTGCCTCTCCAAGGTCAATGAAGGCATCTCAACCCAAAGAGATCAAAGAATCAGTGTCCTTCGCAATCTCTTCAACCGCTTCAAGCGAAATGACAATGAGAATGTCCAGCACACATTTGACAGACTCACTGACATCACAAATGAGCTTCAAGCCCTCGGTGCTACTGAGATCACCAAACATGAAGTCGTCAAGACGCTGCTGAGATCACTTGATAGTTCGTTTGACATCCTAGCCCTGATGATTCAAGAATGTCCTGATTTCAAGACACTCGATCCATCTGACATACTTGAGAGGCTCAACACACATGAGTTTCAGTTTTCTGAGAAAAGAGATATCTACGGTCCAAACTATGGGCGAACTCGTGCCTTGAAGGCAAAAGTTGTTTCCTCATCTGAAGAAGAATCTGACAGAAGTTCTGATGATCCTGAAGACATTGGAAGGGAACTTGCAATGCTAGTGAAGAAGTTCCAAAAATTCACCAAGAAGAAAGGCTTCGGAAAGTCTTCACGATCAAGCTCAAGGAATGATGAAGCTTCTGCTCATGACTACAAGAAGAAAACATGCCACAAGTGCAAGAAAACTGGACACTTCATCTCTGAGTGTCCACAGTGGGACAATGAGAACAGAAAGAAGAAGAAGAGCAAGGAATATGACTCAGACGACAAGAAGAAGAAGAAATACACAAAGTCTTCTTCCAAGTCTTCCTCAAAGTCTTCATCACACAAGAAGAGCTCATCTGGCAAGGCACGTGCGTTTGTTGGCAAGGAAATGGATTCAGAGGAGGAGTCCGCTTCAGAGGAGGCAGAGGTGGAGTCTGAGGAGGAGTCTGATTCTGGCATTGCAAGTCTGGCTACAGCATACGTCGCCAAGTCCATCTTCAACACTGAAGACAATGATTTCATCACCGACACTGATGCAAATGATAAGGACTATTCCACTCCTACCTACTGCTTCATGGCACGCGGTGCCAAGGTAAACAAATGCACTACCCACTATCAAACATCTAGTGACGATGACTCTGATTGTGATTCAAAACCCAATTACAAAACACTTGCTAAAATTGCAACTGAACAACAGAAAGCCATGGAACATATTCAAAAACTGTTAGACAGAAGCGATGATCTGTTGGGTGCTAAAATGACTCGATCTGAATCCTTAATTGAAGACATAAAAAATCTTCATGTTAAGTATCAGGAACTTGAAGATCGTCATGATACTCTCTCAACAACTCATGAAAAGCTTTCCTATGATTATCTTCAAAGGAAGCAAGAACTTGAGATATTGAGAGCGGCTCATGAAGATCTTCAAAAGGAAAACGAGTCACTTCGCGCCGAACAGATCAGTTCCGCTCAGGAAGGATTTGAACCACCATGTCTTAAATGCATTGAGCGTGATAATGCTACTTCTGTTGCTGAATGTTCCACTGCTACTGCTGTTGCAATATCTTCAACTGTTGATGTGGTAACTAACCCCTCTGCTGAGGATACCACTGCTATTGCTGATGAGAATGCTAGGTTGAAGACATTGCTTGAAACAGGGATGTACAAAAGCCTTAAAGGGCATCAGACGCTATGTGATGTCCTGAAAAAGCAGATTCTGAACCGAAACCCTAGGAAAGAGGGTATAGTATTCGTAAGGAAAATAAATGCAGATGGCTCTTACTGGAAACCTGAGCAGTACCCCAAAACCAAGTGGATTGCTGCAAAGGAACCTTCAGCAGATCCGTCCAATTTATCTGGCTTCACCTGTGCTAACCCCATTATCATTAATGAATCCTTTGATGCAAACTATGTACTGTTTAAAAATCAGAATGGTGTAGTGTTTGCCAGGTACATTGGTACTAACTGCAGGAATGGACCGCCTATGAAGAAGATCTAGGTTCCGAAAAAGTGTCTGGAAAATCTTCCTGTGAATGTCTTCATGACACCTCACATGAAGAAGACAAACCTCAGTCCAAAGGCTTCATGCAGACAGAGGACTCACCTGAGTCACACTAACGCAAATGTTTTGCAGGGAAACCATACTCAGGCATATGAATATGAGAGCGGTTCATCAAACCGTCATGTTCATATGACCAAAAATTATTCTGCCTATTCTTATGAGTACTATTGTCCGCCTGCTAGACTGTTTGCTAGGGCTCCAAAACCAAAATTCTCAGATGCTGCACTTACACTTATTGCTTCTAAGCCACCCTTGAAGATGTGGATGGTTAAGAAAGCTTAACTCTCTTTTGCAGGGAAAGGTCTCCAGCAGAAAAACAAAATCTTCTAACGCTATTGCTGGAGACCTTAAAAATCTTGTAGGGCGCAAGATAAAATGCCCGAATGGCATCATTATGTACTTCGTTCCTGAATCGCATGCTCCTCTCCCTATTAGTCCTAATCTGGATCTAAGTTTTCATAACCCACTGGTTCGTCAAATGTTTTTGCTTCACAATTCTCTTCGTGAAGCCTATCCCCCTAACTGCACTGTAGGGTACGACATAAGCGTCTTCAAAGTCTTCAGAATGGATTATTGACAGTGGGTGTACAAATCACATGACTGGCAAAAGAAGCCTTCTTATGGACTCAACCTTACGTCCATCCGACAAGAGCCACATCACATTTGCTGACACTGGTAAAAGTAAGGTATTGGGTCTAGGTAGAGTTGCAATCTCAAAGGATCAACACATGGATAAAGTCATGCTTGTTGAATCCCTTGGTTTCAACTTAATGTCTGTCTCAATGCTTTGCGATTTGAACCTGGTCGTAATATTTGGAAAATATTGTTGCCTGGTACTAATGGAATCTGACAAGTCTCTAGTGTTTGAAGGGTATCGGAAAGATGATTTGTATGTGGTAGATTTCTCAGCAGGGCCACAACTTGCAGTATGTCTTCTTGCAAAAGCTTCAGAATGCTGGCTTTGGCATCGGAGGCTTGGGCATGCTTGCATGAGGAACCTCCACACCCTTGCGAAGAAGAAACATGTCATAGGCATCGAGGGCGTCAAGTTCAAGAAAGATCACTTATGCGGTGCCTGTGAAGCAGGGAAGATGACGAGGGCAAAACATCCCTCGAAGACAATCATGACCACTACTCGACCCTTCGAACTGCTTCACATGGATCTTTTTGGTCCCACTCACTACTCAACTTTTACTACTACCGCTTGCCTCTATGGCTTTGTCATTGTTGATGATTACTCTAGATATACTTGGGTGCACATAATCCTTTACAAGACTGAAGTGCAGGATGTCTTCAGACGCTTCGCCAATCAAGCTATGAACAATTACGGCGCCAAGATAAAGCACATCAGAAGTGACAATGGCACTGAATTCAAGAACACTGGCCTTGATACATATCTTGATACCTTGGGCATCACACATGAATTCTCAGCTCCGTACACGCCACAGCAGAATGGCATCGTCGAACGCAAGAACAGAACACTCATTGAGATGGCCAGAATGATGCTAGATGAATACAAGACTCCAAGAAAATTCTGGACTGAAGCCATTGACACTGCATGCCATACAATCAATCGTGTTTATCTTCACAAGCTTCTAAACAAGACATCTTATGAGCTCCTTACTGGCAAAAAGCCAAATGTCAGTTACTTCAGATTATTTGGCGCAAGGTGCTGGATCAAGGACCCACATCACACCTCAAAATTTGCACCAAAAGCACATGAAGGTTTTATGCTTGGATATGGAAAGGATTCGCACTCCTACAGAGTCTTCAATCTCTTTCATTACAAAGTGGTTGAAACAGTGGATGTGCGGTTCGATGAGACCAACGGATCACAAAGAGAGCAGCTGCCAAGTGTGCTAGATGAAGTTCCATCCAGTGAATCAATCAAGCTAATGGGAACTGGAGAGATTATACCTTCTGAAGCTCATCCTAAAGAAGAACTTATCATTTCAGCACCTAATCAACATGAAGACATTGCTCAGCCTGAAGACATTCCTTCCAACAACGACAGTGAACAGCAAGAGCAAAGTCTTCGCCCTGTACATCCTCGTGTTGCCAATGAAGTGCAGATTGAAAGAATAATTGATAGCATCAATGCACCTGGTCCACTCACTCGTTCAAGGGCAACTCAGCTAGCAAATTTCTGTGGGCACTTCGCATTCGTCTCAATATCAGAACCCAAGAAAATTGAAGAAGCCTTCATGGAACCTGAATGGATTCAAGCTATGCAAGAAGAGCTTCAACAGTTTGAGCTGAATAATGTATGGGAACTGGTCAAGCGTCCTGATCCACGGAAGCACAACATAATAGGCACCAAATGGATATACCGCAACAAGCAAGATGAGCATGGTCAAGTTGTCAGAAACAAAGCTCGTCTCGTTGCTCAAGGATATACTCAAGTGGAAGGCATTGACTTCGATGAAACATTTGCTCCTGTGGCTAGGCTTGAAGCCATACGCATACTACTGGCCTATGCAAATCATCATAACATACTTCTATATCAAATGGATGTGAAGAGTGCCTTTCTCAATGGCAAGATTGAAGAAGATGTGTATGTTGCACAACCGCCTGGCTTTGAAAATCCAAAACATCCTGACATGGTATACAAGCTCAACAAGGCACTGTATGGCCTCAAACAAGCCCCTAGGGCCTGGTATAACACACTCAAATACTTCCTGAAGAGCAAAGGCTTCATACCTGGTTCCCTAGATCCCACTCTTTTCACGAAGACATATGATGGTGAACTGTTTGTGTGCCAAATATATGTGGATGACATTATCTTCGGCTGCACCAATCAGAAGTACAGTGAAGAGTTTGTATATATGATGCAAGAGCAATATCAGATGTCCATGATGGGGGAGCTGAAGTTCTTCCTTGGTCTTCAAATACGACAACAACGCAATGGCATCTTCATATCTCAAGAGAAGTATCTCAAAGATTGCCTGAAGAAGTTCGGTATGCAAGACTGCAAAGGCTTCACAACACCAATGCCAGCCAAACATCATCTGGGTCCTGACGACAATGGTAAAGAGTTCGATCAAAAGGTATACCGCTCCATGATTGGTTCTTTACTTTATTTATGTGCATCTAGGCCAGATATTATGCTTAGTGTTTGCATGTGTGCTCGATTTCAAGCGGCACCAAAGGAGTCGCATCACTTAGCTGTGAAGCGAATTCTTCGATATTTGGCTCACACCCCAACTCTAGGATTATGGTATCCAAAGGGCTCAGAGTTTGATTTGGTTGGATTCTCGGATGCTGATTATGCTGGTGACAAAGTTGATCGCAAGTCTACATCAGGCACATGTCACTTTCTGGGACGATCACTTGTATGTTGGTCTTCAAAGAAGAAGAACTGTGTATCTCTCTCCACTGCTGAATCTAAATACATTGCTGCTGGATCTTGCTGCGCTCAGCTTCTGTGGATGAAGCAAACACTCAAGGACTATGGCATTCATCTGAAGCAAGTGCCACTTTACTGCGACAGCGAAAGCGCCATCAAGATTGCCAACAACCCAGTTCAGCACTCGAAGACAAAGCACATTGAAATTCGTCATCACTTTCTCAGAGATCATGTTGTGAAGGAAGACATTGATATCATACACGTCAACACTGAAGAGCAATTGGTAGATATCTTCACCAAGCCCTTGGATGAGAAGAGGTTTTGCAAGTTACGGTGTGAGCTAAATATCCTGGAATCCTCAAATGTCCTGTGATCAGGCACACATCCTAACCCTTATGCATATTGATGACTTAGATGTGCAACACACAAAGTAAAGTATATCTTCAATCAATGAAGACATACATTCTAAGTGTGAATACATTAATGCGGAATTTGAATTCGGAGCGCCACGATAATTGTGCGCCGTGTCTGGGTCTAATACTTCCTATACGGTGGGTAACCCCACCACCAAACGTTCTATTTTGAAGTGTTTCACTCATGGCGTTACCTTGCAATTTCTTCACATTTGGTTTGGCTTCGAACTCAACATATTTTCATGATTATCTTCACTATGTTGATTATATATATATATATATGCTAGTGTTCTGTCCTCTACAGCATTCACTTATAGCTATATCTTCGTGTTGAATCTTTTGAACTAAGTGAATGTGATCGGACCCCAACTTCTCTATGCTTTCTATCTCAAACTCTATCTCTCCAAGTCATATGCATTCTATTGAAACTGTCGAATGTCTTCACTGCGTCCTTGTCAGCAGAAGATATAGAGACAACCATAAAGTCCGTTTTCAATGCTCATTCCTCCACATAAAATCCAGAGAAGCAGGAACGACCACCTGACAATCCACGCGTGCGTGGGACGTGGAACAAACCCCAAACTTCCGCAAACTGGCCACGTGTTCCTCAGATGCGAATCTCCAGGGGCACCTGTGTAATAGCACAGTGCCGCCCCTGTGCCTATAAATACACACTCACAGCGGTAACTATCTCTTCTTCCACCCTCGCACGAACCCTAGCGCCACCGCTAGCTCTCGACGACGCCGGCGACGAAGCGCTTCGCTGCCGCAACCTCTCCGACGCCGTCTTCATGCCGACCATGGACATCGTCCTCTCCGCCGTCGCCGTAGGTCTCCTCCGTCGCCAAGTTAGGGCACGGACGAGTGAACTGCTCGGCCTCATCTCTCGCTCCGTCTAGTAGTTCTCAGTGCGGTAAATAAAACTGCCTTTTTACAGCACCGTTGATCCTATTGATCTGTCACTTTCTACCACAAGCAGTTTCTGCTCACACAAACTAGATCTCTCTCAAACTGCATCTCATAACATGCCTAGAATATTCACTTGTGCTTCAAAAAGTAGTTAGATTCCTCACTTGTACTAATCTCTGGATTCGTACAAATCTGGAACCAACTTCTTGTCTATGAGTGAATGTCTTCGCACGATGAGGTCAATGTCTTCTAAACTGATTTATCTTCAAAATCTTCTGAGAATGCATATGACCTCTTCCCCTTCCCTCGCACCTTAATGCTGTCACAGGTACATGTCCGTGGGAGAATCCTTTGGTTCTCATAGTCTGCATTCATTTGCAGAATTCCTACAACATCACATAAATTCTCCTGAAGCCAGTTCCTGTTGGTCCAGCAAAAGAAAGCCTTTGAAGCCTTTGAACGTCTTGAAGCCTTCCAAGTTAAGGTTTATGGCTTCAGAAACAGTAGCAAGGAAAGGGGGCAGACAGCGACGTGGAGGAACATCCAAAGATCTGCCTGATGAACTGGCAGAAATGTATAAAACAGATCCTGAAGAGAATTATGGGCAGCGCAAGACCCGAATCCAATGGATTCGACGCTATTGGGAAGAACAATGGTCAAATACCGCTTCACAACCCAAGAGTATGCTGAGAAAAGTGCCATAAAAAGACCGTGGGGAGACATCTTATACAAGAATCTTGTACCCAGGTCTAGAGATGAAGCTATTGCCCAAAGCTTCTATCCATGCATGGTCCGTGGGCCACAGCCTAATGATGCACATCCGTCGTCACTACTCTGGTGTCGTGACGACAATCTGTTCAAGCGCAACTTCCAGTTTGCCCAAAACTCAGCGAAGCAGAACAAGAAGAAATTTGGGTTAGACTTCAACCCTGGTCCCTCAGCACCAAGGGCAGATGGCACACGAGAAGCAGAACCCAATGTCATCGGTCCGTATGCCAACCTTGAAGGCCTCATCACCTACATCTTGGTTCAAGGGACTGCAGTGAATGAGCCTGCAGCTGACACTGAGTCTGATGAAGCGCCAGCAGTGCCTGCAGTGCCGAGGCCTAAGCAGTTGAAGAAGCCAAAAGCTTCAAAGCCAGCCCCTTCACCAAAAATCTCAAAGGCGAAGCCATTGGCGACTGCACCTCCTGAAGACAGTGTGCAGTCTGAAGACTTATCACGCATCTCAAGGCACCAGAAGGACAAGATGCCTCAGTCTCACACTGGCAAAGAGCTCACAGCTGCTGCCATCCTGCGCAGTGAAGCCATTGATCTGTCAAGTGATGAAGATCTTGGAGATGACGCTCTTGAGCAACTCATCAAGAGCAAAGAAGAAGCAGAAATATTCAACAATCTGCCTCTCTTTGATGTCGCCATCATCCACAACTTCATTGACGAGTGGTTTGCCACACCAAACATCAGCTTTGAAGATCTACAGCTGCCCGTTGGCCTAAGCGTCGCCTTCCAAGGTGCTATTGCTTCAGAACTTGCCATTGCCCAGCGCATTGTTGAACTGAAGCAGAAAATTGATCATGAAAAGGCTCAGTTCAAGAAGAATATGGCTAAGCTCAGCGTGCAAGAAGTAAAGAGCTTCAAGATCATGTTGCATGAGCTAAAGGAAAACTTTCTGAAGAAGCGTGCAGAAGCTCAGGGTTCACGTGAGCGGATGAAGTCTCTGGCTGACAGATGTGTGCAAGCCTACAATGAGGCTGAGAAGCGCAAGGCACTTGGGCGTCCTGGCATCGACCCCAAGATGGCCGCAAAGAAAAAGAAGAAGACTGTTCCAGCTGAACCAGAGGCACCAAGGCAGGAAGCAGTTCCGCTTGTCTTCCCAACTGCAACGACTGGCTCGAAGCCAAAGAGCCGGTCAACAGCTTCAGAGCTCAAGAAGACAAGAACTGCTGAGGCTGAAGCCAGGAAGAGGAAAAGCTCTGAAGCCTCTCCTACTGCCCCCAGCAAGAAAAAGAGAAAGACCAAGAAATCTCGGGCTGCTCCCACAAAGCCCTTGATAGTTGAACCTATTTCTATGGTTCACCCTGACGCAGAACGTCAACTGACGGTTCATGAGCCTGCTTCCACAGAGGCTCCTGAAGCTGAAGACATTCCAGCAGCTGATCCCATCGCTGCTGAAGACATTGGTCATCATGACAATGTAGAAGATGATGCAGCCCTTCCTCAGTTAGAACACAGCGAACTCATCAGCATTGGTCGTCCACTGACGCCAATTGCACAGGATGCTTCATGGGCGGATCGCCCTCAAGAGGAAGAAGACTATGAGGCCCAGCCCACTCCAACCCCACAGGCGTCGTCTGCGTTCCGCAGGCTTCGCAAAGGTCCAAGGCCTCAAGTCTATGCTGAAGACATTCCGGCTGCATCAGCCGCAGAAGAAGCGCCACAAGACCCCACTCCTCTGCTCCACCAAGAAGCAGTTCTCCAGGAGAACGTGCTTGTGACCGACCCTCCAGCTAGTCAAGCGGAGGATGAAAATATTGAGGCTGCCACAACCAACAATGAAGCTAATGTGGAGCCCTCCCCAGCAAAAGTTTCAGAAGACAGCGAAGCCACTGAACCCACAACTACTGTTCCTGAGTCTGCTGCAGGTCCCCAATTCAACTATCATGTTGAGCACAGGCCTCAGGTCCAGAAGCCAATCCCCAGACTGCCAAGGTTTCCAGGTCCTGCATCAGCACCTGGCTCCTTCAACATCAATGGCTTCAGGGCAGATAATACTTTCTTCAATAGCTCCAAGAACCCCTATTCAAGGGAAAGGATTTCATCAGATAGGTTCTGGAGCTATCCTCAGCGCAGCTACTACTCTTGCATACTGTACAACCAAGGTCGCATTTTCCCGCACAAGCGCCTTGATGTTGAAGCTATTGCTGGTCTGCCCTGTCTAGAGGAAGCGTTGGATTGCTTCAAACAAGTGGGTCTGCTACAGTTCATTACTGATGAAGAGCAGTGGAACGAAGAGATCCTGCTACAATTCTATGCCACACTGCACATCAAAGGATACAACAGAGATCCGAAGACTTGGGTCCTGGAGTGGATGACCGGCAACGTTCATCACGAAGCCAATGCATTTGATATCATTGAGCTCACTGGCCTGCCCACTCCAGGCGAATTCTTCGAGCAAGGCTGTCGGCTACACACTGAAGCTATTGAGAGCATATTTCAGAGGCCTGAACCGAATATGAGTCAGATGCTCTCTATGATGAAGCCATTGCCCCACAATGCTCCTTATCCCACAGAGTTCTTCGTTGAAGACCTTGAGTACCTGCCCAGGACCATCTATCACATCATCCGGCGGACTCTCTGGCCCATTAAAGGACACTCTCCAAATGCCAAGATCGAGGGTGCAATGAAGACTCTGATATTCTGTATCCTTCATGGCAAATGCTTCAACGCACAGGATTTCTTCATACGCCAACTAGCTGCATCAGGCTCAGATCTGTTTGGTTTAAAGTTCTATGCTCCTTGGGTAATGAGGCTGATCAAACTTCACTCTGCCATCTCGTATCAGCCCTCAGCCCGCAACCATCGGATCTTCTTGCCTGATGTGGATACCTCTGCTGAAGCCATCTATCCTGAACCTGCCAAGAAACCTCTGAGTCTTCAGAATGCAGAACACCAGAGCTTCACTCAAAACATTGAAGGTGTTGAAGCCATCTCCAGGGTGTATCCTTTGGCTGGCACTACACGTGCACCACACCCTGCGTCAACTGAACCCACTGACAGTGCCACTGCTTCAAGACCCAAGAAGCGCACTCGTGTTCTCAATGACCGAGAGCTTCTTGTGGCCCTTCATCAAAAGCAGGATAGGCATCATGACTGGTTGAAGAGACGGATGAAAAGCCTCTTGGTGGATGTAAATCGCATCCGAAATCTTGCCACCAAGAACGCTTTCGTTGCCCATGAAACCTGTCGTCGCACATGGAAAGGGCTAACAATGATGCTTTCTGAAGCTGATCTTCAAGAGGATGGCTTCACTGAGAGATTCAAGTTTGACTCCACACCTCCTCGAAGAGCTGTGCTGCTGGGGACCCCATCTCTTGAAGACTCTGAGTTTTCTTCCTCTGCTGCCAAAGTCACTGCCAGAATCATTGAGGAGGAAGACAATGCTACCTCACCGCCACCTGCTTCAGCACCTCCAAGCTCTTCTGCACCGCCAAACAACGCCAACAACCCTGCTACTTCATCTACTCCTCATAGGAACGAGTAGAGGCTATATGTCTTCAAACCTTTTTGGTCATTACTGACAAAAGGGGAGAAGCATATGAGATTGATAGTCTTCAAGCGGGTTCATATGGGCGGGTGCCTTATATTTTGCTTCGTGCTTACAACTCTTGTTTTTGCTACATTTGGTTCTTATGAGTTGTAACACTTAAACCAGATGGTCGTCTGCTACTTGTTTGCCACCCTGTTTTGCAAAGATAAATTCCGCATGTGCGACGATAAATTCCGCACTTATCTCATTCTGCAGACGTCCATTTTCCATTATGCATGTCATTATCTTCATATACTTTCACATGCATAGTGGATTGTCATCATAAGCTGAAGTGGATCTCCACAAGTACAACCTGCCATGTGCATTTGCATTCCAAAAGCAAATTAACTTATATGCGCATCTTCAGGGGGAGCCCTTGCAACTTATGAAGACAATTCCTTATCCTTTACAATTTCACAGACTATATTCCCCGTTGAAAACTTCAACTAGTTTGTCATCAATCACCAAAAAGGGGGAGATTGTAAGTGCATCTAGTGCCACCCCTAGTTGGTTTTGGAGTATTGACGACAAACCTAGTTGAGGGACTAATGTGTTTGTGAGAATTGCAGGATAACACAGGTAGAAGTCCCTCATTGATTCGGTTTTACTACCAGAGATGACCCCTAAAAATGTATGAAGACATTGAAGTCAAAGGTGGTATATGAAGATATTCACATTGAAGACTATGACAAGAGAAGACACGATATGAAGCCTATGGAGCTCGAAGACTTAGATCTTTCGTAGTTCTTTTTCTTTTGTGTTGAGTCATAGGAACCACTGTACTGTTAAGTGGGGTCCAGGAGAACCAGTCAGAATGACTGAAGTGATGCCTAAATCAAAAACCTATGTCTTCGAGTGAAGACTATGAAAGCGAATCTTGTCCAGAGTCGGACACGTCAGCTTTGCTTGTAGCCCAAGTAAAGTTGCCGTGTGAGTTTGAAATCTGACCGTTGGGACACGTGTCAGTTCCTTAGTGACCCAGGGTCATTTCGGACAAATCAGGTCGGGTTGCCAAGTGGCTATAAATAGCCCACCCCCTACAACCATAAATGGTTGGCTGCTCAGATTGAGAGTACGGCTTTTGTCGTTTGAGAGCAACCCACCTCGAAGCCTTTGAGAGAGAATTCCCTACGAGGATAAAGCCCTAACCACCAGAGCCAGAGAGAATTGGGCATCACTCAAGTCTTCTTGTCTGTGTGATCTGAAGACTTATTACACTTGAGGACTGTGCATCCTCCAGACGGTTAGGCGTCGCGTTCAGAGCATCCAAGAGACATTGTGGATTGCCAGTGAACGAAGTCTGTGAAGGTTTGGGAGTCTACCTTGAAGACTTACCAGAGTGATTGGGCGAGGACTATGTGACCTTATCTCAAGGAGAATACGGTGAGGACTTGGTGTCCTGAGCTGCGTGTTCAGGACTGGGTGTCCGGGACTGTGTGTCCTAAGGTTTAAAAATACCTAGCGGCTCCAACCAGACGTACAGTTGTCACAGCAACTGGAACTGGTCCAACACATCATTGTCTTCAACGAGTCACTGGTTTCATCTTCACTTACTTTTACTTACTGATCACTCATTGTGAAGTCATTGCGTGTCTGTTCTATCTTTTGTCTTCACAACGTGAGTGTATGATCTGTTTGGCTTCATAGTATCTTCCTACCTGATCCTTATTACACTACAGCTATTTGTCTCTGTGCTTTCACTCTGTTGATACTTGACCATGGCTTGCCTAGTGTAGTCTAACTTCCGCTGCATAGTAATAGGCATATCTCTACTGTTTGTCTTCATAACTTCCACGTTTTGAAGACTTTCATAAAAATCGCCTATTCACCCCCCCTCTAGTCGATATAACGCACTTTCAGGTGGGGGCGCCACCCTTGCCTTGGGGGGCAAGGCACCCCCTTGGCTGCCGCCCCCCTAGGAGATTGGATCTCCTAGGGCCGGCGCCCCCCCTAGGCACCCTATATATAGTGGTGGGGAGGGAGGGCAGCCGCACCCAAGCCCCTTGCCTCTCCCTCTCCCTCCCGTGACACTCCTCCGTCTCCCTGCGCTTGGCGAAGCTCTGCCGAGATCACCGTTGCTTCCACCACCACGCCGTCGTGCTGCTGGATCTTCATGAACCTCTTCTTCCCCCTTGCTGGATCAAGTTGGAGGAGACGTCTTCCCAACCGTACGTGTGTTGAACGCGGAGGTGCCGTCCATTCGGCAGTTGGTCATCGGTGATTTGGATTACGTCGAGTACGACACCATCAACCCCGTTCTCTTGAACGCTTCCGCGCGCGATCTACAAGGGTATGTAGATGCACTCCTCTCTCCCTCGTTGCTAGATGACTCCATAGATTGATCTTGGTGATGCGTAGAAAATTTTAAAATTCTGCTACGTTCCCCAACATTACACGCATGCTCCTAGGGGGATAGATTGGTAGGAAAAGACCATCGCTCGTCCCCGACCGCCACTCATAAGGAAGACAATCAATAAATAAATCATGCTCCGACTTCATCACATAACGGTTCACCATACGTGCATGCTACGGGAATCACAAACTTTAACACAAGTATTCTTCAAATTCACAACTACTCAACTAGCATGACTTTAATATTATCACCTCCATATCTCAAAACAATTATCATGCTTCAATCTTTTCTTAGTATTCAACACACTCAAAAGAAAGTTTCACAAATCTTGAATACCAAGCATATTATTATTAAGCTAATTACCATGCTATTAAGAGACTCTCAAAATAATTTAAGTGAAGCATGAGAGATCAATAGTTTCTTTAAAACAAATCCACCACCGTGCTCTAAAAGATCTAAGTGAAGCACATAGAGCAAAATTATAACACTCAGAAGATATAAGTGAAGCACATAGAGCAAAACTACTTAGCTCAAAAGATATAAGTGAAGCACATAGAGCAAAACTACTTAGCTCAAAAGATATAAGTGAAGCACATAGAGTATTCTATCAAATTTTAATTCATGTATGGCTCTCTCAAAAGGTGTGTACAGCAAGGATGATTGTGGCATACTAAGACACAAAGACACAAATAATACAAGACGCTCCAAGCAAAACACATATCTTGTTGGTGAATAAAAATATAGCTCCAAGTAAATTACCGATGGTAGTGGACGAAAGAGGGATGCCTTCCGGGGCATCCCCAAGCTTTGACTTTTTGGTGTCCTTGGATTATCTTGGGGGTGCCATGGGCATCCCCAAGCTTAGGCTCTTGCCACTCCTTGTTCCATAATCCATCACAAGAATTCACCCAAAACTTGAAAACTTCACAACACAAAACTCAAAGAAGAAAACTCGTGAGCTCCGTTAGTGAAAGAAAACAAAAGACCACTTCAAGGTACTGTAATGAAATAATTCTTTATTTATATTGGTGTTAAACCTACTGTATTCCAACTTCTCTATGGATTATAAACTATTTTACTAACCATAGATTCATCAAAATAAGCAAACAACACACGAAAAATGGAATCTGTCAAAAACAGAACAGTCTGTAGTAATCTGTAGCTAGCGCAAGATCTGGAACCCCAAAAATTCTAAAATAAATTTCTGGACGTGAGGAATTTATATATTAATCATCTGAAAAAATAATTAACTAAATATCACTCTCCAAATAAAAATGACAGCAGTTCTTGTGAGCGCTAAAGTTTCTGTTTTTTATAGCAAGTTCAACAAGACTTTCCCCAAGTCTTCCCAACGGTTCTACTTGGCACAAACACTAATTAAACACAAAAAACACAACCAAAACAGAGGCTAAATAATTTATTTATTACTAAGCAGGAGAAAAAAATCAAGGAATAAAAATAAAATTGGGTTGCCTCCCAACAAGCGCTATCGTTTAACGCCCCTAGCTAGGGATAAAAGCGAGGATATATCTAAGTATTGCCATCTTTGGTAGGCAATCCATAAGTGGATCTCATGATAGTTTCATATGGAAATTTTATTTTCGTTCTAGGAAAGTGTTCCATGCCCCTTTTTAGTGGAAATTGAAATCTAATATTCCCTTCCTTCATATCAATAATCGCACCAACCGTTCTAAGGAAAGGTCTACAAAGAATAATAGGGCAAGAAGGATTGCAATCTATATCAAGAAAAATGAAATCTACGGGCACATAATTCCTATTTGCAACAATAAGAACATCATTAATTCTTTCGATAGGTTTCTTAATAGTGGAATCCGCAAGATGCAAGTTTAGAGAGCAATCATCAAAATTACGGAAATCTAGCAAACCACACAAAGTCTTGGGAATAGTAGAGACACTAGCACCCAAATCACACAAAGAATAAAACTCATGATCTTTAATTTTAATTTTAATAGTTGGTTCCCACTCATCATAGAGTTTTCTAGGGATAGAAACTTTCAACTCAAGTTTTTCTTCATAAGATTGCATCAAGGCATCACCAATATGTTCAGTGAAAGCTTTATTTTGACTATAAGCATGTGGAGAATTTAGCACGGATTGCAACAAGGAAATACAATCAATTAAAGAGAAACTTTCATAATTAAATTCCTTGAAATCCAATATAGTGGGTTTAGCAACATCTAGATTTTTATTTATTTCAATCCCACTTTCATCAATTTCATCATTAAGATCTAAATACTCCGAATTTTTAGAATGCCTTCTAGGTAAAGGAAGATCATATTCAGTTTCATCAAGATTCATATTGCAAAACAAAGATTTAACAGGGGACACATCAATAACTTTTAGATCTTCATCTTGATTTTAATAGGAATTGGAGGAACACGCTTTAATAAAGGCATCTTTGGAAGCACGCATCCTAGCGGTTCTTTCCTTGCACTCATCAATGGAAATTCTCATGGCTTTGAGAGACTCATTGATATCATGCTTAGGAGGAATAGATCTAAGCTTTAAAGAATCAACCTCAAGAGAAATTCTATCAATGTTTCCATCAACTTTAAGCAATTTCTCCTCAAGCAAAGCATTAAAATTCTTTTGTGAATTCATAAATTCTTTAACACTATTCTCAAATTCAGAGGGCATCTTATTATAATTTCCATAAGAGTTGTTGTAGGAATTCCCATAATTATTAGAAGGATTACTAGGATATGGCCTAGGATTAAAATTCCCTCTATAAGCATTGTTACCAAAATTATTCCTACCAACAAAATTCACATCCATAGATTCATTGTTATTCTCAATCAAAGTAGACAAAGGCATATCATTAGGATCAGATGAAACACTCTTAGTAGCAAATAATTTCATAAGTTCATCCATCTTTCCACTCAACACATTGATTTCTTCTATCGCATGCACTTTTTATTAAAAGTTCTTTCAGTATGCCATTGAGAATAATTAACCATAATATTATCTAGGAGTTTAGTAGCATCCCCTAAAGTGATTTCCATAAAAGTGCCTCCCGCGGCCGAATCTAAAAGATTTCTAGAAGCAAAATTCAATCCGGCATAAAATTTTTGTATAATCATCCACAAATTCAAACCATGAGTAGGGCAATTACGTATCATTAATTTCATTCTCTCCCAAGCTTGTGCAACATGTTCATGATCAAGTTGTTTAAAGTTCATAATATTGTTTCTAAGAGAGATGATCTTAGCGGGAGGAAAATACTTAGAGATAAAAGCATCTTTGCACTTGTTCCATGAATCAATACTATTCTTAGGCAAAGACGAAAACCAAGCTTTAGCACGATCTCTAAGCGAAAAAGGAAATAGCTTCAATTTAACAACATCATTATCGACATCTTTTTTCTTTTGCATATCACATAAATCAATGAAGCTATTCAGATAGTAGCGGCATCTTCACTAGGAAGGCCGGCGAATTGATCTTTCATAACAATATTCAACAAAGCAGTATTAATTTCACAAGATTCAGCATCGGTAAGAGGAGAAATCGGAGTACTAAGGAGATCATTATTATTGGTATTGGTGAAGTCACACAATTTAGTATTATCTTGAGCCATTGCGACAAACAAGCAATCTAACACACAAGCAAACAAGAGCAAACGGGCAAAAGAGGCAAATAGAGAGGGAGGATAGAGAGAGAGAGGGCGAATAAAATGGCAAGGGTGAAGTGGGGGAGAGGAAAACGAGAGGCAAATGGCAAATAATGTAATGCGAGAGATAGGGATTGTGATGGGTACTTGGTATGTTGACTTTTTGCATAGACTCCCCGGCAACGGCGCCAGAAATCCTTCTTGTTACGTCTTGAGCTTGCGTTGGTTTTCCCCGAAGAGGAAGGGATGATGCAGCAGAGTAGCGTAAGTATTTCCCTCAGTTTTTGAGAACCAAGGTATCAATCCAGTAGGAGGCCACACTCAAGTCCCTCGTACCTACACAAAACTATAGCTACTCGCAACCAACGCGATTAAGGGTTGTCAAGCCCTTCACGGTCACTTACAAGAGTGAGATCTGATAGATATAATATTTTTGGTATTTTTGATATAAAGATGCAAAGTAAAAAGTAAAGGAAAAGTAAAAAGCAAAGCAAGATTAAAGTGATGGAGATTGATATGATGAGAATAGACCCGGGGGCCATAGGTTTCACTAGTGGCTTCTCTCAAGAGCATAAGTATTCTACGGTGGGTGAACAAATTGCTGTTGAGCAATTGACAGACTTGAGCATAGTTATGAGAATATCTAGGCATGATCATGTATATAGGCATCACGTCCGTGACAAGTAGACCGAAACGATTCTGCATCTACTACTATTACTCCACTCATCGACCGCTATCCAGCATGCATCTAGAGTATTAAGTTAAAAACAGAGTAACGCCTTAAGCAAGATGACATGATGTAGAGAGATAAATTCATGCAATATGAAATAAACCCCATCTTGTTATCCTCGATGGCAATGATGCAATACGTGCCTTGCTGCCCCTTCTGTCACTGGGTAAGGACACCGCAAGATCGAACCCAAAGCTAAGCACTTCTCCCATGGCAAGAACTACCAATCTAGTTGGCCAAACCAAACGGATAATTCGAAGAGACTTGCAAAGATAACCAATCATACATAAAAGAATTCAGAGAAGATTCAAATATTATTCATAGATAGACTTGATCATAAACCCAAAATTCATCGGTCTCAACAAACACACCGCAAAAACAAGATTACATCGAATAGATCTCCACAAGAGAGGGGGAGAACTTTGTATTGAGATTCAAAGAGAGAGAAGAAGCCATCTAGCTACTAACTATGGACCCAAACGTCTGAGGTAAACTACTCACACTTCATCGGAGGGGATAGGATGATGTAGAAGCCCTCCGTGATGACGGCCCTCTTCCAGCGGAGCTCCGGAACAAGCCCCAAGATGGGATCTCGTGGATACAGAAAGTTGCGGCGGTGGAATTAGGTTTTTGGCTCCTGTTCTGATCGTTTGGGGGTACGTGTGTATATATAGGAGGAAGAAGTACGTCGGTGGAGCACCGAGGGGCCCACGAGGCAGGGGGCGCGCCCTAGGGGGGCCCCCCACCCTCGTGACCTCCTCTTTGACTCCCTGGCGTAGAGTCCAAGTCTCCTAGATCATGTTCGGTGAGAAAATCACATTCCCGAAGATTTTATTCCGTTTGGACTCCGTTTGATATTCTATTTCTCCGAAATACTGAAATAGGCAAAAAACAGCAATTCTGGGCTGGGCCTCCGGTTAATAGGTTAGTCCCAAAAATAATATAAAAGTGGAAAATAAAGCCCAATATAGTCCAAAACAGTAGATAATATAGCATGGAGCAATAAAAATTATAGATACGTTGGAGACGTATCAGCGTTCCATGCCGCTGAGGGGGGGCACGGGCGCGGCGGGTGCAACCAAACGCACGGGCACCGATGCCGCGGTGGGTGGAGGGGCGCGCACAGGCAGGGGCACGGGCGCGGTGGGTGCAGCCAAATACACGGGGGCCGATGCCACAGTGGGTGGAGGGGCGCGCACGGGCGCTGGCATGTACACGAGCTCGCGCGGGTCCGCGGAGACCTCGCTGACGCCCGCGGCTTCCAGCTCTGAGATAGTGCTTGGTGACCAGCCCATCAATGCTACGGGCATGGTCACTGGCGCGGGCGCGGGGATGGGAGCTGGGACAGGAGAGGGGGCAGCAACCATCACGACCAGCTCATTCTGGGCCATGTCCATGATGCCCAATTCCTCCTTATTTTCTATCTCCTCTGGCTCGGAGTCGACTTCACCAAACTTGAAGACTAGTGGAAGATGATCATTCCGCGTCATGGCATTGGTGGAGGTCTGCGGGAGGGAGGGGAATGGGAGGTGAACAGTAAGGCCGCCCGTATTAAACAACGGCTCGGGCTCCATTAATGTAGAGGAAAGCGGGCGGCCATGGAAGTCAAAGGGCTCGCTTCCCAGTGAGCCTGCGCAGCGTACAACTAGCACGCTTCCTGGTGAGCCTGCACATTGGAGGACAGCTTGCACGCCTCTCGGTCAGCGTGTGCACCGGACATCACTCGCACGCCTCCCGTTCAGTCAAGGTCAAGCAGCTGTCTGCACGGCACCTCGTACAACCATTAAAACCAAGACACATGGCGTCGCGTGAATGGTTAACAGAACACACACGGTTTGAATTATACAAACGTTTGAGATATTAAAGTGGCAGCTATTTTTTCAAAATGCCTTTGTTGGTTGTCATTATTCAAGTGCGCCTTCTCTCAGAATGGACACGAAAAATGCCACAACATGTCGGGTGCAATTCCATGATAGAATGCCAAGTTTCATGAATTTTAGACGAGTTTTGGATTTACTAGAATTTAAAAACTAGGCATCTCAATGTTTTGCCGGCAATCAACGGTGCCCTGGTGTTTGAAATTTATTCCCATTTCTTACATGGGACCTAAGCATGCACCCAAGGACACAGATTTGATTTTTCAACCAATTTATATGCACTGGAGCATGTGCATGTAGTTCAAATTTGAATTATGCACATAAATGCATTAAAAACTCACTTAATGCATAAAAATGTCCAAATGAACCCCCAAAAATCCCAAAAATTGACACAACACTCTTGTTGTTCTATGTTGACATGAGAATTTTTTTGAAAGCAATAAGGGGCAATGGATATCGTTTCATCTCCAAAGGTGGGATGTTCCCTACCGAAACCATCATGCTTGTTGTGAGAAGCTCTGCTTTGTGAGAAGCATATACCCGAACCTGCCCCAAATGGGACAATTTTTTACCACGGCATGTTGATGCCGCTCCATGATAGCATGCCAAGTTTCATGAATTTCAGACGAGTTTTGGATTTACTAGAATTAAAAAACCAGGCATCTCAACGTTTTGCGAGCAATCAACAGTGCCTTCGTGTTTGAATTTCATTCCCATCTCTTGCATGGGACCTAGAAATTCACCCAAGGACATGGATTAGATTTTTCAACCAACTTTAGTGCATTGGAGCATGTGCTTGTAGTTGAAATTTGAATTATGCACATAAAATACCTAGAAAACCCAGTTAATGCATAAAAAGTCCAAACGAACCCCGAAAAATCTCAGAAATTGACACAACACTCCTATTGTTCTATGTTGACACTAGAAATTTTTTGAAAGCAATAAGAGGCAATGGACATTGTTTTGTCCCCAAAGGTGGGACGTTCCCTATCGAAACAATCATGCTTGTTGTGAGAAGCTTATACCCGAACCTGCCCCAAATGGGAATTTTTTTACCACGGCATGTTGATGCCGCTCCATGATAGCATACCAAGTTTCATGAATTTAAGGCGAGTTTTGGATTTACTAGAATTTAAAAACCATGCATCTCAACATTTATCCGGCAATCAAAAGTGCACTGGTGTTTGAATTTCATTCCCATCTCTTGCATGGGACCTAGAAATTCACCCAAGGACACACATGTGATTTTTCAACCAACTTTAGTGCATTGGAGCATGTACTTGTAGTTCAAATTTTAATTATGCACATAAAATGCCTAGAAAACCCAGTTAATGTATAAAAAGGCCAAACGAACCCCAAAAATTCCAAGATTAAACACAACACTCCTATTGTTCTATGTTGACACTAGAAAAATTTTGAAAGCAATAAGAGGCAACGGATATCGCCCCGTCCCCAAAGGTGGTACGTTCCCTATCGAAACCATCATGCTTGTTGTGAGAAGCTCTAGTTTGTGATAAGCTTATACCCAAACCTGCCCCAAATGGGACTAAATTTTCACCATGGCATGTTTATGCTGCTCCATGATAGCATGCCAAGTTTCATGAATTTCAAACGAGTTTCAGATTTATTGGAATTTAAAAACTAGGTATCTCAATGTTTTGCCGGCAATTAACAATGCCCTGGTGTTTGAAATTCATTCCCGTCTCTTGCATGGGACCTAAGCATGCACCCAAGGACACACATGTGATTTTGAGAAGACATAATTGCTTTGTTAGTATGCTTGAAGTATTATTATTTTTATGTCAATATAAACTTTTGTCTTGAATCTTTCGAATCTGAATATTCATACCACAATTAAGAAGATCTGCATTGAAATTATGCCAAGTAGCACTCCGCATCAAAAATTCTCTTTTTATCATTTACCTACTCGAGGACGAGCAGGAATTAAGCTTGGGGATGCCTGATACGTCTCCAACATATCTATAATTTTTGATTGCTCCATGCTATATTATCTACTGTTTTGGACCATATTGGGCTTTATTTTCCACTTTTATATTATTTTTGGGACTAACCTATTAACCGGAGGCCCAACCAGAATTGTTGTTTTTTGCCTATTTCAGTATTTTGGAGAAACAGAATATCAAACGGAGTCCAAACGGAATAAAATCTTCGGGAACGTGATTTTCTCACCGAACGTGATCCAGGAGACTTGGACTCTACGCCAGGGAGTCAAAGAGGAGGTCACGAGGGTGGGGGCGCCCCCCCTAGGGCGCGCACCCTGCCTCGTGGGCCCCTCGGTGCTCCACCGACGTACTTCTTCCTCCTATATATAAACACGTACCCCCAAACGATCAGAACAGGAGCCAAAAACCTAATTCCACCGCCGCCAACTTTCTATATCCACGAGATCCCATCTTGGGGCCTGTTCCGGAGCTCCGCCGGAAGAGGGCCGTCATCACGGAGGGCTTCTACATCATCCTAGCCCCTCCGATGAAGTGTGAGTAGTTTACCTCAGACCTTCGGGTCCATAGTTAGTAGCTAATAACCCACAAGTATAGGGGATCGCAACAGCTTTCGAGTGTAGAGTATTCAACCCAAATTTATGGATTCGACACAAGGGGAGCCAAAGAATATTCTCAAGTATTAGCAGCTGAGTTGTCAATTCAACCACACCTGGAAACTTAGTATCTGCAGCAAAGTGTTTAGTAGCAAAGTAATATGATAGTGGTTGTAGCGGCAACAAAAGTAAAGACAACAAAAGTAATGTTTTTGGTATTTTGTAGTGATTGTAACAGTAGCAGCGGAAAAGTAAATAAGCGTAAACCAGTATATGGAAAAATCGTAGGCACCAGATCAGTGATGGATAATTATGCCGGATGCGGTTCATCATGTAACAGTCATAACATAGGGTGACACAGAACTAGCTCCAATTCATCAATGTAATGTAGGCATGTATTCCATATATAGTCATACGTGCTTATGGAAAAGAACTTGCATGACATCTTTTGTCCTACCCTCCCGTGGCAGCGGGGTCCTATTGGAAACTTAGGGATATTAAGGCCTCCTTTTAATAGAGAACCGGAACAAAGCATTAGCACATAGTGAATACATGAACTCTTCAAACTATGGTCATGAAAATATAATAGGTTCAGATCTGAAATCATGGCACTCGGGCCCTAGTGACAAGCATTAAGCATAGCAAAGTCACAGCAACATCAATCTTAGAACATAATGGATACTAGGGATCAAACCCTAACAAAACTAACTTGATTACATGATAAATCTCATCCAACCCATCACCGTCCAGCAAGCCTACGATGGAATTGCTCACGCACGGCGGTGAGCATCATGAAATTGGTGATGGGGGATGGTTGATGATGACGACGGCGACGAATCCCCCTCTCCGGAGCCCCGAACGGACTCCAGATCAGCCCTCCCGAGAGGTTTTAGGGCTTGGCGGCGGCTCCGTATTGTAAAACGCGATGATTTCTTCTCTCTGATTTTTTCTCTCCGAAAGCAAATATATAGAGTTGGAGTTGGCGTTGGAGGGTTTCCAGGGGCCCACGAGGTAGGGGGCGCGCCCTAGGGGGGGCGCCCCCCACCCTCGTGAGAAGGGTGTGGGCCCCCTGGTCTTCATATTTGGCGAGGATTTTTTATTATTTTTTCTAAGACCTCCCGTCGAGTTTCAGGTCATTCCGAGAATATTTGTTTTCTGCACATAAAACAACACCATGGTAATTCTGCTGAAAATAGCGTCAGTCCGGGTTAGCTCCATTCAAATCATACAACATAGAGTCCAAAACAAGGGCAAAAGTGTTTGGAAAAGTAGATACGATGGAGACGTATCAACTCCCCCAAGCTTAAACCCTTGCTTGTCCTCAAGCAATTCAGTTGACAAACTGAAAGAAAGAAAAACTTTTACAAACTTTGTTTGCTCTTGTTGTTGTAACTATGTCAAGCCAGCATTCAGGTTTTCAGCATAAATCATAACTAACCACATTTGCAATAATTCTCAGGTCTCATAATTACTCAAATCAATAGAATAATCAACTAGCAAGTCATAATAATGAATCTCGGATGATAACACTTTCTCAAAACAATCATAATATGATATAACAAGATGGTATCTCGCCAGCCCTTTCTGAGACCGCAAAACATAAATGGAGAGCACCTTTAAAGATCAAGGACTGACTAGACATTGTAATTCATGGTAAAAGTAGATCCAATCATAGTCATACCCAATATAAATTAACAGTGATGAATGCAAATGACAACTGTGCTCTCCAGCTAGTGCTTTTTAATAAGAGGGTGATGACTCAACATAAAAGTAAATGGATAGGCCCTTCGCAGAGGGAAGCAGGGATTTGTAGAGGTGCCAGAGCTTGGTTTTGAAATAGAGATAAATTGTATTTTGAGCTATATACTTTCATTGTCAACATAACAACTAAGAGATGGTGATATCTTCCATGCTAAACACATTATAGGCGGTTCCCAAACAGAATGGTAAAGTTCATACTCCCCCTCCACCAACAAGCATCAACCCATGGCTTGCTCGAAACAACGAGTGCCTCCAACATACATCAGGTCCCAGGGGGAGTTTTGTTTGCAATTAATTTTGATTTAGTTTGCATAAAGCATGGGACTGGGCATCCTGGTGACCAGCCATTTTCTCATGAGTGAGGAGCGGAGTCCACTCCTCTTGAGAATAACCCGCCTAACACGGAAGATAAGGACAGCCTTTGTTGATACATGAGCTATTCGAGCATACAAAACAGAATATTTATTTGAAGGTTTAGAGTTTGGCACATACAAATTTACTTGGAACGGCAGGTAGATACCGCATATAGGAAGGTATAGTGGACTCATCTGGAATAACTTTGGGGTTTAAGGGTTTGGATGCACAAGCAGTATTCCCGCTTAGTACAAGTGAAGGCTAGCAAAAGACTGGGAAGCGACCAACTAGAGAGCGACAACAGCCATGTACATACATTAAAATTAATAAACATTGGATGCAAGCATGAGTAGGATATAATCCACCATGAACATAAATATCGTGAAGGCTATGTTGATTTTGTTTCAACTACATGCGTGAACATGTGCCAAGTCAAGTCACTTAAATCATTCGAAAGAGGATACCACCCCATCATACCACATCATAATCATCTCAATAGCATGTTGGCACACAAGGTAAACCATTATAACTCATAGCTAATCAAGCATGGCACAAGCAACTATGATCTCTAATTGTCATTGCAAACATGTTTATTCATAATAAGCTGAATCAAGAACGAGAGACTCATCATATTTACAAAAACAAAAGAGGTCGAGTTCATACCAGCTTTTCTCATCTCAGTCAGTCCATCATATATCATCATAATTGCCTTTCACTTGCACGACCGAACGGTGTGAATAATAATAAGAGTGCACGTGCATTGGACTAAGCTGGAATCTGCGAGCATTCAATAAATAGGAGAAGACAAGGCAATATGGGCTCTTGGTTAAATCAACAATAATGCATATAAGAGCCACTTCAACAATTTTAATTATGGTCTTCTCCTACTGACCCCCAAAGAAAAGAAAAGAAATGAAACTATTTACACGGGAAAGCTCCCAACAAGCAAAAGAAGAACGGGAAATATTTTTGGGTTTTCTTTTTAATTATTACTACTACAGCAGAAAAATAAACTACTACTAATTTTTTTGGTTTTTCTTAAGGTTTAACAAACACACAAGAAGAAAGCAGGAAAAAGAAAATAAACTAGCATGGATATTACAGTGAAAAAGTATGAGCACCGACATCTAGCAATGAGTGTGTGTGAACATAAATGTAATGTCAGTGAGAAATACGTACTCCCCCAAGCTTAGGCTTTTGGCCTAAGTTGGTCTATTGCCACGGCTGGCCTGGCGGGTATCCATAATAATAGTTGTTGGGGTCGTACTGTGATGAAGAGGAATAGTTGGGATCATACTGTTGTGCAGCGGTTATTGCCTGCTGAGCTGCAGCGTGGAGTCGAGCTACCTCCGCTCTCCTCTCGTACTTTTCTGCCTCCTCTCTGGTAATAACATATCTTCCTTTTGTCTGTGAATCAAAGAAGGCAGGAGCAGGGAGAGTAATACGGAAAACACATCGTTTATCAAAAATTAAACGATATAAGAGAGGTGATTCAGGCCTCTCGACAAACTGATGTGAAGCCATAGAGTCATAATCTAAATATGCTGGGGGCAACTCCATATCACCCTCACGAATGTCTATCTCAAGAAAATGAGCTAAGGGGGTTGCATATATTCCTCCAAAGAAATCTCCATTATGTCTATTATGATGCAACCTACGAGCTACAATGGCTCCCATATGATAAGATTGGTCTCCTAACATAGCACTCCTAAGAATGCTAAGATCAGGGACACACATGTGACATGCTTCATCATTAGAATTTATGCATCTACCAATGAAAAGAGCAAAATAATGTATAGCAGGAAAGTGGATGCTCCCTATGGTAGCCTGCATTATATCTCTAGATTCCCCCACAGTTATACTAGCAAGAAAGTTTCTAAATTCAGATTTAGGGGGATCCCTAACACTACCCCATGATGGAAGTTCACAAGAAGAAGTGAAATCCTCTAAGTCCATGGTATAAGATTTGTCATAGAGATCAAACATGACTGAAGGAGAATTACGCGAAGATGAATACTCAAACCTCCTCACAAATGAACTTGTGAGATCATGGTACTGGGGGCATTTGTTAGCCTCAAAATCCTCAAGACCGGCATTGCGCAAATATGATCTGAATTCTTCTTTAATTCCCGCACGGTCCATAAAATTTTCCAACGGCCATTCACAAGGCCGTACCGGAGCGTCTCTTGGTGGATCCTCGTCAGCATCGCGCATAGCAATCCTGGGTCCTTGCTTCTTAGAGAAACCACCTTGGAACATCTTCCTAAACATATTGTTTTTCTTTGAAAAATTCTGAAAAAAAAATTTAGTAACTTCAAAATAAAAGTAAACCAAACTCAATAAAACTGATAGTAACTACTCTTACAAGTGCCTAGAGCCTATATCAAGCATTAGAACTACTTGGAACCATATAAATTTGACATGCAAGCTCAAGAACATGGTCACCTATGCAGCACAAATTTGCAAAGAATAAAGCACTAGAACAAAAACTAATTGGACCAATGGAGGAGTCACATACCAAGGAACAATCTCCCCAAGCAGTTTTGCGAGAGATGCTTTGAGCAAGGAGATCGAAAATCACAGCAAAAGTGGCTGGAACTCGTGCTTGAGTTGGTTTTTTGGGTTTGTGTGAGATAGAGGAAGAAGATGGATGCTGGGATAAGTGGAGGAGGGCCACCATGGGCCCATGAGGCAGGGGGCGCACCCACCACCCTCGTGGCCAGGTGGCAGCTCCTCCGCGGTAATTTTTGCATAGTAAATCCTCAAATATTCCCGAAAAAATCATATTAAATTGGCATGGCATTCTGAGGACTTTTATTTTTGGGATATTTTTATATTGCACGGATAAGCCAGGAAACAGACTGAAAAATACTATTTTACTTTATTTAATATAAATAAAAGAAAGTATAAAGAGGGTACAGAAGTTTGTGTTTCTAGTTTCATCCATCTCATGCTCATCAAAAAGAATCCACTAACAAGGTTGATCAAGTCTTGTTAACAAACTCATTCCGATAATCATGAAACCGGAGAAATTTCGAATAACACTAAGTTACCTCAACAGGGATATGCACATCCCCTATAATAAGTATATCATATTTCTTCTTGACAATAGGAAGAGGAAATTCAAAACCTCCAAATATAATCGATGGAATTTTTCCAATAGAATTGATACTATGAACTTGAGGTTGTTTCCTCGGAAAGTGTACCGTATGCTCATTACCATTAACATGAAAAGTGACATTGCCTTTGTTGCAATCAATAACAGCCCCTGCAGTATTAGGAAAAGGTCTTCCAAGAATAATAGACATACTATCATCCTCGGGAATATCAAGTATAACAAAGTCCGTTAGAATAGTAACGTTTGCAACCACAACAGGCACATCCTCACAAATACCGACAGGTATAGCAGTTGATTTATCAACCATTTGCAAAGATATTTCAGTAGGTGTCAGCTTATTCAAGTAAAGTCTACGATATAAAGAGAGAGGCATGACACTAACACCGGCTCCAAGATCACATAAAGCAGTTTTAATATAATTTCTTTTAATGGAGCAAGGTATAGTAGGTACTCCGGGGTCTCCAAGTTTCTTTGGTATTCCACCCTTAAAAGTATAATTAGCAAGCATGGTGGAAATTTCAGCTTCTGGTATCTTTCTTTTATTAGTAATGATATCTTTCATATATTTAGCATAAGGATTTGTTTTGAGCACATCAGTTAATCTCATACGCAAAAGATAGGCCTAATCATTTCAGCAAAGTGCTCAAAATCCTCATCATCCTTTTTCTTGGATGGTTTCGGGGGAAAGGGCATGGGTTTCTGAACCCAAGGTTCCCTTTCTTTACCATGTTTCCTAGCAACAAAGTCTCTTTTATCATAACGTTGATTCTTTGATTGTGGGTTATCAAGATCGACAGCAGGTTCAATTTCTACATCATTGTCATTACTAGGTTGAGCATCATCATGAACATCATCATTAATATTTTTACTAGGTTCATGTTCATTACCAGATTGTGTTTCAGCATCAGACATAGATATATCATTTGGATTATCAGGTGGTTCAGCAATAGGTTCACTAGAAGTTTGAACAGTTCTATCATTTTTCTTCTTCTTCTTTTTAGAAGAACTAGGAACATCAATATTATTTCTTTGAGAATCTTGCTCGATTCTGTTAGGGTGGCCTTCAGGATACAAAGGTACCTGAGTCATTCTACCAGTTATAGTAGCCACTCTAACAGCATAATCATTTTTCTTACTATTCATTTCATCAAGCACTTCTTTTTGAGCTTTAAGTACTTGTTCTACTTGAGTAGTAACCATAGAAGCATGTTTGCTAATAATTTTAAGTTCACCTTTAATATCAGCCATATAATCACCCAAGCATCTAATCATATAAGCATTTTCTTTTAATTGTCTACCAAAATAAGCATTGAAGTCGTCTTACTTAAACATAAAGTTATCAAACTCATCCAAGCACTGACTAGCAATTTTAGTAGGGGGGACTTCAGTTTTATCATATCTATAGAGAGAATTTACCTTTACTACCTGTGTCGGGATATCGGGATCAGGAGGTTCTTCAGTGAATAAATAATTGAGATCATATGTTTCTTCAACAGGCGGTATATTAAGACCATGTATTTCTTTAATAGGAGGTAAATTCTTAACGTCTTCAGCTTTAATACCTTTCTCTTTCATAGATCTCTTTGCCTCTCGCATATCTTCGGGACTGAGAAATAGAATACCTCTCTTCTTCGGAGTTGGTTTAGGAATAGGCTCAGTAATTGGAGCAGGAGCTGGCTCAGGAGGTGCCCAATTATTTTCATTTGTCAACATATTATTCAATAGAATTTCAGCTTCATCCAGTGTTCTTTCCCTGAAAAGAGAACCAGCAGAACTATCCAGGTAATCTCTGGAAGCATCGGTTAGTCCACTATAAAAGATATCAAGTATTTCAGGTTTCTTAAGAGGATGATCAGGCAAAGCATTAAGTAACTTGAGAATCCTCCCCCAAGCTTGTGGGAGACTCTCTTCTTTAATTAGCACAAAGTTGTATATTTCCCTCAAAGCTGCTTGTTTCTTATGAGCAGGGAAATATTTAGCAGAGAAGTAATAAATCATATCCTGGGGACTACGCACACAACCAGGATCAAGAGAATTAAACCATATCTTAGCATCACCCTTTAATGAGAACGGAAATATTTTGAGTAAATAGAGGTAACGTGATCTCTCATCATTAGTGAACAGGGCAGCTATATCATTTAACTTAGTAAGATGTGCCACAACAGTTTCAGATTCATAGCCATAAAACGGATCAGATTCAACCAAAGTAATTATATCAGGATCAACAGAGAATTCATAATCTTTATCAGGAACACATATAGGTGAAGTAGCAAAAGCAGGGTCGGGTCTCATTTTATCTCTAAGTGATTCTTTGTTCCATTTAATTAATGGGACATTTACATCTGTGCCCCTAACTCGAACCCACTACTCAGATTTGCCCCTAATTTTGAAGCATGCTCAAATTTGCCCCTCCGCCGTTATGTCACTACTCAGAAATGCCCTTCTGTACAGTACTGTAGCACTTTCCGTCCAATATTGTAGCACTTTCCGTCTGCTACAGTACACATGGGCCTCTGACGGTCAAAGGCCTTTGACTGGACGGAAGGGAATTTCTGA